>NW_017728886.1:253784400-253796439 GCF_001723895.1 Crocodylus porosus | reverse complement strand
CCGGTGCTCTTTCCTGCCAAGGCAGGGGGTCGGACTAGATGATCTACCTAGGTCCCTTCCGACTCTAGCTACTATGAAACTATGAAACTCCTATCAATGCAGCCCAGTATGCCATTAGCCTTCTTGGCAACAAGGGCACACCGTTGGCTCATATTCAGCTTATGGCCCACTGTAACCCCCAGGTCCTTTTCTGCAGAGCTGCTGCCCACAGTCAGCCCCCAGCCTGTACCAATGCATGGGATTGTTCCATCCTAAATGCAGGACTTTGTATTTGTCCTTGTTGAACCTCATCAGATATCTTTTGACCCAACCCTATAATTTTTCTAGATCTCTCTGAATCCTAGCCTGACCCTCCAGCATATCTACTACTCCACCCAGGTTGGTGTCATCTGCAGACTTGCTGAGTGTGCACGCTATGCCATCTTCCAAGTCATTGGTGAAGATATTGAACAAAACCAGCTCCAGGACTAACCCCTGGGGCACTCCACTGGATCCCGGCTGCCAACTAGACATCGAACCATTGATTTCTACCCTCTGAGCCTGAAGATCAAACCAGTTTTCTATCTACCTATCATCCAACCTGTACTTCCTTAGCTTGCCTGCAAAAATGTTGTGCGAGATCATATCAAAGGTATAGAAAGGGTGAGGAGGACAAAACTGCTAAAATCAAGGTATACCACATCCACTGGTCTCCCTGCATCCACAAAGCCAGCCATCTCACCATAGAAGGCAATCAGGTTGGTAAGGCATGACTTGCCCTTGGTGAATCCATGCCGACTGTTCCTAATCACCTAATCACCCTCTCTTCCAAGTGCTTAGAAATGAATTATTGAGGATCTGCTCCATGATTTTTCCAGGGACTGAGGTGAGGCTGACTGGTCTCTAGTTCGCTGGATCCTCCTGTTTCCCTTTCTTAAATATGGGCACTACTTTTGCCCTTTTCCAATCATCCCTCCCCCCAGTTGCCATGAGTTTTCAACAATGAAGGCCAATAGCTCTGCAATCACATCAGCCAACTCCCTCAGGTGTATTGTCTGGCTCGCCCCATGGACTTGTACATGTCCAGCTTTTCTATATAGTCCCTAACCTGTTCTTTTGCCATTGTTGGCTGATCACCTTCTCCACAAACTGTGCTGCCAGGTGCAGTAGTCTGGGAGCTGACCTTGCCTGTGAAGACTGACAGAGGTGGAAAAGGCATTGAGCACTTCAGCCTTTTCTGCAGCCTCTGTCACTAGGTTGCCTCCCCCATTCAGCAAGGGATCCACACTTTCCCTGATCTTCCTCTTGTTACTGAGAATCATCATCCTCGTAACTGATATTCTAGGAGGCAACATGTAGCAGATCATGTATAAATTTAAATTGGAAGTATACACAATAAAGAGAAGAGGCACAAGAATATAAGAACTGCCATACTGGGTCAGACTACAGGTCTGTTTACTCCAGGAACCTGTATCTCATAGTGGCAGAGAGCAGACGCGATGGGAAAGAGTATTCTGTACAGGCAGAGTGATGTGCTTCATGGCCCTTTGCCCCCTATAGCTCTCACTTACTCAAAAGGAGCTCTGAGGCCTCACAGGAGAATGAAAACTCACATCCTTTGCTCAATGTATTTTGTTGTCCTCTTCTATTTACAGAAACCTGGAATAAATGCATATCAAAAACAGGAAAATTCAATATGGCTCATTCCTGTATTAAACATTGCAATATTAGTGCAGTAACAATAAACCTGGTGTCACTATTTGAGTCATTTGGCCCCCATGAAGTGGGCACAGTTCAGAAGTGGAACCTTTTTGATGATTAATGTGGTGCTTATTTCTTTCCCTTTGCTGTATTGTTGCTTGAATGCTTCATGATAGTCTTCAGATAGATCCATAATGACATAACTGCATGACCCCACAGTAGTGAACAAATCTTGGCTTTAGTTTTCTTTGTGGCAGCCACATTCGCTTCCATTTCCTTCAATTACTTCTTGCTATTTTTTCTGCCTTGTTGCTGGTGTGAGCTGTGAGCTTCCTTGTTCTACTGTTGTTCTTTTACCAGCTGCCAAATGGAACCAGAACAGCACATCACTAAAAGCTAACATAGTTACTCATACCAAGGGTATATACTCTTTCCAAAGCATCCTTAGTCTATATGACACATTCACTTTCACAATGCATGCTCTCCCTCTTCCCTTACTCCCCTCGTCCCCAGGATTTGAATTACACTTTGACTCTTGGGGATGTCTGCAAAAAAAATTAAACCAGTTCATTGATTATCAAGTTCACCTAAGTGAAGGAGGAATCCAGTCAGAGACACACCCAGATGATGATTTTCAAATATTACCGGCGGGAGCTCTTGTATCTTATGGATACCCACTCCCTTGGAGCTCCCCCTTACTTCACATCCTGCTTGTGCCCCATTAAAGTGACCACAGTCCTTCAATTTGTTTTTTCCCCATGTATCTCACTGTTGTTGTTAGGGTATAACCCAGATGTTGGGGGTTATGGTTCAACAGCCAAGGTTCAACAACACCAAAAGTTCAGGAGCCAAAGCTGAGGGTACTGGTACCAAGTGTCAGTCCAAGTTTGAGGTGTCAAAATGAGTCTGAGTCAAAGCAAACCTAGTCCAGAGGTCAGGAGCCAGGGAGTCCAATGCACACAACAGAGTAGGCAGGAGTGAGGTACTGGGTCCAAGACAGGGATAAAGTTGGAACAAGGCGCAAGAGTCAAAGGTTGGAGTGGGACTGGACCAAGGCAAGAGGGTTTGAGGCAAAGGCAAGACAGGAGCAAGGCAGGAGAGTCCCAAATAACAAGGCTACAAACACTATTGCCAGAACAAGGCCCCAGAGGAAGTGGCTGACACAAAATTTGAATGTACTGAATCACATGGCATCCTGGAGATTAGGCTGACTCAGTTCTGATGACACTTTTTCCACAGTGACATTTTTCTGTCGGGGGGGAGATATTTAATAACAAGAGACCCTTTTACAGAGTAGGGATCACTTTAATAGTAAATGCTAAAGGTACAGCAAGTGCTTCATATAAAAAGCCAAGCACACCAAACCCTCAAACTTAGTGCTGATGGCTGATGCAGCGGTATAGAGATAAGCATTGTACAGGATACAAAGAGCTTTTGCCCCTTACGGGAAATAGTGAACTTGTTGCCAAACTGTGTGTGAATTGGAATCAAAGTATTTGGTAACTGGTGACTTTTGCTGTTTTATTAAAAATGCAGTGAATTGTCTTATACATGAAATTTCCCTGGATTTGAACTTTTATGTCATTTAGTGCAGCCCACACCATGGTCAGAGAATAGCTGCTGCTTTTAGACCAGGAGAGCTCTCATCAGCTCCCAGTTCCACGTGAAAATAAAAGGAAGATGTTAAAAAAATCTAGCCTAAGCTAGGGTTGGTTTTGTTACAAATCCCATGCATTCAATGCTCTAAAAGTTCAAGTGCAGATGTGAACAATCACTATTGATTTGCTGTATACACAGCATGGTAAGACTTTGCATGTACAGCCTTAAGGAAAAATCACTATGGAAATAAAGAGAAATACAGTACTGTGAAATTTAAAAGAAAAAGGTATAGAGAGAAGTGGATAGGGTTTGATCAGTCATGGATGTCTAGGGTTCAGAGCCAGTAATAAGGTGAATTTCAGAGAAATGCATGGGGTTTATACCTACCAGTATATCATCAGTCCCTGCCCAACCTGCTATAGAAGTGGGGCCCCATGCATGGACTCTGAAATCTGGAAGAAAGAAAACAATCCTGATGAGAGTTTGTTTCTTGCAGGTTTTAATCTTCATAGACTTAGTGAAGCCTCTTATTGCAATCAATTCCCATAAATACCTTCCTGAAAAACAGAGGAGACAACTTCTGGGCTAAACATTAAAAAGAGGAAGACCACAGGCCAAATGTGATAGGATTAGCTGGCCTAGTTCTCTAGATCAATTGTATTTCTTGTAGGGACAAGTGTATTATAATGCTGATGAAAAGCTTTATTGGTGGTTTTGGGCTTTTGGGCTCTGGTCTATTGCTGTTTTCATGGACTATTGATTTTTACTATCTTTATGGTAAGATAAAGCCCATGGAGAAACATAATGTTTATCTTCAATGTTCAGACTTAAACACGTTATCTAAATAAACAGGAGACTTTATTTACCAAGTGTACCTGCAGGAAGAACACAGCTGTTGCCAGGAGTATTATCTCCAGGATGCTTCATAGTTTCATAGTTGTTAGGGGCTGGAAGAGACCTTCCAGATCATCGAGTCTAGCTCACTCCACTTGAGCAGGAAAGACCGCTGGGATCAGATGACCCCAGCAAGATGGGCATCAAGACATTTTTGGAAGATTACCAGGGTAGATGACAGTACCACCTCTGGGGGGAGCCTATTCTGAACCCTCAGCACTTGACTTGCTCATGCTGTTGCAGAATATACCATTGCCCCAATAAACTCTACTCTTTGAGTTGGCACTTGAATTCATTCCTGTGTTTATTCTGAGAGCCAGGAGTATGAAAACTGTAGCATTATATAAATGAAGTAGTCATCTGATGCAGGGATTTCATTCCAATGAGTCAATTGTCAAGAGACTTCTATAATTTGGATTCCTTGCTTTCTCTGGTAAGCCATCACAACTTTTGGTAAAAACTCTGGATGGTGCTGAAAGATCAAAGAGCAGGATGCTATAATGACAGCAATAATTCCCTACATGGAATATCAGGTATTTTTATGTGCTAGATGGTTTGACACATGAAAGTATCTGTCCTGTAGCCTAAGAGCCATGACCTGGTTTTGGGAATAAGGATGGGATTGCAGAAGCGAATGTTACTGTCTTGAATTTAAAGCAGTGGATGAAAGTGTCAGCATCTCCAATCCTGGACTGGACTCCATCTTCACTTCTTCAAAATTATGAAGTAATATAAAATCCCTTCCTCCTAATATCTACAGGCAGGATTTTATTGCTTTATCATTTAAAAGTTGGCCCTCTTTCCACCAGTCTCTCATGACAAGGGCACCTGTAGTTCGACAGGGTGGAAGCAAACGGGAAGGTTCTGAAGTTGAACAGAATGCAAGTGGACTCTCATAATAACGAACTGCAAAGAGATACCCAGTTTATTTCATTTCATAGCAAAATGTGATGATAATAAATGCACATATTAGCTTGTTCAGACTGACACAGTCTGTGTACCATACAGCCCCCGCATAACCAGTAAACTTGCACTTTCTCACAATTGATGAAAGTCTCTAATTCTCTGCTGTTCAAGATTTATAACTGCACGTTACATATTCATCTACGCCACTTAGTTGTGCAAAGAACTGTATCTTGGACATCTATACAAGTAGACAGGAACTGCTATAGCTTTTCTAGATTTGTGGCAGCCTCGGTCATGGTGGGCTGCTTTGCTACTATAATGCTGTCATCCTCAGCATTTTCAACTTCACTTTCCTCAGGCTTTGCACCAGCAGCACATTTCCAGTAGTACCAGAGTTAGCTCAGGAAATCATTATGTAAAGCAACAAGGCCTTCAAAACTTCTCTCATCTGAAATGCCTGTGAGAGTAGAAGTTTATCAACTGTTTCACCTGATCCAAAGGTTTCTTCTTCCAGGTCAGCCTCAGGTGACTCAGCTGAAATTATGCCCATTTTTATACCAACATAACACCAACATAGAATTTCTAATGAATCACCACCCTGCAAAAATCGTGTAGGTGGCTAACTTTATGTCAAATTTTCTCTCTCATATTGTTGAGGTTGAAAATAATTTAATTAAGCAGTCAGCTTCTGTAAGAGTTTTTACAGACTAAATTTTGCCTTGATTTAGGTACTGAAAAACTGCAGCACAATTTGAGGGTGGAAACTCAACATGAGAATCCTGAAGTTTCCTTTGCTTCATCCTTGCATTGACTTTTAATAACTACTTTTTAAGTAACCCCTGAGCCATCCATGCAGGTTATTTGGGACACCAATCTTACAGGAATAAATGCACATTCTTGAAGCAGCAGGGCTTGCTTCGTTTGCCAGTGATCAGTGGTCTTAGCTTCATTGCAAATGAAGACTGTGGTTAATTCACTGCTTGGATTTCTCACGCCTCTACTACAATCAAGGTTTACAGTGCTTACACAATGTGGTACCAGCTGATAAAATGTGCCAGATTCATCAGGATTTGAAAACATCATCTGGACTGTAGTGTGTAATCAGCTTTTTAAATTTCTCCCACATATCATTCCTGCAGCCTTAGCCACTGAAATGTCATTTTCTTCTCTGCCGGTTACTTTTGATGCAATTCCATGGCATCTGTAAAATTTGTTAAGCCAGCCAAAACTTGCTTGAAATTCCCCATTTCCAAGTGAGTTTGCAAAACTCAATTTTTTTTTTTTTGCTGAAGAAAAGGAATATTTATGGGAAAGTTCCTTGCACAACTGTCTTGAAACCCAACAGACACAAATTTGCCAACATAATCAAAGAGCATGCGGTGCATTCTCTTTTGCTTTGGACCCAGAACCACTTGCTTCCAGATCAAATACCTAATGCCACAGCAGTGGTGGTGGTGCCTGCTGGTTATGGCATTTGTCTAGGAAGTGGGAGAGCTAAGTTCTGAGCCCTATTCAGGCTACGGGGACACAAACTCATACCTCCTGACTTTCCAAAAGAGCATCCTAACCACCAGACTGGGTTGTTACAGTCTTCACACTCCTCCCCCCGCCCATTCTTTGGGCAAGTAAGAATACAGAAGAGAAATGTAGCTGTCTACATTGCTTTTCAGCCCCTGGAACAGGGCTCTGATTGCTTTTTGGACTTGGATGCTTCAGTTCTACTAAATACTCTATTTAGTGTGAATGAGACTGATCTGAATTTGTCCCAAGGTGCCTGTTTTGGGGGCTTTGCAGTGCGTAAGTGAAAGCATCTATGGGCACGTCTACACATGTATTTACTCCAGCCTAGATTTACTGTGCAGTAAGTTTATTGCACAGTAAAGGTGTTTGAGGAGGTGTCTACATGTGTGGATTAGGGAAAAGATTTGCATCCCATTCCCTGCAGCCCTGTAATGGGGCCCTATGGCCACTGCGGGGAGCTCCAGGCTCCCCATAGGTGCTAGCCCAGAGGCTGGCAGGGATCACCAAGCCAAAAGACAGTTGTCTCCTGGCCCCTGGACTGCTGCCTGCTGCTGGGGCAGGGATAATGTCCCCCTACCCCAGCAGCAGGGAGCACCTGGCCCTGGCTCCCTGATCAGGGGCATGGGGCTTGGAAAGAGATGCAGGGGAGGGGCAGGCCCCAGCCCCCTGCCCTGATCCATCAGTGGGGCAGCTAGCAGCTAGCTCACTGTTAGCTTCCCCTCCAGCAGATGGGGGCAGGAGGCTGGGACCTGCCCCGCCCCTGCAGATCTTCCTAAGCTCCATGCCTCAATCACCTGATCATGTCATGGGACTGAGACCTGTCCCTGACCGCAACAATTCGCAGCCAGCCCCGGGCTGTGTGGAAAAGTCTGCATGTAAAGCCCAAGACTGGCTGGGGACTGCCCAAAACAGGACAGTCCCCAGCTACCTCCAGACCGCACATGCTTCCCTGTGCAGCCTGGGGCTATCTGGAAACTGTCCTGGTCAGGCGCAGGTCCCAGCCAGCTCCAGGCTGGGCAGGGAACTGTCCCCATGCAGGGAGGTCCCAGACCATGCTCTGCAATTGCAATTGCAATCACAGAGTGGGGGTTGCGGAGCTTGTTCCCTGTCCCCAGCTCAGCACTACCAGAGCTGGGCGGGGAACAAGCTCCCCAGTCCCCGCTAGCAGGGAGCTCCCAGCACTGGTTCCATGACCACAGAGCCACTGCTGGGAGATACTTATCTCCTAGCCTAAGCCCTGCAACTATGGGGCTCAGGCTGACAGATAAGGGTCTTTCAGCCTGAGCCTCAAAACTGCAGGGCTAAGGCCGTGAGATAAGCATCTCCCAGCAGCAGCCCCGTGGTGGCTAAGCCACTGTTGGGAGATAAGAGTCTCCCAGTCTGAGCCCTGTCACTGTGGGGCTCAGGCTGGGAGATATGCATCTCCCAGCCCCCACTCCCCAATTGTGATAGAGGAGCAGGGGTTGGAAGACAAAGATCACCCAATCCCTGCTCCAACAACACAATTCAGGAGCAAGGGGCTTGGAGCTCCTTGCTGCTGGGACAGGGGGACATAGTCCCCAGGCAAGCTCCTGTGCCAGAGACCACACCAGCAGCCGGCAGCTCCGGGTGGCAGCGAGCTATCTCCCACCCCTTAGTGGACAGTGGATTGGAAGCAGATTTGGCTTCTGGTGAGGCATCTAAATGAGCGCTATGGCGCCTTGCTAACACCAAGTAAATTTGCTACTTGCATTTGCAGGTAGTAAATTTTCTTGAGATTAGGGACATTTACTATGAAATAAGCATGTGTGCGTGTAGACGACCCATGTACTTACTTCAGAGTAAACTACGCTAATTTGCCATTAAGCGTCTCATGTAGAACTATCTAGACCTGGCCCTTAGCATTAACCAACAAATACGACAAACCTTGAGCTAATATTACATTCATAAGCACAGTTCAGCTGTACAATGTTCTATTAACATCAGCCATTAACATATGCAGAGGGGAATTCGAACCTAGAAACCACAGAAACAACTCCCACATCTTAGCAACATCTGGAAAACCCACATCTTAGAAGCTGGCAATTGAATGTTGGGAATAAGACCCTCCTACACACCTCGTTTACAAGGAATTATAGAATTAGAGGGTCAAAAGGGAACAAAAGGGATCAGCCAAACCAACGCCCTGCACAGATGCAGGACTCCGCATCCCTCCGTAGACAGTCACTCCGTAGCAGAAGAGGGAGGTGGGGAAGCTTCTGGAGGGAGGCTATGTAGTACAGGAAAAGCAGAGACGCATGAGAGCTTTTGGGATAACACTGCCTTCCTTATTCCGATAAAATTCTTTGTTCGGTACTAAAAAAGCAAGCGGTTCCTTCTTGAGTACTGTCAGTCTTACAGCGACTCCTGCAATGCGCAGAACTCCAGCTGCAGCAACAGGACTTTCTTCAGAGATCAGGCGTAATGGATGGCTAATCTAAATCACTGGGTCATTTAGGACTGCTTAAAACCAGCCGGTTGTAGAGAGCCCACACAGCATCAGGGAGACAGAAGGGTTTGTTCCCAGCCAGGAAGGCTTGGAAGACTGGGCAGTGGGCCTGCCCCTGCTATGTTCGCTGACAAGGAGGGTGAGAAAGCTTTTATGTGCAGCCAGTAAAAATAGGAAGCAGAGAATGGGCTGTCAGCAGGGAAGGAGAACAAACCCTTCCTCTTCTACTGTCAGCCTGGAAGGGAACAGAAAGGGAAGCATATCAAACAAAGAGCATGGGGAATCAGCTGAGGGAGCAGAACGCTTCTTGTCTGCCTGTGAACCTGAATTCTGCCAGAAATGGCCTGCAGAAACAACGGCTTTGTTCCTTGTTTTGTTCTGGAAAGGACTGAAAGAGCCCACGAGGGAGGTGACAGAAGGCTCACTGCTTTGGCCTAGAGCTGAGGGAAACCTAGGTTTTTCCCCTGAAATGACAGGCAAGAGCTTTTAAAAGGACAGACCTATTATTTTCCGTTGGGCATTGTTCTTTATTTCGGAGCCTGACACCACTGCCCCAGGCTAATTGTTGCACATCACCTTTCTGGTAAAACCAAACTGTAACAATGCTGAAATATACCTTCAGTGTACATCCCTCTGACACTATTTCTTATCTGATCCCTATTGCTGAAACCTAATTAAAATCAATGGAGACAGAGTGTAGTTGAATGTCCATGTTTCAGCAGAGCATGAAAATGAGAAAGAAGTCTTGGCAACAACAAATCTTATGACTTGTTTTTCTTCTAAATATGCAGGCGCCTAGGACTGGTATGGGAACAACTGAAGTTTTGGGATGATTTCTCAAAACTTGACCACGGTTTTTTTGTCAGCACTTTAGGAATACAGTACTGCCATAGTTAACACTATCTTCATCTCCAAGCCTATAATAGGATCTTTTGTTCCTTGGTGACAGCAAAACAATGTAATTGTAGACTAATGCCAATGATACATTCTGTAATAGCTTTTCTAATGACTGGGTTCTGAAAGCCATCAATTTGACTTTCTTCCAATACTTTTTAGCTGATAAAAACAACAGGTTTGTCCTAAAAATGAGCCTAAATAATACTTCTGGAGGTACTTATGGGAGAAATGGTTAGATTTGAACCCAGGTCTGGGGGAACTGGCTTTTCACTTGTGTCTTTATAATACTCAGAACATGCCCAAGCCAAAAGATGGTCAAAATCAGATCCGGTCTGAGGCTCAGGCTTATTATTTCTTTTTGCTTCCTTCCCACTTAGAATGTCAAACAGAGATTTTTACATCAAATCTAAATCTATTGAGTTATCATCATCAGTAGTTATTACACAAGTTCCTAATGACCACAATCAAGGCCCTATTGTACCAGACTGTGCAGACCAATACCACACAAATGCTGTCCCCAAAGGACCCTCAATCTAGACATCCTTACATGGTCCCACCTCCACCGTAGTATCAGAACAGCTTGAAAGATTTTCAAAGAAGAAACAACGACGGTCTCTTACTCACTCTTCTGTCTTAGCTTGTACAAGAACTTGCTTCATTACAGTTGTTCTTTTCAAGTACGTGAGTGGGTGTGTTGTGTGTCTGTCTGAAGTGCTTAAGGACAGGGAAACCAAAGGAAAGAGTTTTTCACTTAGCTCTGCAAGGAATAAGAGCATTATGATCTTTTTTTTTATTATTGTGCAGGAGGAAATCCCATAGCCCAGGCGTGAGCCCTATGGAAGTCCTGCTACCTGCCCTCACACGTTTCCTATGATTGATCAACAGTTGCCTGATTCTGTTAGAACAATGATTTTCAGTGGGGTGTGGAGGCACCTGGGAGTATGTGGGATCCTTTTAAGGGTATCACAGTGCCCAGTTGCTGTGCAGGGAGGTAAGTGTTTGCTTGCCCCACTCTGCCGGGGACACCCACACTTGCCCCAAGCAGCACTTTCCCCACAGCTGCTCCTCTGGGACCTCTTGCTCTGCTCTGCCATGAGCAGGTGGGTGGATGTGGGGTCCCATTTTTCAGCCCAGCTCACAGCCCCCCTCCTTCCATGCTCTTGGAGCTAGTAGGAGGAGCTGCTGGGGCAGGCGGTTCCAGTCTCTGGTGTGCAAGTGCCCAGAGGAGTAGCACTGGGGGCAGATGACAGAAAGAGAAGGGCATGGCAAGGTTCTGCCCCTGCTGCCCTCACTTGGTACCAGCCTCTCTGCCATAGCAGCCACTGTCACCCTCTTCTCGCTTCTGTAGAGACAGCTGCCTCCTTCAGGGGTCCAGTGACCCACCCCAAGCTCCCTGATCTGCCCCACTGAGCAGCCCCTGCCAGTGCCAAACACTACCCCATGCCATGCCCTCAAGGGTGCCCTGCTCACTGCTACCCACCCTGCCACCCCTATGTTTACTAGCTGGCTCCTACCAACCTGCCTACAATCTTCTAAACATCCCCTTGCCCTGGAGCCCCACCATGCTCACAGCTGTCAACTGCCCCTTCCCTCTCCACCCCGACATCCTTGGCACCATTGTACTTTGGGCCCCACAATAGTTCCCTAGCACTTATGTGCCACTAGTCACCTGTTCTCTCCCTTTCAGTCCCTAAACTGCTACCTCTTACCTACCCCTCCTCAACTGGTTACCTGTCAGCTGCTTCCCTTTGCCACTTAAATATAGCTACTCCCATCCCAATGCTAGCCCCCACCTCTGTTTTCTTATTTACCATTTTGCCTTCCAAATAGCCTCTCCAGGTAATGGGGATTCCTCCCAGAGACCTTCCCTCAGACCTCTGTCTCTCACCCCGTTCTCATTAAGAAACTGGGGGGCTGTGGTGTCGACACCCACACAGTCAAATGGATCGCCAATTGGCTGGAGGGCCGCACCCAGAGGGTGGTGGTGGATGGGTCCTTCTCAACCTGGAAGGACGTGGGCAGTGGGGTCCCCCAGGGCTCGGTCCTCGGGCCCGCACTGTTCAACATCTTCATCA
>NW_017728886.1:253764903-253783855 GCF_001723895.1 Crocodylus porosus | reverse complement strand
GTCAGGGCGGCTAGGGTCTGGAACCAGCTTCCAAGCGAAGTGGTGCTGGCTCCTACCCTGGGGGTGTTTAAGAGGAGGTTAGATGAACATCTTGCTGGGGTCAGTTGACCCCAATATTCTTTCCTGCCATGGCAGGGGGTCAGACTAGATGATCTGCTCAGGTCCCTTCCTGCCCTAGAAACTATGAAACTAGGAAACTTCACCTGTTGCAAATCACAGAGACACATTTTTGAAGGTATTGTATACCCATTAAAGATTAAGAAAAATCATGTGGGCTCTATATACCATTTTCCAGCTTTTCTAAAGTGCTCAGGGCCAGCTTTCCCACAAGTTTGGATATGAGGTGATACTGCATTCAGAAAAGTGACTGGGGGATGCCTTGAGTCTAAAAAGGTTGTGGACAACTGTGTGAGAGCCTATCTGTCACATCTGAAAACAGCTAGGTAGGTAGCTAGGCTTATGCCAAAGGAGAGTCTGGGTTTGGGGAAAGTGACCTTGAACGGGGCTGTATAGTTAGTGGGGAACACCGAGAAAAGCAGGCGAAGATGTTGATACAGCAACCTGCATGGCTAACCAGATGGGCATGTAGATTTTCTGTTAGTTAAAACACTATAAAGGTATATCAGCCCCAATACACACATCAGGTCACTATGAATATGTAAATCTCTGTGGCAATATCCTGGAAGATCTGAATTCCTCTGAGCAGTTGTATAGGTGGTAATAATGTGGTTTGCCTTAAGTAAGACTGGTGTTTATATGTGTTGCAATAGCATTAGAGGGAAAGCAGCCCAACACTCAATTAAAGCCACAGGCTTCAAACTGCAAACTCATTGATTTTACTGCACTTTGCCTGCTTCCTGTACTGCCACACTCAATTTTGATTCTGACACTCAGTGTTGAGTCTTACAATGTACACTAAGATAGTAAGACGGGAGATGCAGTTAGACTACAGTAAGATAAAACCAATGATAACATCCATACCATTGCTTCTTAGTACTTAACCTGCAGCTCTCTATGAATATTCACCAAGGAATCCTCCAACATGCCTCTGAAATTACATTTTTATCTCCATCTACAGATGAGGCAAATTAACGTAGGCTTGATAAGGGTTAAGCATTCTGCACTGTTAAAGTTAATAGGAGTTTTGACACTGGTTTCAACCTTAAAAAGGTTGGAGTCTGAATGATGAGCTTAGTACAAGAATGAATTAATGTAAAAGCAGTTAAGAACAATGATTTCCTGGCTCCCAGTCCTGTGTTCAGAATATTTGGTCTAAAAAAATAACTTGTCTGCCTGCTCATGGGTAGGATAAATGTCAGATTTGCAATAGCTGAAAACACCTGACATTTAGTCAAACTTTAACTTTGGGAAAAGTTGCATTTTTTATACTTTGAGCAACATCTTTTTGATGTGTAGATGATACTGAGGCAGAGGGATTGCTTCACTGTTATGGGTGTGCAATCAAACTGACAGATAAAGATTGCCCTTGGCTTTAATTCATTATTCTGTCAAGGATATAGCCATGTCAACCAATTAAAAATTATGTGAGACCAGTTGAAAATAATTGCACTTGTTAGTTTTTCCCAAAAACTGTGATGCCAAATCCTTGAGAGAATAGTGGTTTGTGGGCAATGCCAATTGTTCTTTGTTTCATCCTTTTCCCGCTGTGTATTTTACACTCCTTCTAGAGTTCTTTTCCCAAAAATAATGGAAAAATGGCATCCTTTTATTTAATAGACTCCTATGTCAGTTTTTGAAATGTAGAGCATATCTGCAGGCTCCCCTAACCTTGCCCCATGTTGCCATGTCACATGAATTATTCAGACAGTTTAGCTTTTGAAGTGGTCACTAATTATATAACTTAACTTCCAGATACAACAGACAGAAAACTTGAAGAGGCTCCATGGAACCGACTTTCTTTCCCTCAAGTGGAGTCATGGTGTATAAATTATACACAATATAGATTTCAACACACTTAATGCACTCATTTAGCATTTAGCATTTTTAAAGTCGTAGGGCTTTTTTTTTCCCCTCTGGTATATACAGTGCACACAGATTCTCTTTTTTCATCCTTCTCTAGACTAGTCTTCCATGTGAGTTAATAAATGCTCCAACAGCTGAAAAATGAGAAGCAAATTATACCTCAAAATACTGGTTTAAAGAAAAAAAATGGCAGAAGGTAGAGCAGGGTAGATCAGAAAGGCACTGGCTTTTATAGGCAGCAACCTACTTCATCATATGCTATGAATGCTCTCTGAACCAATTAATCTCTAAGGTGCCACCCTGCTCTATCTTTGGCCTGATTTTGGATTAGCATGGCTAATTACTTCTCTGCTCAAGGAAAAATAACAGGTGACAGAGCTGTATATTTCTTCATTAGCCTTGGATTCTGTCACCTTATGCCGACTTCAATATTTGATTCCCCACCTGCATCAGGATTACAGCTTTGGAATACGCTTTATTGTCATGAGGGCAGAGGGAAGTGTTCAGAGCCAATGCATGGTATTGAAAAGTAAAATCTTGTACCTTTTTTGTGGACTTCTGCTGCCCCAGTCCTAATCATCTTCCTCCTCATTAAGTTTCAGAGCTAGATGGAAAGCTGGATTTCTGTCTCACTGAACAATCCATCCCTTAACAATTTCTTTTTGATCCCAGATCATGGCAGAAATTCCGTATTTTGAAACTAAATCACTACAAAATGGAAATACCAAAAGATCCAATTCTGAAACACGAACGTGACCTTCTAAAAACATTTTGCCTTAATAACACTGAAGCATTTTGGACCAAGAACTGGCTTAGCTAAAACAATTGGCTTGGCTATTGTCAGAATCACCAGAGTTATTGGGATTACCAGTGTCATTATTGCTATTGTCCTCACTGAGTGTTGTTAGTGATGTGTTGTCAGTGTTGAAGTCTCAGGAACCGCAGTGCCAGCAGAAATCATAGCCAGGAGATTACAACGCTAATCTCATCCTAAAGAACAACCACAGGCTCAGTTGGGTGGCAAAGACTCAGCCAGGTTTATTGTCTACCAGCACGGCCCCAACACATTTTGGCCTAACAAATGCAGGAAACCAAGTCATCATTTGTACCTGTGGCAATGTAGTCAGAACAACACCATGCAGGATTCCCTGCACCGCTACAAAGTTCCCATACTTTCCAACCCTCCTTTTATACAGTGATCAGAAGAAATTAAATGTTTCATCCCATCTGTTTCTTGAATATTTTAAACCGTCCTGTAGCCTGGGCTTGTTTCACATCCTGGGTCTGGATGTTCCTATTCCAGGCTTATCATTCTGGTAGTGGACTATCCTATACCTTGTACAGCCATCTCTCCCTCCTGTCTTCTGGCAGGAGTGCATATCTGGCCCACAGCCCAAATTTAGCTTATGCAAGGATCTCATGCATCGGTCAGGTTTGCTGGTCAGACCTACTCTGCCCAGTGCTTTAGCAAAGCCTTTATTTGAGCAGTACATCTGATCAGTGTTCCAGTTAGACCTAAAGCTGTTATCTTTAAGAACTTATGAAGGTCAGGAAAGGCCCCAGAACATTGAGAAAGGGCAGATATATTATCCATCTTCAAGAAAGGGAACATGTAGGAAACTGGTCAGTCAAACACTGATACCTGGAAAGATACTGGAGCTTATCATCAAGGAATCTATTTCTAAGAGGATAACAAGGTGATAAGGAACAACCAGTATGGATTTATCAAGATCAAGTCATGCTTAATCAAGCTGATTGCCTTCTAATAGAAGGTGGCAGCCTTTCTGGATGGAGGGAGGACAGTGGAAGGGATGCACCTTAATTTTAGCAAGGCTTTTTGGTTGCATTACGTTCTCATAAGTAATCTAAGGAAATATGAGTGAAGGGAAAGTACTGTGAGGTGGGTGCATAATTATTAGAGAGCAATGTCCCAAAATAGTTAGTTAACAGGATCCAATTTGGAGGAGGCAATGCAGAAAAGAACTGGGGGGGTTATAGCTGACAGCAAAGTGAATATGAGGCAACAGTGTGGTACTGTTGCAACAACAAAAAATGCTAGCAGTGTACTGAGATGTATAAATACCAGTCCTATATGCAAGTCGTAGGAAGTGATACTTCCACTCTGTTCAGCACAGCCTTAACTGAATACTGCATTGAGTTCTGGGCATCACACGTCAAGAAAAATGTGGACAGATTGGAAAAAGTCCAGAAGAGAGTAATAAAAGCAGACACCATCACCCTGAGGGTACCAGGTTCCCTGTCCAAGTGCTCAAAGATCATAAAAACCTGGCCTAGCACAGCTAACAGCCCAGTTTAAAAATAAATTCAGTAGTGACTGTTGTCCCAATTTGATTACAAGATAATTTATCATGTGCTGCAAGGATCAGCCAAATCACATTCAAGCTGGGTTTACTAAAGTCCATTACAACCCACCCCATGTTCCACATATCTCTCTTAAAACCCTATGATGTCATTTCATCACTGCTGATCACTGGTTGCCATCCAGGACCATGGGGAATTTGAAGTAGGAGAAACCTTCTCCTTAAAAGCTGTCCAAGATCAATCTGTGTGCTTCATGGATTAGGAAAGCTATGGACTGCCCCATCTGTCTTTGTAACTGGTCTTGAATTTATATGCTCCAGATTTTATCAAAGAAACCCACTGGGCTCTCTATAGAAACCATTGTTTACCTGGCAGGCACTCCATAAACCAGCAATTCTCAACTGGGGTCCCGTGAGATCCTTCCAAAGGTGACGTGGCACTCAGCCCCAGGTCAAGTGACTGCTTTTCCTTCTGCAGGATGGCCTGGTGTCCCACACACAAGTAGTGCCTGTGGTTGTTGCATGCCCCGTGGCAGCCCCCATGCTCAAAGCAATGTGTTCTGCCATGCAGAGGCAGGCAGATGTGGGGCCAGGTTTCTCAGCCAGGCTCATTCCCCCTGCTTCTCCCATGCTCCTGGTGCCAGGAGGAGGAGCTGTGGGTGCACATGGCTCCGGTTGCTGGCACGCAAGTTGCCAGAGGAGCAGCCATGGCTGCGAGGGCTGTTTGCCCTCTCAGGTACAGACCAGGGGTGGGGAGAGGGCAGATGGTGAAAAAGTAGGGTAAGGTAGGGTGAAGTCCTCCCCTGCCTCCCTCAACTTGCACCAGCTACAGTCCAGCTCAGTGGTGCTCAGCTGTGGTGCCAAGAAATTATACAGTTATGGGGGGTGCCTTAATGCAACGGTTCCCAACCTTTTGCACCTTACATCCCACCTGCATAAGGTCAAAAAATCCTGGTCACACCAGTCAACAAGCGGTGGGGTCCCCCAGAGGCGAGTCGAAGAGCGGGAGGGGAGGGGATCAGTGGCCAACTGAAACGCACAAAAGTGAAACCAGAAGTCCCACCATGGCTCTTCCAGTTTCATCGCTGTGACATGAGTCCCACTTAGAGGACCTTTGCGTCCCACCAGTTCAGAAACCCTGCCTTACGGCTATTTAGACTGGGAGAAGTGCTGAGAAGGGTGGAATAATGCAATGACTTATTCTGACTCACAGCCAGCCACTTATGAGGATCACTCCTTGCATGCAATTATGCAACATGATTGCATATCTCATCTTTGCTTCCCAATGGTCTGTATCATATGGGAAGCAGGGAGCAGCTCAGACATTTAAGGGACTTACAGAGAAACAGCAGTAGTCTGCTTCTTGCCTGTCCTGAAACCAGTGACTACAGGTCCTGACCTTGGCTCTCATCGGGTACTCAGCCTTGATGCTCTGGGCCAGAGACTGGGACTTTAAATGCTTTGGGCCAGAACTTTGATCTGATACTCAGCCCTAACAAGCTGTTTCTAAATGTCACTATGCTTAGGGTCCTCCAGTACCATGTACTCAGTCCACAGATGATGAGAAAGCTGGTGCATCATATCTGGGGACAGAACAGCATCAAAAAATGACCTTTTTTTTTCCACTTGGGAGTCAAGCAATTATTGAGTCCAACCTGAACTCCTTCCAACTCCCTCTGTATCTTTCAAAACAAGGGTTAGACTTTATGAGATGAAATCAATGAATATTTCTTGCTTCACAGCAGCAGTCATCAGTCGTAGAGCAAAGAGGGGCTCCCTGCTGTTGGGTATCCCTGTTCTGTTTCATCGAAGATGCAGCTTCAGACTTAGTCATGCAAGTCTAATTGAGGGAAGCCGGCCAGTGAGAGAGCCACCCTTCACGCTGTGACTTCACATGGCTAAACTGAGCCGATCTTGACAACAAAGTCCACTCAGCCAAGGAAAGAACACCTCAGGCAAAGGTGTGACCACATGGACAAGCTGCGCTGAAAGGGACTTTTTCCATACCAAGTCAGAATGACAAAGGCAGAATGAAACTAGGGGGAATCAAAACAAGCTAAAATATGCAAGGCAGAAGACATGATTGTGTGGATTGCGCATGCAATCCCACCACACCTTATTGCTGGTGCAGGTGCAGCAATAAACATGTTCCTGTTGCTGGGAGCCCCCTCCACATAATTTGTGGAATGATTAACTGATTAAGCACATCTTAAGTATAATGTGTAGATAGGGCCTTAGGGGCACTTTTACACCTGCTTCAGGGGTGGGGGGTGGCACTTTAATTACAGTGGCTCCGAGAGCTGCTCTAATTAAAGTGCCACTGCACCTGGACCTGGAGAAGGCCTATGACAGAGTATCTCACCAATTCCTGTTTGAGACACTGGAGCAGATAGGATCCCCCTGACTTTGTCAGCTAGATCAGGACCCTGTACGTGGACCTGTGCAGTGAGGTGCAGGTCAATGGGTTCCTGAGCACCTGGATCGCGGCAGAGTTGGTGGTCTGGCAGGATTCCCCACTCTCCCCAATCCTATTCATCTGCTCCATCAAACCCCTGGCACCGCACCTGAGATAGGGCCCTGGTATCTACAGAGTCCACATCCCAGGCAGCAGCAACTGAGAGTCCAAGATCCTGGCCTACATAGATGTCCTGAGCATCCTATGCCAAAGTAAAGAATCGCTGGAAGGAGCCCTGTGGCACACACAGGAGTATGAGGCAGTGGGGCAGGCAAGCTCAATGTGGGCAAGAGCACGTGCCTGGCTGGGGTGAGCTCAGGGACCTGGAGTCCAGGGGAGTCTCTGTCTCATGAGAGGGGGTCAAGATCCACATGCACTGCCACAGTCCAGTCTCCCTGGGGGGGCATGTTGTGCTTGTGAAGGCGGTCTTGCTACTGGTATTTCTGTTCACCTTACAGGTCTTCCCCCTTTCCAAGCACATTACCCACAGAATCCAGAGGGCAATTTGCATGTTCTTTTGGGGGTCCAGATGGGAGAAGGTTGTCAGAAACACAAGAGAGCTGGGGGCAGGTGCCCCAGACATCCTGTTCCTGTGGGCCAAGTACATGAGCCAGATCTGCAAGCTGGCAATGGGCGTGGAATCCAAAACCACCTGTCCAGTGAGATATTTTGCAGGGCACCTTCTGAGACACTGGGGGGTGCTCACCCTGCCCAATGGGAGACTGTGGCTAATGGGCTCATCATGGTTCTGCGAAATTCAGAACCAGATCCACAGCTTGTACAGCCTGCAGAACACAGGCCCTGTGACCATGACCAACTACAAAAAGATCCAGGAAATGGTGAGACTAAGAGACATCATGTTGCCCGTGGACCTGCTCCCAGGCGATGCCTGCCAGGCTGTGTGGGAGTGCATCTGCCACAAGGGCCTGAGCAAAGACCACAGGGATCTGAACTGGCCGATAGCCCACAAAGCCCTGCCTGTGAGGGCTTGGAGGCATTGAGAGGGGTAGCCAGGGAAACCCGGCTGCCCAAGGAGTACCTGCCACAGAGCCACTGAGATGATTGACCACTTCTTCTGGCTCTACAGCTACACCAAGGAGGTGTAGAAAATAGTAAAGCAGTTCTGCAAAGCAGTGACTAGGGTCAGTCAGCTGACCAGAGAGAGGCGGCGTTGTACAGGCACCTCTCCAAACACCAAGGGAGCCCTTCAGCCCATTTCAACCAGCTGGCATCCTGCATCAGGAGCACCCTGTGGAAAGGCAGGAACCTATGCACATGGACATAGAGGTGGTAGACTGTGTTAAAATGGCTCTGAACAAACTCCAGACCTAGTACCAGGGAGCAGTAGCAGAGGATGGTGAGGGTGCAGCCAAAGCCACCTCGCAGAAAGATGCTTGGCACAGGATCTTCCAACCCTCCCCACTCCCCGCACAGCAGGGAAATGGACTGTGACATTGAAGAGGATGCAGAGACGACCAGTTCTGAGGACAGCAGCAGTGACAGCAACAGCAGCTGCAAGTCCTCCAGCGGGCACTGGAGCAACAGCGACACAGACAACAGATGATCTGAGTTGGTGACCCTGTCATTGGGGTGGGGATGTAGTGACTGTGGTGTCTGGTCTGAGAGACCAGTGGACTTGTGTGTGGGTGAGTATATTGTAATGGTTTCGGGTGGCCAGTGGGCCTTTGTATGGGTGTACGGGTGTGGATTTTGTGGCAGGTTTATGGTTTTCCCTTTTGGTGTGCGACTAGGAGTGTAGATATATATAACTTTATGTGTATATATAGAGATATATTTTTATAATAAACCCCCCATCCCCAGGGGTCTCAGTTCCCCATGAGGAGGCCAGAATCCTTGGGGTGGAGTTCAACCCCGAGCTGAGTCAAAGGAGGGCCTGACAGAAAAAGGAGGCCAAGGTGAACCAGAGGTTGACTCTGTGGCATGCATACCACCTTTCCATGGGGGGGGCGCATGGCACTCATGAAAGTGGTGTTGCTACCAGTGCTTCTGTATACTGCAGTGGTCTTACCCCCTCCAAAGCATATCATCCCCAGAATCCAGAGAGCCATATGCATTTTCTTCTTTGGATCCGGAATGGAGAAAGTGGCAAGGAAGAACCTATACAAAAAGAAATGGACTAGGGGAAGGGGGATGCCAGACACCCACCTGTTCCTGCGCACACGGTACACGAGCCAGATCTGCAAGCTAGCAATGGGCCAGAAACCAAAACAGCCTGTCTTGTTAAATATTTTGTAGGTCACCTCCTGAGACCACGGGGGTGTATGCAACAGCCAATGGGAGACCGTGTACGATGGAATACCCCCAGTTCTACAGTGTGCTGGATGAGTTCCAGGCTAGTACAGGCTGCAGTAGGGAAGTCCAGTGACTATGACCAACCACAGAAAGATACAGAAGGCAGTCAGAGACAAAGACAAGCTATCGACCATGGAGCTGCTCCCCGAAGATGCCTGCCAAGCTGTCCGGGACCAGATCTTCCACAAGGATCTCCAAAAGGACCACAGAGACTTGAACTGGCTAATAGCTCACCACATACTCCCAGTGAGGACATGAAGATACAGAGAGGGGTGAGGGCCTAGCCCCAGTGGCCCCAGGGAAACTGCCAAGATGAAAAGTGAGACCATCGACCACCTCCTATGGTGCTGCCCCTATGCCAAGAGAGTGTGGGAAAAGGTAAGCCAGCTCTCCGAAGAGGTGACAGGGGTCAGGCTGATGACAAGGGAGGTGGCGCTGTACAGGTACCTGTCAGGGGTCCCCAACAACCCGCTTTGACAAGTTTGTGTCCTGCATCAGAAATGCAGGAACTTTCTAATGTACAGACACACACAGCTCAAAGAAACAGACTGTGTTGAAATGTTTCAGAGACAATTTCAGTCCTACGACCAGAAAGTGGTGGGAGGGGACAGAGAAGATGCGGCCAACTCCACCTGGAAAAGGGACACTTGGCACAGGCTGTTCAAATACCCCCCCAGGAGAGGGAAAAGCACAGGGAGAACGAAAAGGACAATGATGCAACTAGACCCAGAGACAGTAAGGGAGATAGCAACAGGATCAGCAGCGGCAGAAGTGACAGTGACATCAACAGCAACCAAGACTGTAAATGAACTGAGAATGTAAACCCTAAATCGGGGCTTGGACTAAGGAACTGCGACTGTATTAGGGAAGGGCAGTGGGTGGGTGCACAGGGGAGCGGGTGTGTAGTTTCTTAATGTGGTGTGTGCGTGTGTGTATGTTTGTGTATAACTTTTTTTTAAAAAAAGTAATCCACCTATGCATTCAGTCCCTGTTCATGTCATTTAAGAACACAACATTTTGAATTAATGAATATACTTACAAGTGTGCAAGCATTTAATGCTGTCTTTATAACACTGCTCCTTAAATGGTGGTCTGTTTTCATACTAATGGGAAGGGCGGGGGAGGGTCACTTGAAAATAACAAGGTTTCTAAACGGTCTAACTGGGCACATCTACCCATAACACTATGTCGCCGGAGCAACGCGCTACAGCGAGCTAGAATCAGCAGTCACAAGCTGTGATGCTGCAGCTATGTCACCATAGCAACATGCTCCCTCTTTACAGCGCATTGCTACAGCACAGGTAAAAATAACTGTGCGCTGTGCACACAGTGCAATACAGGCTATTACTGCACCATCGTTTAGTACTTCCAGAACGAAGAACTAAATGACGGCACAGTAACAAAGGCACTGTAGGGGCATGTATCGATGCGCCCACTGAATCTAGGAAAGGATCACTGCTGAAGGCATTTGCACTGAGGCTGATTAAACCAGGCATAGTTTTGCTGTAAGTGGTCATCCTTCAATCCGTCCTCACTTTAAACCTCCGTTTAGGCTGACCTAAGTGGAACCTCGCTCTGGAGCAATGGCAGTGTGTGAAGTCACACTGCAGACTTTCACCACGTGCACACCCTGCACAGCAGAACTGGGACAGTTCTTCAGCACTGGGGCTCTCCGTGGCCTCTGCTAAGTGAATTTCACTCAAAGCATAATTTAACCCTCGCAGAGGGTAGCACTGATTCTTCCAGGAGTATGAACCAGGATGCACTCGCCCTTTAAGGCAGGCCTGTGCTTCAGCATAACCTTACTCCTGGCAGCACTGAAAGTATATCTGTATTGCAACTATAAGGTTTGACTGTAGCATGTAACAGCATACCCAAGCTTTAATTCAACTGTCTCAGTTAGCAATAGCAGGAAGCCACAATAGCAGAGTTCAGCTTGGGATAGCTTCTTTAGTATGCACCAAGGCTTCTCAGCAAGATTGATGCAGCCTGTGTTACTTCTGGAATATCATTGTTACCCAAGATAGCAAGATTAAAGCTGGTGTGGTATGTCCTTCTGGGCTAAATGTGCCCCTCTGATTGCAGGGTGAACATACGCTGAGATGTATCTCATCCAGAGGCATGCCTGGAGGTTAGATGTCGCCACACACAATACTAGGAATAAGTCAAAGTATACAAATGACTTCCTTCCACCTTAACAGAGAGAAAGCTTGAGAAAGAACAGGAGCTGCAGACACCTGCTCCATTAAGCACTTAACTAAACCAAGAGAGCAGCAGGGCCCAGCCACGAAGCTGCTCTGAACTCATCCCAGTGGCTGCTGTCAGAGACAACTGGAGACTAAGGGCTCAAAAGATTGCCCAGAGGAATGAGCACTGTGAAGCCGCACTGACATTTCTAGGTTTGGAGCATGGCTGTAACCTTGACCTCCCCTCCCCCAATCACCATCATCATCACAGCCACAACAACGGCCTAGACAAGTAGAAGAAGACTTTGCAACAAGGGGGAAAGGATTCAGTAGTTACGGTTCTAGTGTGAGACCTGGGAGATGCGGGTTCCACTTTGTGCTCTGCCACAGATCTGCAGTATGACCTTGGGCTAGACTCTCTGTGCCTATGTTCCTCCTCTGAACAAGGCTATAAAGCAGTACTCTGCTCTGGGGTGTTGAGAAGGCAAATACATCAATAATGGCGCAGAGTTCAGCCACTGCAATAACAGGGACTTTAATATGTACCACAGAGAGAAACATGCATCACAAAGGAGAAGGGCTGCAAAGGAGAGAAATGCTTATTTGCTTTGATATTTAAGGCACAGGGAAGTAAGGCAAAGTAGAAATACCAGGGGAGTAATTTGCTTGTTTCAGGACTTTTGCCCCAAGCCCTCTGTAATACCCTCCGGGGAAGAAGTCTGATTATTTAAATGGACAGAAGAAACCCTTGCCTGGAGAAATGGACATAGATAGCATAAAACCACATATCAGTTAGAGGTGAAGCATGTGATGTAGGGCAAGGAAACACTTGTTTTTGGGGCCCAAGGTTGGCTGTCTTTCAAGGGAGAAAGAGGAAACAGCTGTTTTCCTCCTTGGCACCTTGAGGACAGCCCCTTTCCACCAGCAGTTAGGACACCACGGTCATGTCCACATGAGACGCTTAGCTGCTCAGTGGTGAAGTTTACTGTGAAATAAGCATGTGCATTAGGGCTGCGCAAAATTTCAACGGATATTTCATTTCAAAGGTGTTTTGATGCATTTTGAACTTGAAACACTGAAACCAAAACAAAACACAAGGCTTCGAAACAGCTTCAAAATGAAATGAGGGCACTCGAAATGTTTCAAAAATTTTGAAGAGTTTCAAGTTTCGAAGGCAGGCTTGCAGGGAAATACAAACTAAGGGGAGGGAGAGGGAAGAGTGGGGAAGGACTGCTCTGACATTGACTGTAGCTGGCCAGTGACTGTGATCCTTCCCTGAGGTCCCTTCCAACCCCAGTGCTGTGGGGGAGGGACAGAGAAGGAACATAAAAGCATGGTTGAAACGAGCTTTGTCAGCTTTCTGAGCTGTGTCCTCCAGCAGCATCAGGAGCATCAGGAAGGCTCTCACTTCTTACTTGCTAGTCTGTTCCTAGCAAGTGGGAGCCAATCCTTTCTGAAATACCCTAATACCCCATCCTAATCCATTCCTGTCAATTTATTCCTCCCCAAACTCCTCTTTTTGTTTTTGTTATTCTCTGTAATAGTTTCTCCACATAAAAGAAATCTGTGTTTTCCCTGACAGTCTGCATTGACTGTGCAGGAAAGCACAACATATATTACAGACCATATATTTATATATATTACATAAATACATACATTACATTATAGAAATGCACACAGATTTTCCAGCACACCAAACATGAAGCACGCTGGAAAGGCAGGTGGTCACTCTGCTGGCCAGGGTGGGAGAGGGGGCAGAGAGAGAGCTCCCCCCACAAAATGTAGACACAGCCCCATGCTGCTTCTGCTGCTAGTGGCACCAAGGAGATGAGAGCAGTGTCTACATCCCATCAAATAACACCTGCCATAATAACAACAACCCCAAGCACCACCACCATGACAACAACGAGCAACACCAGCATTACAGTCTCCTCCACCCCAATTTCAATTCCCAGACTGAGCCTTCCAGTGCCAAAGGAAAAGCTGCAGCTAGATGTGGATCTGAGTGCTCTAGCAAAGGAAATTCCCCATATCCCTCAAGTTTCCCCTAGATAGATGCTAGGGTCGGAAGGGACCTCAAAGGATCATCGAGTTCAACCCCCTGCCAGTGGCAGGAAAAAGTGCTGGGGTCATGTGACCCCAGCCAGGTGCTTGTCCAGCCTCCTTCTGAAGACCCCCAAGGTAGGGGAGAGCATCACCTCCCTTGGAAGCCCATTCCAGATTCTGGCAACCCCCACCAGGACAGAAGTTCTTTCTGATGTGTGACGTAAATCTACTCTCTATCAGTTTGTGGCCATTGTTTCTGATTATTCCTAGGGGTGCTTTGGTAAACAGAACATCTTCTATTCCCTGCTACCTACCTGGTGAATTTGTATACTGCCACAAGAACCCCCCCTCAGCCTTCTCTTGCGGAGGCTGAAAAAGTGCAGGTACGTCAGGCTTTCCTCATAAAGCCTTCCCTGCAGGTCTCTAACCATACAAGTGGCCCTTCTCTGGACCCTCTCAAGGTTGTCCACATCCTTCTTGAATTGCAGCACCCAGAATTGGACGCAGTACGCTAGCTGCAGCCTGACCAGTGCTGCATACAGGGGGGGCATCACATCCCTGGACATGTTCATGATGCACCTACTAATGTATAACAAAGTGCAGTTAGCTCTGCTAATTATTCTGTCACAGACAAACCCATAAACTGCACTTCATCAACCTCCTAGATACAGAAACTCATGGACTCAATATAGACATTGGAATTCTGACACACTACATACAACCTGCCAGATATCTGACTCCACTTTTACCTGCTACATCCCCCTTCTCTCCTACCCCAGCCTGTTTCTCATCCCCTGACACCTCCATTTTGATTTTCACTGACTGGCTTTCTTTCTCACATTGCATGCCAGCCTCTGGCTTCTTTACTATTCCTTCCAGCCAGGAAGAGCACACAGACACACCAAATGCAAGTGCTTCCTCAGTCTGACGAAGCGTTTTCAACCCGAAAGCTTGCTAAGATACATTTCTCCAACTATTCAGTTGGTCTACTAAAAAGATACCAGATTGACCCAAAGAACCTTACCTGCTATGTCCTTAGGCCAACACAGCTACAGCCTACACCCCTAGTACCTGTCCCCGGTCAGCTGACCAGAAGGAGGCAGGGCCCTGGGCACATCTAAGCCCCAGGGCTGGGGCTGGCAGGGAGAGTTCTCTGGCAGTTGCTAGAGAAGAAGCTCCTGCAGGAAAGGAAAGTAAGGTTCTGTGCCAGTTTGGCTGCCTGTGATACTAGTGCTGCTGTGCTGTTTACCTGTTGTTATTTAAAGTGGTGGACCAAACTGAGGCTGTAGGGGAGGAGGAGGCCTCATTGGGGCACACTACCATATCGTGTAGAGGCCCCAGCACCAGTGAGGACACAGCAACAGGGGCACAGAGAGCCCAGCAATAATAGAAGATAGAGTGGAACCAAGAACTCATTACAGGGATGATATCGATATGCTTTCTGTGAGGCATGGGGTAAGGGGTGGTTGGAGCCACGCATCTAGCCCATAAGGCTTAGGGTGTCCCCTTGAGGCACCTACTTAGAGCGGGTCCCAGCAAGGGGTCCAAGAGCCTATAGGGTTTAGTAGGGTCCATTAGGACTGTGACTGAGCTGAAGCTTGAGGGCAGCCTCTCTATTATTTTTTCCAACAAGATGTGCTGGCAGGTAGAAGGAGAAGGCACCCATAGGATGAAGCTGGCACTGCCACAGGACCCTAGGGGTATCATGGCCCCAACTACCGACCCTACTCTGTGATAAAGTACAGTTTCCCAGAAACCCCTGTACCTATCTTCTTGAAAGCTGGCAGGATCACATGCATGTGTAAACATGCTCCCTCTAAATCATGATTTCTTCCAGCCTCAAACAGGAGCTAACATAAGTGAGAAAACTGTGGGAAGGAGGCACATCTGACAGTAACTTTATGTGCACGGGCTCCTTGGCTGCTAGTTTAACATTTATTTAATTTAAACTTGTCTTAATTTATCCTTTAAGAACAGAGCTGTCAACTCCCATCTTCTCAACACGAAAAGGCCAGCTTTCATTGCCCAGTTATGTTCAAGCATCCTTGTCTTTCTCCCAGGCAGCCCACCATACAAAAGGGGAGCTCTGAGTAAAACTCCGTAAAGTAATAACATCATCCACCTTCAGATCCCTCCTCTGTCACAATGCCTACAAATCACCAAGCAATTGCTCTGCGTGCTATGACTGCTGCTTAATATAATAAGCATGGTCATTTTGCTCTTACTTTGTCCTTTCCCTGCATAGTCCCATATTTTTAAGGTGTTCACCAGTCTTCAACTCATGCCTCTTAAACTAGGGAAAACCCTAGTAGAAGGGGCCACCCTAGGCCACTGAGTCTAGTTCTCTAGTTTCACAGCAAACATTTGCGTAAAGGTTACACACCACAGACACAAACCAACGAATAACCCCCTTCCTCCCCCTCCACAGTATATCACAAGACAAGAGCATGAGCAACAAGAGCACCATCAATGCCTGAGCAACTTCAGTAACAGGGAACTTCCTTAGATGATCCCCACACTACAGAGAAAGACAAAAATCTCCCAATACTCCTTGCAAACCTGAGGTAGGAATTTTTCCTCAACTCATCCCCAATCTGTTGATAGTTTTGATCCCTAGCACATGAGTAAGCCCTGCCAGTTCAGCACCTGAGAGGTTTTTTAGTATTACTGTAGAATCACGACCCCCACAAGACAGTCTCTCATATCTAGACCTGACCAATACCCAGAATTTCAGAGATGGGGGGAAAAAAGAGGTGAATCATATATTTCAGGACATGATTTTGTTCATACAGTGCCTAACACAATGAGCCCTTAATCCCTGATTGGGCCACCAGGCATTGCTATAGTAATACTGTTAAGAACAATATTGTGCTTTACTCAGTTTGCAGATGTGACCTCATCTTGAATGGATTAGTATTACTTTTTGAATGAACAACTTTAATTCCATTCACATTGCAGTGGCTTTCAGTTTGCCTTGCAGACATATATATGCTCACGTGAAATGTATAGGATCCATAGTACATTTTAAATGAGAAGTGTCTGTTTCTCCATGGATTCTTGCTGCTTTGACACCATTTATATTCATGGAATTACTCATGGATTATAGCAATAAGAGTGGAGAATCAGGAACCAATGAATGATCAATTCTACTGTCCAACACACTTGCGGAAACTCAGTTTTTATATACACTCCTTTGCCTCCAGTTCAGTTGCTTTGAATTTATGATGATGCTGCCAAGAGCAAGGTTGATCTTAAACAAGTCATGGGGACCAGCAATGAAAGGATGGGATTTTTAACAGTAGAACTAGGCCAGATCTGTTGGCATACCTGAGTTTGCACAGGTGGTACCAAATGATGATTTTGTCGTGCTATTTTCAAGCAAGCAAAAATGATGATATACTTCTATAATATAAAGGTTGTGACTATTTACCATGTTGGAGGAAAAAAAGATCCCTTAAATCTTCCCATTAGGAAGGGAAAAATAAATAAATGGAAAAATATAGAGCAGAATAACTCTTCTTCTAAAAATATCCCCAAACGGACCAGTGATTCTCTTTTTCACCACGGCAACCACTTTGTTAATTGCAGTATATGCAAGGCATGAATAAGCCTGCAGCTCTCTTGACAAAAAGATAGCAATAAATCAGGGACTGTGTTGCTCTGCTGTCATGTTCAATACATTAACTTGTGTAGATCAGGCTTCAGCAGAAAGTTAGGAGGACACGGACACAAGTATAACATCATTCAGATAGGGCCCTAAAGGTTAGTTAGTCATTAACTGAAGCAAATAGTTTTTTGTTTTTAATTTTGGAGATGGGTATAAACCAAGGGACTGGAAAGCTAGATACAGTATAAACTTTACCAAATGTGAGGATGTTTGGATAAGGAATCTTAGTTCCCCAAATTTGTGGATGTTTGACTATAAAGGCTAGGCTTAGGCTCATTTCTATTTATTGCTGTAGCAACTTTTATACTAACCTCATATTCCCAACGTAATAGTTTTCACATAATAACTTCCATTAGCATTTGGCTATAGAATGATTGCCTTCTGAGAAAAAAATCTTGCATATAATTTCAGCACACAAACAAAATATTAAAGAAGATAAGGCAATATTAGGGTTCATTGTATTTTAAAGATATGTTAAACATGTGTTGAAAGAAAATGACCCGGCAGCAAAGCAACAGGAGCCTGACATGTCAGTCTGAGTGCAGACAATGAATCATTTGACAAATACAATCTGCTTTGGTTTCTTTTGCTAACTAATCTATATAGCACCTCTAGTGAGTTACTGGATTTCAGAAAGACACTACAGACTCTTGATGCATACACACTGCTGGCAATGCATTGAGAGAAAGGTTAGAGTTTGCCCAGGGGCAAACTAAATCCAGCTTTACTGGCATGCTTTAGTAGACTCTCTGAAGATCAGTTGTGAATTAAAGTTGCAGTATTATTAAAGGAACATTGGCAATCTTTAAGAGACGTCTGAAGTACTAAAGCACATTCCTTTTCCTTGTTGACTGATATAAAATGCATTATGTTCTTCTATGCACAAAGTAAAAATGACACTTTCAGTTAGATTAACTAATTTTGAGATTAATAGAACAACAATACAAGAGAAGAAAAAAATCCCTCTGGACGTGTCTTTACATGCAGAGGCGTGCTCTTGCAGGAGGGAAAAAAGCAGCGGCACAAATTTGGTACAGCACATGCCCCTGCACATGGGCCATAATGTGTGGGGCAAAATGCCCCACTTTGGGGAAACTCCTGGCTCCCTGCATGCTAGAAAAGGGAGGTGGGAGTGGGACAACTACAGGAGTGTGCTTTGCGCTGCTTTTTTGGCACAGTTTCTTTTGTTACCGGGATTTCCTGGTAGCAAATTTTGCCCCACACTGCAAATCTGTATGGGGCACATTTTGCAGTGCCACAAACTGCATGTGCCTGCACCTCTGGATCAGGTCCCTGAACAAATTAACGGCACACGTCTGTGATAGCCTGGACTGAGGACCAGGGACATGATAACACAGTACAAGAGTTTAAATGTGTAGCACACCAAAGAAATTCCATAGCTCCTTACAGAAAATTAATCAGGTAAAAACTTTCCCCAGAAGAAAACCCCATTGACCTCTTGCAGAAGTATATCCAAACCAGCCTAGGCACATGCATACCTATCATCAATTCAAGCACATACACTATACACCTCAAAAGTTAGACACAGATCACTAATTCATATGTCATGAACACAATGACATATATCTATATGTATACACACACACACACAACCCACCTACACATACACACAGGTAAGTTCCTAACTTGGATGGTACAGTGTGTATATGTGTGCTTGGGGTACCTGTGATACTTGGGGGAAGGTTAAAGTGAGAGAGAGAGTTAAAGTTGCCAGAACTGGGATTAGAACCTGTGGGCTACAGAGAAGCTGACTGAGGAACTGAGGCTTGGGTTTATAGTTTCATAGTTCCTAGGGTCGGAAGGGACCTGAGTAGATCATCTAGTCTGACCCCCTGCTGTGGCAGGAAAGATTACTGGGGTCAAACAACCTCCTCTTAAAGACCCCCAGGGTTGGAGCCAGCACCACTTCGCTTGGAAGTTGGTTCCCGACCCTAGCCGCCCTGACTGTGAAGTAGCGCCT
>NW_017728886.1:253748052-253764892 GCF_001723895.1 Crocodylus porosus | reverse complement strand
GTCAGACCTGGCTGACTGCTCTTCCCAGGAGATGTCCGGGAAGTTCAGGTCCCCCATGACTACCACATCCTTAGACTTCACCACCTCTGTGAGCTGACCTAAGAATTCTTGGTCAAGCTCTTCCCCTTGGTTGGGAGGTCTGTAGTAGACCCCCACTGTTAAGTCTCTTTCCCCTCCACTGCCCTGTAATCTAATCCAAAGCACTTCAGAGTGCCCTTCCTCTGATTCTTTGTTAATTGATGAGGATGGGTATTCCTCCTTTATGTAGAGTGCCACACCCCCACCTTTCCTCCCTGTCCTGTCCCTCCTGTACAGCCTATAACCCTTGACATTAACCGCCCAGTCATGTGTTGAGTCCCACCACGTTTCAGTGATCCCCACTATGTCTGGGTTGGTGTCAGCCAGCAGGAGGGTGAGTTCCCCCTGCTTGTTTCCCATACTACAGGCGTTTGTGTAGAGACATTTGAGCCCTCCTGTGCATGTGTGTACTGGCCTCCTAATCACAGCATTGCCCTGGCCCTTGTCACTTATCTGTGTATATGTTTCACTTGTTGGTCTAGGCTGGGCTGTATTTGCGGGCATTGCTTGTCTGGCAGTCCGATGATTCCTCCACCCTCGTCTTCCCCTTTCCCCAACGAGCTTAGTTTAAAACTCGCTGGAGGAGGTCCACCAACCTAGAAGAAAACACACACTTACCTTTTGGGGAAAGGGTACTTTAAGGGTCCTTAAGGTAAACTGCGGCTGGAAACTGAGGGTACTTAAGGTAGACTGAGGCTGGAAACTGAGGCAGACAGCTGAGATATTGGGGTGGGGGCAGATAAGTGGTGGCAAGGAGAAGACAGCCAGGAAAGAAACTGAGGCAGAAACCTGGGGAAAAGGAAAAGGCAGTGGGGATAAGACAGTGGCAAAGACACAGAGGGGGTTGGAGGCAGAGAGGAGCTCAGGACAGGTGTTGGAGGTGGCAGTGAGCCAGAAGCAGGAGAGGGAGAAATGAGACAGAAGTTAGAGGGGTGAGGAGCAGAGATGGAGCAGGGCCAAACCATAATAAAACAAAACCCAACTTAGGGGTCCAAATAACACTTTTATTAAATAGACAACACACTACACAGCCCCATGAAGTATTGGTTCACACACACATACACACACAAGCACTCACAGTGGCAGCAGGAGAAAGAGACTGAGTGGAAGGGTTGGAGTCCAGGTAGGGAAGAGAAGCAGAGTCCAGGTCCTTGGTTGAAGAGAAGGTGGGGGGTGATAGCTACCTATCCAGGTTGGAAAGGGGTCCTTGTCCAGTAGGTGTTGTCCAGAGGGGTTCACCGGCAGGGCCTCTGGGTGGACAGGTGGTATGGCATAGTGCTGGTCCAGATGGAGAGGGCATCCCAAGGAGTCAGTTTTCACTACTCTTTTTATGGGGCAGATTACCTCTGATCTCCTATGGGGAGGGCCTGTCCAGGCAAGGTCAGTCCTGTTCCAGAGGGCTCCAGGTGTTCTTACTGAGCATGTGCAGCCGGGCACAATGGTGAGTTGCCTCATCTTTTGTTTCTTGAATGTTGAGGGTGGTTCCAAGGGCTGGGTCATTGGTCCAGGTATTGGTGTTGATGGTTTGGTCATTCAGAGGGAGCTATTTTTAGACTTATTGCTATTGTCTCTCAAGCACCCTCATTCATCCCCATTCATTCAGGAACCAAGCTACTTAGGAGGGGTAGGTGTGAGTCATGGGTTACACAACCGGGCCTGGGGACAGGATGGAGACTTGACAAACAAAATAGAAACTTGATATGACTTAGGCTGACTTACACATGTAGGCCTAAATCATATAGTACCAGTAAAACAGTAATATAGAACAGTAAAAATCAATATAAACATAATAATTATACAATATATAGAAGGAGAAAAAACAAAACAAATACAACTTGCTACCAAATAAAATGCTGAAGCTTATCCTATGTCTTAGCTCACTTATACTTATCTATAGGGAATAGAGAGGGAAAGAAAAAGTCAGAAATGGTTGGGGAAGGGGAGGTAATGCATTTTAAAAGGAAAAAAAAAAGAAAAACTGGGGGGTTTTCTACAACCTGTTGCTTTGGCCAGTATCTCCTGTGTATTCTTTCTTTCTTTCTTGTCATATTCCAGGCTGTCTACAGACTTATTACACGCATCTTTGGTGGCTGGGCACCATGACCAACTACAGTTCACGAAGGCCCCTGCTACACATTACATATGTTACACAATTAACTAGTGAATCACTCAATACATTTAGACCAGCCATACGTGCAAAGGCCAGCCACAAGTGCAAAGTAATTATTACACAATAACCTGGTTAATCGCACAATAAATTTAGACCAGCCACACATGCAAAGTAACTATCACAATGACTATCCAGCTATAAAAAGAGCCAATGAGCTATAAAATTAGTGCTTGAAAATGTGTAACAAATCTACAGCTGGTTTCTATCCAGCTTTAATTTATAAGTGTAGCAGGGCCCAAAGAGACATTCATTTCACCCTGACCCTTCTTTTTTTACAGCTGCCTGAGATTGCCTGTCGTATTGCTGTAGTGTTGCTATAGCTATGATAGTCCAGGGAAAGAAGCAGATACAGCCTGAGCTAAATATGAGGTAGAATAGTTGCTGTTGTTTACCCCGTTTTGTAAATGTAAGTGGTCACTTAAAAAAGGGAAGTGGCCAATAAACCTGTGGAGCAAAGAAATTAACAGACATAGTTACAGGCCATGCAAAGAGTTGAGATAGATGCATCTAATTATTGAAAACAGGGGTGACCAAGATGCAGCTGGCACAGCCATGTTATCTGGCCCAGAGGGCTCCCCACAGGTGTGGATATTTGGTGGTAAAGGAATGATGGCAACTTCAACTGAAAATTAATACAGCTCCTCCTGCCACCAAATTTCTGGACCCACTGGGAATCTCATGGGCCAGATGGCATAGCCCTGTGCACCAGATCAGGCCTGCAGACCAGCCCCACACTACTCATCTGTTACTATTTGTTGTAAAAGAATAAGACCATTAAAAGGTGAGCGGGCCTTTATTATCTATGGAGCACAAATAGGTTAGTTGTAGAGAGCAGGTAAACGATGAATCGTGGAACGATTGGGTGTGCTAAGTCCATGGTTTTTAGTGACAGTGAACTTATGAATTTTTATTCACAGTGCCATCTTCTGAAGGTTTTGTGCAGGTTTCCCTTGAGGACCAAGGACTGTGAGTTCAAATTAACAGGCCTGTTCACTGTCCAGTCATCCATTTATGACATTGTCTCTAGTCCTAGATGGGCATGCAATCATTTGCCGAGCTCTGACATGTGTGGTTCTTCACAAGTTCATGTGATTTTTACATAAGTTGTCCAATCTACAGGACACTCTTCTGAGATTCCTATAGTTTCCAGTGGGGACATCTACTCAGTATAAGAATGACTTACCATGGCCATTTTTGCCTTGTCAAAGTTAAATTCTACTTCTTCTGCTTGTAAGCATTCAAGGAGAAGAAAATCCTTTCTGCCTCCAGGAGCCCCTGCAAAGAGCAAGCAGAATCCAGCACATAACTCTAGGAAGGGAATCACTGGAGCTGGGACTTCACCAAGGTGGGAGCACGGCTATGTGCTTGCATCCCCCAATTCACCTGCAAATGGAGCGGGGGAAAAAGCAGCACTTCCTGGATTCTATCTACAACACTCCAGCATGACAGCGTCACTCAACACCATGCCCCAGCTTTGCATGAGGCTTAACAGAGTTGTCAGATATGCTGACTCTCATGCAATAGCATTTTGTCCTCCAGCAGTATTCTTCAAAGCACCATTTCTCCCTGTCAAGCTCTCTCATACATAAGACAGGATGCTCTTTCGCAAAATCCCTTTCACCCTGAGGCAAACTCTGAAAAGTATAATATATGTTACCTAAAATTGCTAAACAATCCTATAATTTTTCAGCATGTCTTTTCATGCCCCCTTAGCAAAAGATTTGTGGAAATATGAGTTATGTCTACAAATATGGGAAGCTCTTGGTTTTCATCACTCTCCAGTGGAAAAAACCTGAGAGTTGTATTTGTTTAAATTTTTCAGATGAGAAGTGAGGAAAATCAGCCTGGTGCAGCATTCAGTGTAGGAAATGGATAAAGTAAGTGACCTCCTTAGGTCACAGTTATAAGGGAAGCCCATAAAGCTCTGTTGATAGGCTCGTTTCATCAGTGTTTGTGTCTGTGCTTAGGAAAAACACAGGGAAACAGGAGAAGTACAAGTACAAATGAGAGGCAAAATATTCAAAGGTAACAAGGGAGTTTTGAGAGTCTGTATTTTAAGCAGTCAATCGTGATGCTAAGAAATTTCTTGCACCCAGGCTTTGAAAACCCTGCCCCCTCGCCAGTGTCTCAACACGGACATCTCAAAATTGAGGCATTTAAGATTACTGTTTGTTTTTAAATAATGTGGCCAACGTAAGCAAGGGGAAGAACAAATATCTGGCTGAATACAAATAAACTTAACAGCACTGGAAAGTGGCAAAGCAACTGCAAGGGTGCAAAACTGCTTCTCTGTACTTTAAAAAAAAGAATGGTGCAGCATTCCCAAGCTGGGCACCAAGGGTGCTGTTACAGGTTACTCATAAACTATTCTCAATCTGGGGAACGCTAGGCTATGTTAAATTTAGAACAGTTTCAGAGCAGTGGCAGGTTATGGCTTAATGCTGTGTCTGACCTGCACAACCGTGACTTGCCCCTAAAGGGCCTGGTGAGCAAGGGCATGGACAAAGCCAGGACTATCCCTCCTCTGGGAGCAGAGCCCTGGGGGGTTACGTGCGGCAAGAGCAAAGGACCTGGGGAAGCATACTTGCCTGGGCTCCATGCTTTCACCACCCAGCATCTCCACTCCCAGCATGGAGCCACTGAGACCAGTACTACCCCCCGGGAAGTAGAGCTTGGGAAGATGGAAAGTTTGTCAAAGACAGAGGGGCTCAGAGCCATGCATCCTGAGATTTTGGATGACTGCTAATTGGCCACTTCATTTCTGCGAAGCAGACTAATAATACTCTAACTCAAGCTAGGAAGAATGGCTCAAAGATAATCTATACTCAAAATGATGTGGCTTTAAAACACTTAGGCCATGTCCAAACAAGCAGCAGCAGGGCACCTTGCACCACAGCTACTTGTTCCCAGGGAATGCCCATGCCACACGCGCTTTGGCATGCAGCAAGGTATGCTGAGAGTAGGTGGGTAGGGGAGGCTGGGGCCAGCCCTGTGCTGGCCCCAGAAGCTGGGCAGAGCCAGGGGTCAAAAAAACCCACCGGCTGGACAGATATCTAGGGGTCAAAAAAACCTGTGGGGAAAAAAAAAGCGGAGCAGCATATGTGTGGGCAGTGTACCTTTGCAGCGCAGAGAACACCTGATTGTATGTGGCGCGGCAGATGTGTTTGAGGCACCACGTACTGCACTGCTGCACTCATCTGGATACACCCTTAGAGGGTATTTAGCACAGTTTAAACACCCTTTAATGAGTTGACACTCCTGTTATAAGTGCCTTCAGAATGATTTAATGGTACTGAGGGTATAGGTTGTAGTTATAGGCAGATATAGGCAGACACGAAGGGTGTTTGTACCCAAAAGCTTGCAAAGAAGAATTTTTCCAACTACTTTAGTTGGTCTAATAAAAGATATCAGATTTACCAAAACAACCTTAAGAATAGTGAGCAACACCACTCCAAGTAACTATAAAGACAAGGATCTGTTTTTCCCAGATGGATACAAGCAGCAGAAAAAGCAGATTCACTGGCTTGCTTCCCTACCAGATAAAAAGCAGGTAGTTCCCAATGATACAACTGCCTGCAACAGAAGCATGTGCAAACCTTCCAGGCCTTTTAAAGCAGCCGACCTGCTGCGCAGTAAGGTCTCCATTTTTTAAATGCCACAGACAATGAAAATAGAGACAAGCTACTTTTGCAGGGGCAGAAGTTTAATAATTTTGCTACCTATCCAGGGCTACCTCTTGAAAGTGAACACCATTAGAGCCTAAAGCAAATGTAATTAATTTACCATCTGTAGCCAATTAGAAAAACTATTCAAGCTGCACACAGTAAAGAAAAGAACCAGAGACAAATGTACATGTTCCAGTAAAACTATAGAACTGTCCCTTATAGTAATAAAAGTCCTTTTCAAGTATCATCTTCAATAGAAATTATTCACATATGGTTCCTTGAATATTCCCCATCCAGCTGAGGATAAAGAATAAAGTCAGGATAAAAAGCATTAGAAACCCACCCATATCAGGAGACTTAGTCTTAGGGAAATTGAAGAAAAGGCAAATGATCAACCCAGTCAGTGAAAAATGTATGAAAGTAAATGATAGCAGGCGCCAGATTTTGATGCTCCAGGAAACACCTATCCTACAAATGGTTCTACTGACTTGAATTGTGCAAGTGGTGGAATAAGATATTGTTCACTGTCAGAGACCCTGGTTTTCTCTGATAAAAACATCGCAAATTCTCTGATTAACCGCTCGCCCCCTTCCGACACACAGTCTCACCCCTGCCCCAGACCCTCCCAAAGGGGGCCTCCAGCTGGCAGGAACCCAGGTCCGCAGCCCCCTGCCCCCTGCACCACTCTGCTGCAGCCGGTCCCACCCACTGGGACATGGAGGCCCTGAAAAGAGGGCAACAGAGTGGGAAGCCCTGAAACACAGCAGCCAGCCTGCTGCTGACCCACGCACAAATCTGGGAGGCACAAGCCCCTCATGCCCCCCCGGGAATGCATGCAGCAGCAGAGAGCCAGCCCCCCACACACACACACACTCCCCAGAAAAGCCACCTATGGCCCTGTCTCCCATCCTGACCTCGGCCCCAAGCCCCACACATCACCCCAGCTGGGCATGGCCCCAGCCCTGCCCAACTCCCTCCCTCACTATGGGGACCTCAATTCTTCCCCTGCTCCCCCACAAACTTACCTGCAGGAGCAGCTCCCCAGGCGGCCTGGTAGCCGTGTGCATGTGTTTGTGCGCCCCTGCCTGACAACCCTTCGCCCATTCCCCCCAGCCCCTTGCAGGCTCGAACCCTGCCAGCCTGCGAGGGGAAACCCACCATTTCCAGTGTTTTTCTCCTTTAAAGAAGTAAAACCAGGTTTTTCTCCTTAAAATGAGAAAATCCAGGTTTTACCACATCTTTCTATGGAAAACAGAAAACCTGGATCCCTGTTCATCACGAATAAGTTACCAGAATTTGGTTTGAAATGATCAATGACTGCTCCATGGAGTGCCTGCCTACAGGTGACAAAAAACTCTTCTCATTTTATGTATAGTTAAAAGACCAACAACCTTCAAGGAGGAAGGGGTGAAGCAAAAAGATATGAAATCACCTGGGATAGGATCTACAAATGAGCAGTGATTATAGTCTAAAACGTCCTTCTTTGCTAGGGTGACAAAGCTTCTAAAAAGAAAAAGGCAGATAGGGCATAGCTGGGAAAAAATAGGATTTCAAAGCAGTCATAAGTAAGATGCTTTATTGTGGCTACTGGATATAGGCAGAAACCTGTAGTTAGTTCAATGATTCTCAACCAGGTGCCAGGGTACTCTGGTGCACTGTGAGACCCTTTGAAGGGTGATGCAGGAACTGTGAGAAGATAAGCAAACAAGGGCAGACTCCAGCTCTCCCTGCCTGGCTAGGTATACTTTGCATCTAAAAAGGCTGAGAACCACTGATATCATTACTAACAGACTGTGCTAACTAGATTCATCACACAGTCTAAATCCTAATTTTGGAACGGACTAAGGAATCATGAAGAAGGTTGCTGATTACATGGTACTAGCACAGAAAAATATTCACCTTTTATTATCCTTTTAAGGAAGCTGAATTTTACTATTTAAAATTTCTTTTTTAAAAAGAGCTTTGTGTAGTCCACAAATTTGTCTTAACATTCAGCCTAACACTCATACAAAATGCAACAATAGTATCAGGAGATATTTTTTTTAATTCCAAGAAAAACAGTTTAAGAAACATTCCCTGCAGCATTTGAAGTCCCAATCATTGCATCATCATTGTGCTGTTAGATAAGAAAGAGAGAGTTGAAGTGGTTCCTATCTGAATATAAACCCAAGGGAAATACACCAATTTGTGTTCACTTGCTGAAGAAATTCAGTAGACAAGCAGCATACAGATCAGACCCACTAACATCTCACTCAGATGTAAAATCTCCCAAACTCAGCCCAGATCCAAATACAAGAGGGGTGGGCAATTATTTTGGCTTAATGCAATTTGGTGAGCTTGTTGAGGGCTGCGAGAGGTGCCCTGACAGGTGTCCTGCCCCTGGCCACCATCTTGGGACCAGAGGTCCTGCCCCTAACCCCTGATCTTAAAAACCTCCAAGGATGGAGCTTCCACCACCTCTCTGGTTAACTTGTTCCAGCTTTTTACTACTCTCCTAGTGAGAAAATTCTTCCTAATATCTAACCAAAACTTCCCTTGCTGCTACTTGAGACTGTTGCTCCTTGTTCCTCATCTACCACCACTGAAAACAGTCTAGCTCCACCCTCTTGCCAGCTCCACTTCAGACAGTTGAAGGCTGCTATTAAATCCTATCTCAGTCTTCTCTTCTCCAAACTAAATAAGCCCAGTTCCCTCAGCCTCTCCTCATCAGTCATGTGCCCCAATCCCCTCTCCACTGCACTCTCTCCAATTTTGCTGTCCTCCATTGGACTCTCCAATTTGTCTACACGCTTTCTGTAGTGGGGAGCCCAAAACTGAACATACTACTCCAGATGTGGTCCCACCGGAGCTGAATAGAAGTGAATAAACATTTCCCTTGACCTGCTGGTAACACTCCTACCTATGCAGCCCAGTGTGCTGTCACCTTCTTGGCAACAAGGGCACACTGCTGGCTTATGTTCAGCTTATTGTCCACTGTAGCCCCCAGGTCCTTTTCTGCAGAGCTGCTGCCCAGCCAGTCAGCCCCCAGCCTGTACCGGTGCATGGGATTCTTCTGTCCTAAGAGCAGGACTTTGCACTTGTCCTTGTTGAACCTCATGAGATCTCTTTTGGTCCAATCATCCAATTTGTCTAGGTCACTCTGAATCCTAGCCCTACCCTCCAGTGCAGCTACTACTCCCCCAAGCTTGGTGTCATCTGCAGACTTGCTGAGGGTGCACTCTATGCCATCTTCCAAGTTGTTGATGAAGATATTGAACAAAACTGACCCCTGGGGCACTCCACTTAATACTGTCAGCCAACTAGACATTGAGCCATTGATTATTACCCTCTGAGCCTGATGCTCCAGCCAGTTTTCTATCCACCTTACAGTCCATTCATCCAGCCCATGCTTCCTTAACTGGCCTGTGAGAAAGTTGTGGGAGACAGTATAAAAAGCCCTGCTAAAATCAAGTTGCATCTCATCCACTAGTCTCCCCGCATCCACAGAGCCAGTCAGAAATCATAGAAGGCAATCAGGTTGGTCACGCATGACTTGCCCTTGCTGAATCTGTGCTGACTGTTCCTAATCACCTTCTCTTCCAAGTGCTCAGACATGGATTCCTGGAGGATCTGCTCCATGATTTTTCCAGGGACTGAGGTGAGGCTGACTGGTCTGTAGTTCCCTAGATCCTCCTTTTTCCCTTTCTTAAATACTGGCACTAAGTTTGCCCTTTGCTCGTTGGGATGGTTTGTTCCTGCCTCCTCAGTAAGGCTTCTTTAAAGTACAGCCAGCTCTCCTGGACTCCTCTCCCCATCAGTCGTGTTTCCCAGGGGATCCTGCCAATATGTTCCCTAAATAAGTCAAAGCCTGCTTTTATGAAATCCAAGGTCCTTACTTTGCTGCTCTCCATCCTTCCTTTCCTCGGGATCCAGAACACAATCACCCCGTGGTCACTGCCGCCTAAGTGGCCATCCACTATACTACATTCCCCACCAATTCTTCCCTGTTTGCGAGCAATAGGTCAAGAAGAGCATGGCCATTAGTTGGCCGCTCCAGCACTTGCACCAGGAAGTTGCCCCAACGCTCTTCAAAAACTTCCTGGCTTGCCTGTGCACTGCTGTATTGCCCTCCCAGCAGATGTCAGGGTGACTGAAGTCCCCCATGAGAACCAGGGCCTGTGACTGGGAGACTTCAGCTGGTGTTTGAAAAAAGCCTCATCCACCACTATCTCCTGGTCACCACATCACACTTGTTGCTCTCCCCTCTAACCTTAACCCAGAGAGTTTCAACATACCTATCTCCAGCTTCACACTGAAGCTCTGAGCAATCATAAGGCTCTTTTAAATAATGTGCAACTCCTCCTCCTCTTCCCCGTGCCTGTCCTTCCTGAACAGTTTGTACCCATCCATGACAGCGCTCCAGCCACGCGAGCAACCGCCAGTCTCGGTTATTCCGATCACGTCAGAGTTCCAGAATTGTGCAAGGACTTCCAATTCTTTCTGCTTGTTTCCCAGGCTCTGTGCAGTTGTGTACAGGCACCTGAGGTAAGTAGTTGATAGCTCTGATTTCTCAGGAAGAATCAGAACACCTCCCAGGTTGCCCCCTCCTGCTTACTCTTCTTCCAGGTCTCCTACTTCCCCACTTACCTCTGGGCTTTGGTCTCCATCCCCTGCTGAACCTAATTTAAAGCCCTCCAAAGCAGAGGTGTGTGTATGCATAAGAGAGAGACAGAACATTTTGCATGTTTCAAAATAGAAACCAGATCAAATTATTTCTTCTTGGGAACATCCCAAAAAGGCCTAAGCATATGACATGTTTATATTGGTGTAACCTGCCCTTCTCACTGATATAAACAAGGAACACACACATGACCAATGCAGCTTACTAGACTTTGGTTTAGAGTTATCCTAGGAAAGATCAGGGTAAATTTTCATTGATGCAACCCACGGTAATGTCTGGTGAGGAATTGGAATCGTGTCCTCTGGCACTCCCTTAGGCCATCTGTCCAGTCCAGATGCTGCTGTAACTGATACCAGAGTACCAAACTAATGTAAGCTAAAGTGCTATTAGTCTGTTACGTGTCCTGGTGCTAAAAAGAGTTAAAAGTAATTTAGATTTTTTTTTAATGTTTCTCCGCTACAATACTGTGAAGAATTAACTCTAGACCAGCCTATAGCATTACAAAACTGACTTCCTAGAAGAACCCCAGATCTTTTCCTGAATACTGCAGCAAATGAAACCCAGTAGGGAGACGCTCATTAAAGTTACTAATCAGCAGGTGTTCCTTTGATTGATGCTCTATCCATTTTCACTGAGATACTCAGAGCTTCTCTATACTAATTAAGTAGTATGCAGAGTGACAGTCACAGCACCATCTTATTTCTTAAATGAACCTGGCTTTTATTAAAAGTTCTTATTACATTCCACTTCCAGGGAAGGAAATGAAACACCTGTTCCTGAGAACAGCTGTAGCCTTTAGTTCTAGCTTGCACCAAACACTACATTAACTTGCTTAAGTTCTAGAGCGGGGATGGCTGAATGGTTTTGACAAGACAATTAAATTCTGCTGTTGCGTCAGCTGGAGCACTCCCGTATTCAGAGCAACAGGAAAGTGAAGCCAGTATAAAATCATCCCAGCTCTGTGCACCAGTCGCAGCTAATCATCAGCGTGGACCAGCTGCCTCTGTGCCCCCATACACGTAACACGCATGTGGTGACTCCGGTAGGGGGCTCCAAAGCAGCAGCAGCTTAATTGAACAGCCTGGCAGCCACAGCAGGGCACAGATGGACTCTTCCAAAACTGCCCTTTAATTAATGAGCACATGTTCAGCTAAGGCAAATTACAGCTAAAATGCTGACCTAGAGCCACCACTGGGCAGGGATCCGAGCTTCCCCAAAACAGCTGCATATGTCCTTGTTAAACAGAGTCTGAACCATACGAGTTGGGATTTGGTGCTTTGCAGTGCAACTTACAGCAGCATGTGAGTTTGGAAACAGAAAGACATTGCTGAAGCATCTTCCACCACAGTGGAGATGATGCATCTATACTCTCCTCTGTATGCTTCCTTATCCATGGTCATCACTGGGGTATCTGTGTGCTTGTGGCATTGTATTATGCCAGTGGTTTTCAACCTGTAATCCATGGACCCCTGGAGGCCTGAAGACTATGTCTAAAGGGTCTATGAAAATGACTACAATTAATCAGAGGTATGCAAATACCCACACTTACAATTCAAATGGAGGTCTGCACCTCCATTCAGAATTTCCAAAGGGGTCCACAAATGAAAAAAGGTTGAAAACCACTGTATTATGGAGTGCTATGGACTTCTGTTATATGTTTTTCTGTCATCCTCTCTGCAAGAGGGAAAACTGAGATTGAACACTTGTATATTAAGCGCACACACAAGTATTCCTAAATACTTTTGGAGGTCAAAGAAATTCATCTTGCACTTACAGCAGAAGGTAGTGGTGAGGTTTGTGACAATTCATATGTGGTACATTTACTGTTCATGTGTAGTCTTGTCAACAGCAAGTCTTGCTAGTACACTACCATTACTGAAAAGGTACCAGTGCCTGCATCTACATGAGACACTACTGCAGTATTACTGCATAGTAGTATCCCCAAATGGCTAACTGGTGATGCTGGCTGTGCAGAAGCTCATTACTACAGCTCAGTAGCATTGCATCACAGTTCATGCCCCATGACACTACTGTGCAGTACCAATGAGCTACTGCACAGTAAATGTCTCATGTAGACATGACCAGTGAGTCCCTCCAATCTGTGGTGGTCTAAACTCTAAAGTGAGTTTAAACTCTATATTAGCTTAGGCTTTGGTTCCAGTTGTCAGATGAGTACTTCTGAATGAACTCATCTTAACTCTGGACCTCTCTTGGACACAAATGAGGCCTTCCAGAGGATCACCTCTGGAAATCCATGTGACATAATGTACACATTTGCAGGATCACAATGTCTACCATCTACCTCCTGAAAGACATCCCTGCTAAGGGTGCATCCACATCCGAAAGTTCATGTGGACTGCCCAACACAGATGTTTCTGATGCATCATCATGCAAAACAGACCACCACCTCCAACAGAACTCAGGACATTACAACTATAGCTCCATCCATGCCCCAAAGATTAAGTGAACCAGTTGTCCCAGCCACTTCCAGATGTTCCCAACTGCAGCCTTCACAAAGCTATGCAGCAAGACTTCTGCATCCACAGGATCATATGGAGACCAGCTACCAACTCCAGAGGACAAAGAATTACTTGTCCCAACTTTGGCAACTGCTCCACCCATGATCCCATAGTAGGAGGATCAACTTAACGAGAAGACCCGTCCTGTCTCATTGAATCCCACAGAAATAAATCTGTCCATATGAATGCATCATCACTATCAACTTCACCACTTCCCATGACATCCCCATCATGTAATGAGTTATCACCACTGGACAAGAAGCCTGACATAGCACCTGAGACTAGAAATTCAGATCACAGCCATTGTTACCAAGGTCACTAGAGGGTAGCCCAGCTCTGCCTCAGTTGACTTTGGAAGTTTCCAAAGGGTCAGATCCCCCTTTAGGCCCATTCCAGTGCTGACCATACCTACACAAGTACAATACAGGGTGTGACTTCATAGGTCATCTTCCCGGGAAGCACTGGCCCACAGGAACATCCAGCCAGCACAACAGAACTGAGCACTCCAGAAGAGCCAGAGCTAACTACCCCACTTTCAGAATACCAGATTGTTCAACTCAGCTCTGACATACCCAAAACTGTCAAAAATACACATAAAGAACAGATCCCATCTGTTTTGAGTGGAAAGGGCTAACGTTTGTGCAGCTAATACCCTATTAGCTATAAAAAATGGCAGACCTATGGATGCATCATAGTTTTAGAAACTGCTGAAACCCATTTAATTATACCAGTGCACATTAGAATTGTACCAAAATTTGAAGATGGAGAAGGAGAAGTTGTCATATGCAGTCATTTAATTTTGTTGAGAGAGTAACTAGACCTTTTAGATTACCTTCATCAGCTCTAAACCTAGGGCTTTCTTCATTACAACAAATAGTAATTTTTAAAAATTGCAAATACTTGAGGTCTTCTTCTTCCCCTTCCCCTCAAAAATCATCTATGAACCACTCCTTCCCCATATGAAGGGTTTGCAACGTATTTCCTGTGGGCTGGGTCTGGCCAGTGTTGGGCAGGGAGAAGTAGTGGTCCTAGTAACATCCTACCCTGGATCCAACTTGGGTCATTCTTGCCCACTTCTGGAAAAGGTTGCTGACTACTACATTATATACTCCACCATAGGGACCCCAGTTATCGTAACATGTGACATGAATTCATTTCAGAATTTTATCTTTATCCATTATATTGCAAGATCTCATGACAGACAGCTTTCAACAAGGCTGGAATTTTCAGTGTCTCATGTGAAATGAAATTAATCATACCATCAACAGTCTTTAAATGGAGCTTCAGAACTACCATCACTTTGGGTTTTTTGTTTTAGCATTACATTATTCAATTCTGATGGTAAGGTAAAGTGGCGTAATGACTGAATAATGCACACCACTTTGAATACAGCAATCCAAAAGGTATAATTTCCTTGATCAATGTGTTTAAATGACTATATGTAACACATTCCTACCCACCTCTTCTTCACCCACTTAATTGTCATTACAGCACTCAACTTGAATCACCTGGTTTATCTCAGAGTCCTGCATCCATACAAGGTCATTCTGCTAACTGTGGAAGAGACTAAATGAGACATGGAACGTTCTGTTATGGCCAAATTATCCCCTACCTAGAAGCTCATATATTTCATGTGCTTCTGTTGGTCAAGCACACTGGATGAGTTCAGCATATCTCCATTTCCCTCACACACTCCCTGTTGTCTACCATCCCAGTGACCCTCTATTTCGGAGAATCTCCGCCTCCCCTTCCCCATGCTAAGGGATTTCTTTAGCCCCCTTATTCTCCCTCTCCTTCTCCCTATGGTCCCAGCTCCGGTGGAATTTGGTCCCAGCTCCTGTGTAAGATGTGCGGGTGTAAGCCCACTGTGCCCCCATGGGCCCAGGGACCCCCAGGAGACACCCCAGGACCCCCAATGACCCTTGCCTACCCACAGGTAAGTGGGGCCCATGGTGGGTGGGACTTAGCCAGCTGGGAGCCGGCTGAGTTGGAGGGGAGTGTCATGTCCCCCCGGCTCCTACTTGGTACAGCCCCCCAGGGAGCTGCACAACCAGGCTGCTGGTGCATGAGCCAAGTTAGGGGGGAGTTCCCACCTTTCCTTCCCTTGGTGGGGGGGAGGGACCCCCCCCTTAGCCCCTCTAGCCCCCCAAAAGTAGCAAGGTACCCACTGGCCCTTCTGCACATGTGTGCAAATTAAAAAGGGCCCGGCAATGGCACAAGTCTCAGTTTGGTCCCAGCTCTGGTGCGAGATGTGTGGGTAAGCCCGCTGTACCCTCATGAGCCCAGGGACCCCCAGGAGACACCCCAGGTCCCCTGACAACCCCTGCCTGCCCACAGGTAAGCAGGGGCCCATGGTGGGTGGGATTTAGCAAGCTGGGAGCCGGCTGAGTCAGAGGCAGGGAGGGTCACACCCCCCACAGCTCCTACCTGGCCCAGACCCCTAGGGAGCCATGCAACTGGAGCCTCACAAGCAGGCTGCACAAACAGGTGTGCTCCTGGACCCAGCGTTCGAGTTAGCATGGGAGTTTGTGCAGGAGGGCAAGCAGGAGGGCCCATGGCCCTGCTTGTGAGCCCCCCAGGGTAGACTGTCCGAGCCCCAGCCAGCCTACTAGCAGCATGACACAGATGGGCATGCGCCACACCCTGAGGGTCCCATTGGGGTCTGTGGCCCCCTGCTCTGGCTCTTCAGAGGCCTCCACCCAGACACAGCCCATGGGTCCAGGCTCCATGCAGATGGAGCCTCTGGTACTTGGCTGCGGGGGCTGCCTGTCACTGTTTGAGGCTCTGGGGCCTGGGAGCATGGCCACCACCCCTTGTGGGGTCTGCTTCCTACTGGGGTCTCTGGTGCACCAGTTGGAGGAGCTCCAGGCCACAGTCCAGAGACTGTGTGCCATCACCAAGTGTGAGTAGGAGATCAACCCCTACTCCCAGGCCCTTCTCCCCCAGATGATGGAGCATAGATCACAGTCTTCCTCCAGGACAAGGGAGGACTTGGGGACCTCCCTTACTGTCCACCCAGGGGTTGGACCAAGGTGGTCAAGGGCCCCAAGGCCTGCCACACCAAGACCCCTGCCCCACTGGAGCTTTGCAATAGGTATGAGCTTCTTGCAGCCCCAGCAAAGCCTGCTGAGTTGCCAGCTCCTGCAGGCAGCACAGGCTCTACTGTAGCTACCGCCCCCGCTCTCCCCAAGACAAAATGCAAAGTGTTTGTTGTGGGAGACTCCATCCTGAGGGGGTCTGAGGGGATAATCTGCCGCCCTAGCCCTTAGTCCAGGAAGTTTGCTGCTTCCCAGGAGCCCAAATCTGAGACATTGAGGACACGTTAGGAAATTGAGGACATGCTAGGACACACATTCCTGCAAGACACACTAGGAAATCTGGTCATTACACCAGACGACAAATTTCTGGTGCCTCCAACAATTTCTTTGCCTCCATTTTCCTGAGTAGGGCCCAGGTACCACCACAGGCCCCAGGGGAGGCGCACACAGGCCTAGGGTCAGTAAGGATCTAGTCAGGGAACTTCTGGAGGGACTGGATGTATTTAAATCAGCTGGTCCTGATGATCTCCACCCCAGACTGCTGAGGGAATTAGCAGAGGTCATTGCGGGACCCCTGGCAGAGCTTTGCAAGTACTCGTGGTGCTCTGGTGTGGTGCCACATGACTGGAAAAGGGCCAGTGTGGTTCCCATTTTCAAAAAAGGGAGGAAGGAGGACCCAGGAAACTATAGGCCAGTTAGTCTTACCTCGA
>NW_017728886.1:253733688-253748041 GCF_001723895.1 Crocodylus porosus | reverse complement strand
AATCTGCTCAGGTCCCTTCTGACCCTACCAACTATGAAACTATGACGAGAAGATCCCTAAGCTCCTCCAGCCCACTGACCAATACCCCATGCCCGTCATCCATGTGGGCACCAATGAGACAGCTCGGCGTGCTCCCAGCTGGGTCATGAGGTGCTACAGGGATTTGGGAGCAGGACTTAAGGGTCTGGGGGTGCAGGTGGTGTTTTCTTCGATCCTCTCAGTCTCAGGCTATGGGCTGAGGAGGGAGAGGAGGTTCCACGCAGTCAACCAAAGACTGCGGCGCTGGTGTCATCGGGAAGGCTTTGGCTTCCCTGACCACAGCCCACTCTTTGGTGAGAGAGGCAGCGAGCTGCTGGAAAGGGACAGCCTCCACCTCTCTCTGCTGGGGAGGAGGCTCTTCTAAGCCAGACTGGCTGACCTGTTCCACCAGGAGCAGGCTTTAAACTAAGCCCACTGGGGGATGGGGGGACTACTGCCACTGCTGGCCCACTGAGCAAACCTTGCAAAGCCAGCAGGCCAAGGTACTTAAGGGAAATAACCCCTGTCCCAGCCCTGGAATGAACTGTAGGCAACACTAGGGCCCCCAGGGGACATGTATGCCTATACACAAATGCCAGGAGCTTGGGGAATAAATAGAAGGGACTTGTCCTCCTGTTAAATGCTAATAACTATGATGTCATAGGGATAATGGAGACCTGGTGGTACTCCACGCATGACTGGGCTACAGGTATAGATGGCTGTACCCTGTACAGGGTGGATCAAGTGGACAAAAGGGGCGGGGATGTAGCTCTCTATGTCAGGGAGAGCTACATGTCCCTGCAATCTGACATTTTCACCTGACTTGAGACCCTCTGGGTTAAAATCCATGGGGAACATGGCACGGGGGATACTATGGTGGGTGTCTACTACAGATCCCCTACGCAGGGCCCAGACTTTGACCAGGAGTCTGCCAGGGAAATGGCTGATGCCACGTGCTTCCGGTGCATGATTTTCATGGGAGACTTTAACTACCCAGGCATCTCAAGGGAGGAGCGCTCAGCCAAATCCGAGTGGTCACAAAGCTTCTGTCATGCAGGTATGAGCTCTATCGGATGCAGGAAGTCTACAGGCCAACGAGAGGTAAAGCGCTGCTCGACCTCATACTGGCAACTGGGTATGACCGAATCAGCAATGTAACAATTGAAGCCACGCGCATGATCAGAGGTCAGGAAAACAGATCTTACGATGACAGGCTGAGAGCCATGGGACTCTTTAGCCTGGAAAAGCGCAGGCTCAGGGGTGATCTGATGGCCACCTATAAGTTTATCAGGGGTGACCACCAGGATCTGGGGGAACGTTTGTTCAGCAGAGTGCCCCAAGGGATGACAAGGTCGAACGGTCACAAACTCCTGCAAGACCATTTCAGGCTGGACATAAGGAAGAATTTCTTTACTGTCCAAGCCCCCAAGGTCTGGAACAGTCTGCCAGCGGAGGTGGTTCAAGCACCTACATTGAACACCTTCAAGAGTAAATTGGATGCTTATCTTGCTGGGATCCTATGACCCCAGCTGACTTCCTGCCCTTTGGGCAAGGGGCTGGACTCGATGATCTCCCAAGGTCCCTTCCAGCCCTAATGTCTATGAAGGGAAACTGGGTGACAGTGACCACAAGCTGATCACCTTCACCATCCGCCATAAAGCTGGGAAGTCAGTCAGTAATACAGAAGTCCTTGACTTCAGGAAAGCTGACTTTGACAAGTTAGGAGGCTTGTCAGAGAGTCCCTAAAGGGCCACAGCCCAAATGGGATGGGAGTTCAGGACGAGTGGTTACTCCTCCAAGGAGCAATCCTGGATGCGCAAGCAAAGCCCATTCCATCTCGGAGGAAAGGCAGCAAAAGGGCACAGCAGCCCATTGGCTCTCCAGGGAACTAGTGGACCTCCTGCATCTTAAAAGGAAGACCTACAAAGTATGGAGGACTAGAACCACCACCAAGGAGGAATACTCTGCTCTGGTCCAGACCTGCAGAAAGCAAACCAGGAAAGCCAAGGCTGCGATGGAACTCCAGCTAGCTACAAATATCAAGAACAATAAAAAGTCCTTTTTTGGATATGTGGGGAGCAGGAGGAAAAGCAAGGGCAACATTGGATCCCTGCTAAACCAGGTGGGACAACTGACAACCGATGCCCATGAAAAAGAAAACTTGCTAAATGGGTACTTTGTGTCAGTCTTTCAACAGTCCCATGGGACACCCCTGCCCACTGTGGGTCAGGAAGGCCTAGGTGAGGTAGATTCCTTGCCCTCCATTGAAGCTCACCTCATGAAGGAACACCTTGACAGGCTGGACAACTTCAAATTAGCTGGCCCTGATGGTTTACACCCAAGGGTACTCAAGAAGCTGGCTACCATCATAGCCCAGCCCCTGGCACGGATTTTTGAGAACTCCTGGTGCTCTGGTGAAGTGCCTGAAGATTGGAAGAAGGCCAATGTGGTGCCTATCTTCAAGAAAGGGAGGAAAGTGGATCCAGCTAACTATCAGCCTGACTTCTATCCCGGGGAATATCTTAGAAAAGTTTATTGAAGAGGCCATCCTTAATGGACTGGCTGATGCCAACATCCTAAGGAACAGCCAGCGTGGGTTTGTTGTGGGTAGGTATTGCTTGAACAATCTCATTTCCTTCTACGACCAGGTGACCTATCACCTGGACAAGGGAGAAGAGATTGATTGATATCATATATCTTGACTTCAAAAAAGCCTTCAATCTGGTATCCCATGATCACCTCTTGGCAAAACTGGCTAACTGCATCCTCGACCTCACCACGATCTGGTGGCTGGGAAATTGGCTCCATGGTCGGACCCAGAGGGTGGTGGTTGATGGAAGCCAATCATCTTGGTACGCAGTCACCGATGGGGTCCCTCAAGGGTCTGTCCTAGGGCCTATACTGTTTATCATCTTCATCGATGATGTGGACGTTGGTGTCAGAAGCGGACTGGCTAAGTTTCCAATAACACTAAACTCTGGGGTAAAACATCCCCACCTGAGGACAGGAGGGTGATCCAGGCAGATCTTGACAGGCTCATGAAATGGGCAGATGAGAACCTCATGGTGTTCAACACTAAAAAATGCAAGGTTCTCCACCTTGGCAGGAAAAACCTGCAGCATCTTTATAGGCTTGGCACTGCTATCAATGTGATGCTGTAGCTAGTAAAGCGAGCAAAACGCTGGCTTGCATCCATAGATGCTTCTCAAGCAAATCCCGGGACGTCATTCTCCCCTTGTGCGCAGCTGGAGTACTGCATCCAGTTTTGGTCTCCACAATTCAAAAAGGATGTGGAGAAGCTTGAGAGAGTGCAGAGAAGAGCCACATGCATGATCAGAGGTCAGGAAAACAGACCTTATGACGAGAGGCTGAGAGCTATGGGACTCTTCAGTCTGGAAAAGTACAAGCTCAGGAGTGATCTGGTGGCCACCTATAAGTTTATCAGGGGTGCTCATCAGGATGTGGGGGAACATATGTTCACCTGAGCGCCCCAAGGGATGACAAGATCAAATAGTCACAAACTCCACTGCGACCGATTCAGGCTGGACATAAGGAAGAACTTCTTTGCTGTCCGAGCCCCCAAGGTCTGGAACAGCCTGCCAACAGAGGCGGTTCAAGCACCCACTTTGAACTCCTTCAAGGTACATTTAGATGCTTATCTTGCTGGGATCCTATGGTCCCTGCTGACTTCTAGCCCCCTGGGGCAGGGGGCTGGTCTCAATGATCCCCGGGGTCCCTTCCAGCCCGAATGTCTATGAAATCTATGAAATCCCAGGGTTCCCATTCCTAAAAGAGAAAGGGCAAAATAAACAAGGAAATTTAGGCATTGACATACCAAATTTTCAGCTGTCCTGTTGCCTAGTGGGGTCCCCATCCCTGGGCTTAGCCCCCAGGCTCCCTACATAACGTATGGAGAAAGGTACCCAAAAACAGAGTTTTCAGAAATCAGCTGAGCAGAAAGGCATCTAAGTTAGCCAGTAAAAAATGGTGAAGAGAGGAATAGGGCCTCAGCCCAGCCCTCTAAAGTAGTCACCTAAGAATGAGCAGCAGGGAGCACCTGTCCTCACTCGGGGTTCTTAGCAATGAACCCTGTCCCTAGACTTGGGCTCCTAAGCCAGATCACCCCTATCTCAAGCAAAACTGGGTGAGGGAAGAAAGAGAAAGAAAGAGAGAGAGATCAGCCCTATTTTATCCAATAGCCTAGCAGTTAAGTCAGTCATGTGAATGAAGGGGGCCTTATCTTCAAATCTTTACACTGCCTGATATGAAGAAAGACCTTCAACTTGCCTCTCCCACATCCCAGATGGGTGCCCTTCTCGCAAGCTGATAACCTTCCTCTGTCTAGTCTGATGAGTATTTTATTACCTATATCAAGAGGAAAAGCTGTAACAGGAGAACGGAAAAAGAGGTAAGTTATCCATGTCAGTCTGAGCATAGAGCGCCCAATAATTTGGCATCAGGACACTTAGGTATAGGTCATTACTCCTGCTCCAAATCTGGGAGTGCCAGAACTTGAACTTGAGTCTACTACAATTGTGGCAAGTACTCTGATCTGTGGGCGGTTGGGTGTTGAAAGGCTCGTCCACCCTCTGACTGCACTGGCAGAAAAGCTGACTTAGACACCAAACTCCAGGAGCAGAGGAAGAAGGTGCCCACCTGGATAGAGATAGATGCTTATCACTGGCCAGTCACCAACTTAGGGGTCCCAATCCTACCTCTTCCTCTGCATTTCAATCCTGGATAATTTAGGCAGTTTCAACTGGTGTCTGTCGAGCCTTTCCTCAAGAGCCTAACTGCCTCTCTGCATCAGACACCGAACTTGGGCTTGAAGATGTCAGTAGGTAGTGGTGCAACCTGGGGGATGGCCTTTCAGTTCTGAGCTTTCTGGGGACCTATCTGGATCTGGACCAAAGCTCTCTGGAGAAGGAAATCGCATCTCATGTAGGCTGTGAGGCACCTAGCTTACTTCTGAAGGCTGTAAAATAGCAAATAACAAAAAGGAATAACAATTGAGATCATTTCATTATTAATAAAATTGCATCTTTATTCCACTAAATGCTTATATTTTCATAGCATTATGCACATTTCAGACACCAGCCTGGGAGATTTCTGATTCTCAAGGCCATGATCAGGTGGCTAGAAAATGCACATAATCTCTAGAGTTGTATACAGGGGTCATGACCCCTGGGGTTTGTGGGAGGCAGTGGGAGGTCATTAAAAATGTTATTGCAATCTAAACGAAAGAAAATCTCATTTCAAACTCACCATACAACTATATTCTTCAGGGTCAAGTATTCTCTGTCAGCCTCTCAAAACACTTCCTCAAAATAAATCACATATAAATTAGATTGTCATCAGTAATACACACTCTTTTATAAGAAATATAAAGGGATCACAAGATTTAACTCCAAATTAGGGGTCCCCAGCCTACAAAGATTGCTCAGATGCAGAAACCAAAGGGACGTAATAGCTAGATTTTGAAAAGACACAGTAGATCAAGTCCTGACAGGACAAGAAAAGGGTCTCCCTGGAAGGGTGTACCTCATTGGTTTACTTCCACCACACTTGGCTGTAATCAAGTGGTACTGTCACCTTTCTGCCAGGTACTGTTAGTAGAAAAAGGGTCCAGGATCGTGGATCTAAGGGTTCTGTCTAAAACTCCCAACCCTGAATGCAGAAACTTTGGAAAAGCTAGATACCTGCCCTGGGCATCCTTAACAGACAAGACTCCTCCCCGTTTAAACACTCAGTCTATGCAGAAGAGAAGGATAATTCTAATAAGGGAAAAAGGAACTAGTAATAATTTAGGAGGAAGAACAACATTAAACCAAATGTATATGTATGTGTGTGTGTATATATATATCCAAATACTAATTAAAACATGCACACCATACCTTTAGCTGTAGTTTTTTGCTTTAGGTTTCCCACTTGCCACTGTGAAAACTGGGTGAGCAAATGTTGCTGTTTTTCACCCTTCTCTCGCACTCAGTTTGTCATCAGTGCTTAGCACAATCCCAGTCTGTGAATGTCTTCAAGCAGGTTCATCTCCAGCCACTGAGGGAGGTGATTTGATTCAACAAGGAGATGCTTTGCTGAAAACCACATGCTGTCTCTTGCTACACCACTGTCTATGCCCCATATCCAGTCTAGAGGATCCAGCACAGAACATAGCTATGGCTGTAATTGTACAAAGCATAGGTGTCACATGTTACTTTCTCTCACCACAATTCTAGATATAACCCAGCTGATACTCAAGTTTATATTCCCCTCTCCAAAAGAAGGGTGTGTTAGCAGTGCAGGTGCGCTGTGTAGGGGTTGAAACTACCAGCTGCATCCAGTTTCCCACCTTCCCCTATAAAACAAGACCAGGACATAGGCTTATGTATGTGTGTGTGCGCATATACATGTATACATGTGTACATATACGTATACATATACGTATACATATACATGCGCACATATACGTATACATATACATGTATATGTATACATATACATATACGTATATATATATATGTATATATGTGTGTGTGTGTGTATATACGTGTGTGTGTGTGTGTGTGTATTTGTATACACACACACACACACGACTTACAGGAACTATAGACAGACTATTTATATATCTATGTAAACTATAAACAGGAAAGAAATTCAAAGGGTCAAACATTTGTTGCATTAAGACATACAAACTTATGCTCTAAAGAATTACCAAATTACAAAACATGAGGCACAAGCTCACAAAATATAAGGTGCAGGGCTCATAAAATATGAGGTGCAGGGTGCAGGGAAATAAATAAATAGCATCGCCCCAGAAGAAGGAGTAGCCCTGGATGCGAGGAGGGGAGTCCCAGATACCCCAACTGCCACTTTAACCAATTTAAATATCCCTATTGCTCATCACAGGAGAAAAGACCCTCCTCCCCTGTGGAAATCCCCTTCCCAGGCAAATCACAACTCTCCGAGGCCTGTTGAGACCAGTCTTATTCCTCTGATGAGGTGCCTCCTCCCTCAGGAAGGGGTCCTCAGCTGCTCAAGGGCTCTCCGAGCCTCCAGCCTGCTCAGGGCCCTGTGCACCACTCTGTGCAGCATTGGCCCTGCCTTGTACCAGGGGTTGGAGACCCGAGCCATCTGGTGCGGTGCCAGGGTCTCGGTCTGCTCCCGAGCCCTCTGTGCACTGGCTGTGCACTGCATGCCAGGCCTTGCACCAGGGTTGGAGACCTGAGCTGCTGGGTGCATCACCGGGGTCTCGGTCTGCTCCCGGACTCTCTGGTACCAGCTATGCACCGCGTACCCAGCCTCACACCGGGGCTGGGACCCAAACTGCCTTGTGCACTGCCGGGGTCTCAGTCCGCTCCCAGACCCTCTGTGCACCAGCTGTGTGCTGACTGCCTGGCCTTGGCCAGCGGTTGGAGACCCAAGCTGCCTCCTGCAGCTCCCAAGGTCTTGGTCCCTCTGGGATCCTCCATGTACTGACCCATGCACTGCTCGCCGCGGTCCCTCACAGAGGGGCTGGGGGATGCGGCTGCTTCACCACTCCATGGGGAGGCTTTGGGCTCTTCTAGGGCAACAACTCTGCCCTGCTGGCCAGCTCTGCCAGCTCTTCTTTGCCTTCTCCTCAGTCCCTTGACACAGCGGCCCGTGTGCTTTTATTCCCTTTGGGGGCTTCGCCCCCAGATTGGAACAGACCAATCGGGGGGGCGGGGGTGTTAGTCCCCTCTCAGGTCCAGCTCTTCACCTTGCCTTGGAGTAAGGGTGAGACAAGCCTCTCCCCTGCCCTTCACCTGATTGGTGGGGAATGCCCCACCAATCACTTTAAACCTCTCCAAAACTGGTGCGCCGGGCTGCTGTTGGCATGCCCACCACATAGATTAATGCCATCTCATGCTATGGGACTCAGTCTAGATCCTCAGGCACCGTGATGATTGCAGCTTTGATGGTGCCAGATCTCCTCCTGTCCCCAGTTCCTAGTGCAACAAAAAGGCAGGCTGGTCAGCCCCACACTGCAGCTCCTGGCTGCAGCCATCAAGAAGCTGGGGCAAGTGGGGTGGGGAGGGAGCCCCCCTGCTGCATGTAACCGTGCTTCCCCCCCAAAAAAACCCCAGCCAGCAAGCTGTGGGGAGCCCCTCATGGCAGAAGAGCTCTATTTCCACCACCCTCAGCCAATGCTGACAATCGCCAGCTGACAAGGGGGCAGAACTGCAGAGAGGGACTGCTCCAGCAGCCTCCTGGGAGACATGCAGGAGCACCCCCCGTCTTGCTGGCCTTGGCCAGTGCAGGCAGGCACCAAGCCTCCCACTCCCACACCCACCACAACTGAATGAACAGCAGTTCATTCCCACTCTAATTTACAGTCCTTTAAGTAAAGTGCGATAGTTGGAATGCTTCTGCTAGGGGGTTTTTGAACATCTGTACTTAGCCTGCGTGTCTAAGAGCCTATTCACATCTGGAGTCTAATCTCAAAGAGATATAGGTAAGCATCACAAAATGGTGATGCCCCTACCTGAGTTCTCATGACAAGGTGAGAGAAAAGGAACCTCATAATTAGCAGTGGAAGTTGTCTTTGCCCTATATACAAAATGTCATGAACACCATTAAGAGTCAAGTACAACAACAGAGTAATGCAAAAGTTATGTAAGCTGAAACCTACTCCTTTCTGAGCAAGTCTTGGAGACAACAGTTCATTCTCTTGATGGCTGGCAGGTACAATTTCACAGAGCTGTTCACCTCTGATTCCATCCCAGTAGGATTATACCGGTGTTATAGGCCTCCAGGTCTATGGCACTTCTCCGACCTTTTAACATTTTCCTTCCTCAGTACAAAACTGTATTTTTTGCTGAATTGGAACCCTTCCAACCTAAGTGTTGGAGAATATCCATAGGCACCTTTAACCTTGCAACTTATTGCTGTGCCAATGAATAATTCAGGAATGATAGTTTTTTGAACTAGGCACTAATTATATAGCTTAGCTTTCATCTGAAACAAGTGCAGCGGGAACTCTGAACAAAACTCCTTTCCTTCTGCTGGACTTGAAATCTAGCTGATAGTAAGACTTCATAAAGTGAAGATGTGACTGAAGCTGGAGCACAGCTGTAAATGCTCATCTGGAAGACTGGTCAGTGCGTTATCATGTGGTTTATCATTTGGTCCTGGGCAAACCTGGGGCAAATCACCACCATTTAGATCTGGCAGCATTTTAGTCCTGTTTTTTATTGGTGTAAAAGATGACAAAAAGCACTGGAGAATCCTGCCTGCATGTCTGCTTGATTCAAAAGGTCATCTTCAAAGCCAGCCTTAGAGGGGCTTTTTTTGGCTTTCATCACAATCCACTGGTGTCTTGCTACATTTCACAGTTAGCTCTTCAGGAAGAAGATTTTGACTATGAGTGCTGTGCTTTATGAAATGCTTAGTTAAATGTCTCCCACCTTTGAGGGGTGCTTAGAAGTGGAACCCTGATCTGAAACCCATCTTTGTAGAGACTTTCTCTTCATATCACACCAAACCAAAACCACAGATCCAAAAAAAAAGGAAGACCTTTAAAACACAGAGTTGTTCAAAACTGGAAGATGAATTTTGCAGTTTGGGTTTGTCACTAAATATTACCATTTAATAGGGCATTTGGTTTTATGTTAGCATTCAGGAACTGTTTACTCTCCAGAATTATTAGCTATTTCCGTGTTCAGCTGTTGGCCTGCACTTTTTATTTATAGAACATGCCAGCATAGAGACTTTTATTCATTAGAAACTATATTACAGTCCACAACTGCACTGCATTAGAAAGCAGGGTTATCTTAACTGAAGTGATATAGGTCGATGGAAATATGATGTCACATTTTAGTAAAAATTGGGGTAAATTAGATTAGCCCTAAAAGTCTCCTTTTCCATTAATGCCATTAAGATGTGAGAAACAACACATCACACAGTGAACGTTGCTCATTTCTATTAAGCAGAAGCATCTTGATTTTTTTTAATCCTTTCCCTTGGCTTTAGCATTTATGGCACTGTTGGCTCACTGTCAGTAACACTCTAGTATGTCTGAAGACAGCCCAGTTGTCACAGTCAAGCATTTATGAGATTTCCCCAGTGGCCTAACAGGGTGAGGATGCCATGAGCTCCAGACACTGCCTAAGACGGGGCACTAGAACAGAGCTGGGGGTGGAGGTCTCCTCAACCTCCCACCCCCCATTTCCCCCCTGCACCTTCTCCGCAAACAGTGCAGAAGAATCAGCCAGTGGTTGCAGGCAGGGAAGAGGTGGGGAACGTCTCCTCAATTAATCGAGTCTGCTCCAATGCGTGCGAATTAGCACGCATTGGAACAGATGTCTGGAACGTGTATAGGTGCCCTAGATGTCCTGATCCCTAGTCGCGTGCCAGCTAACCAACCCTCTAGTGGCAAGTCAGAGCTGTGCAGGCAAAAACACCACTCAACATCCCACAGATATAGCATGGTCTAAGTGTAACTTGAAGGCTCAGATCAAGTGTAACTCCACACTAGCTCTTAGGTGTCCAGCTGACCCTTATCCCATTCATAGGGTGATCTGGGCACCTAAGAATGGGAACAAGAGATTAGCAAGCTTGGCAGGGAGCCATCTAAATGAGTCAGTAGTTTTAGTTATTTAAAGTAGACAGAAGGGGGGAGGGCAGGAATTAAGCCCCCATGCCTCCAAGGCAGCCAGGCACATAACTTCAGATCAGAAGGCAATGCCTAGCTCTGTCAGAAATTCTCTGCCAGGAACCCTCTTTTGGTGTGAGCTGAAGCAACCCTTTCCCACAAAAGCAGCCCTTTCCCACAAAACAAGGGGGATTGCCCAGTGACAGGACACTCACCTGTGAGATGGGAAACCTGTTTTCGGATCTCCCCTCTACCTGATTTGGAACATGGGTTTGTGTATACCTGGATCACCTACACCCCAGGAAAGTAGCCTGAAATCCTCTGCCATCTTAAGGACTGCTTACAGCAGAGGAGCTGTCCCTGGACTGCATGCAGTGGGTGTAGATCCGCTGGAACCTAAGGGACTGTGCTCGTACTCACAGATTCACAGAAGTTTAGGGCTGGAAGGGACCTCGTGAGATCATCAGGTCCAGCCCCCCTGCTCTGGGCAGGAAAGACTGCTGGGGTCAAATAACCCCAGAAAGGTGGGCGTTCAGTCTCCTTTTGAAGATCTCCAGGGTAGGTGCATGCACCATCTGTGCTGGGAGTCTATTCCAGAGTCTGGTCACATGAACCATGAAGAAGTTTTTCATTATATCCAGTCTGAAAGCTTCTTCTAGGCATTTATAACCATTGCTCCTGGTTTTCCCCTGGGGAACGTTGGTGAATAGTTTTCACCTAGCCCCTGATGCTCTCCCCTGATATAGTTGTAAGCTGCTATCAAATCCCTCCGAAGTCTTCTCTTTTCTAGGCTGAACAGACCTATATCTGTCAGCCTTTCCTTGTATGGCTTGCTCTTCAGGCCTCTACTCATATGAGTTGCTCTTCTCTGGACTCTCTCAAACTTCCCCAGGACATTAATGAAAATGTTGAAGAGTACCGGCCCAAGCACTGAGCCCTGGGGGACTCCACTGGTAACTTTGCACCATGTTGATTTGTTCCCATCAATTAGTACCCTTTGGCCCCTTGCTGTGCTGCATGGCAGTAACAATTTCTCTGGTGTTTGGGGTATTGCTTGGGGGGATTTGACTTGGGTCTCTCATAAGAAGCACCTCAGGTACGTCAGATTACTTCCCTGTCACTGTAGAAGACTCTGTCACTTCCAACCCATCCACACAACAAACGGTATCTCTTTAATTCAATCTTTTTCAGTGGCCAAGTAGCAGATTTCTGAGGCACCTCTTTGGCAGAAGTGGCTTGCTGTCAGGAATGAAAGGTATAAAAAGATTTTGAGGGACAGAAATACCACTTGACCATGGCAAAGCCCAGGAATGTCCCTATATATTATTAACCTGGACTTTGGAGCAACCACATAAGTGGCTAGGGCCCTTAAATGATTCATCCCAGGTTTATTATATGAGCCAGGTACAGAGCTTCTGAAATTCGGTGTCATGTTAAACACTCCTACAATACAAATATGAGCACTCAATCATGGCTAGTGTAATGCAGCCATAGATGTAAAGTGCTCCGATATAAATGAGTCATAACAGGCACAAATGTAAAAATTACTATTTGTTTTATGAGCCCAAGTATTCAGGCTAGATGCCAAGAACAAGTAGCCCTGAAAATATCATTTACAAGCCTGAAAGTGGGAGATATTTATAGACTTTACCAATATTGGACACACAGTATGAAGTAGTCTATAGCTATGGCCGCCTCCCAGGATGTCCAATTCCTTCAGGAGCTGATAAACCAGGGGTGGGCAAAATATGGCCCACCAGGCCATTCTTTCCACCCTGCGGGACACCTAAAAATGTAGAAAATTAATATTTATCTACCCCTACCCACCTGTCAAAGATTACAGCAGACAGGGGCAGTAAGACCTAGGCTCCTGCAATAGCAAGGCCCACCCTGGCCCCCCCCAGCCTGGGATTGTGGGGCTATTTGCACCTCCCTGCACCGGAGTGGGAAATTCGCACCGCACAGGGCAGCAGTGGCAATGGAGAGCAGGCACAGGCAGCCCCGCGTGGGCTCCAAAAGGCTGCAGCAAGGAGCGGCGGTGGAGGAAGGCGGGGGCCACTTTTCCCCCATGCTGAGCACCAGTTTGTTTCCAACCAGCCAGGGCCTACGCTGGCTCCGGGCTCATCCATTGGGCTGAGCAGCAGTGGCAGCTGGGCACAAACTGCTACTGGGGCAGAGGAAAGCACCCCTTCCCCCTCACCACCGCTGGGCAGTGTTTGCTGTGGCCACCCACCTGGAGCCCACACCGTGTTAGGCTGTGGTGCAGCTCCTTCACCACTGCTTGTGAGCTGCCCTGTGGCTGCTCCACACAACCACTGCTGCTGCACTGGGCAGCTCACAAGCAGCAATGAAGGAGCTGCACTGCAGCCTAGCGCGGTGCGGGTGCTGGGCGCTGGGTGGGCAGCCGCAGCATACACTCCCAGCTGCCACTCAGCCTAATGGGCAAGCCCAGAGCCAGAATGGGGCCCAGACTGGCAGCAGAAGCGGGAAACAAACTGGTGCTCAACACGGGGGAAAAGCAGTCTCTGCCTCCCCACCTTCCCACCACCAGTGCTCACTGCTGCACCCACTCAGAGCCAACACAAGGCTGCCTGTACCTACCCTCTGTTGCCATCACTGCCCCACAGGGCACTGGTGACATGGTGGAGATTCAGGCAGCCCCGCATGGGCTCTGGCCGGCTGCAGCAGAGAGTGCAGGGGAGAGGCGTGAGTGCTTTCCCCCCGCACTGAGCACGTTTGTTCCCCGCCACCACTGCTCAGCCTGGATGGGCAAGCTCAGGGCGCAGGGGGGTTGGGGCTGCTCACAGTTGTCCCCACCTGTACCGTGGGGCTGGAGCAGGCGGCTGGGAGGAAGCAGGTGTGTGGCAGCCAGACAGGAGCACGGGATCTGTGCCGGTGTCCCAGAGCTGGCACCAGTAGGGCCCAGAACAAGGAGGGAAGAGCACAGGGTCCCAGCTGGCAGGGGCTCTATGGAGTCAGGCCAGCTTCCCTCTCTCCCTGCTGGCACCACCCAGCCTGGCTTCACTGACCAAGGGTTCCCAACAACCAGGTCATGGCTTCCACGCTGGCAGTCACTTGCAGGTGGCAGGGCAGCCCCAGGAGGTAGGCAGCTGGCTCTGTGTGCCCCATCCCACTCCCACCACCATGGCTGCACCCAGTAAGGTGCACCAGATACCAGGGCCTGCAGCAGGCCAGGCAGGACCCTCCAGCCCCACCCGTGGCTGGAAGCAGGGGGATGCAGGCAGGGAAGTGCCTGGGGCAGAGGACAAGGAGGCAGCTCTGCTGCTTGCTCCTAAGAAAGGCAGCAGAGCCCCTTCTTCCTGGGCAGCCCCAGCTGGATCCCCTCAGCCCAGCACCATGCACAGCTCCCTCCCCCGCATGGTCCCCTGGTGCCCGACCCAATCTGTTCCATGCATCCCCACCCCCCACCCTATAAAAATTAAATTTAAACATGTAAATTAAATTAATTATATAGTTTGCAGGTCTGCAGGATAAAAAAGTTGGGAACTCCTGCCATAGACAGCTTACACCCTATGCTCCTACCACCCCACTCTGGGCCCTGCCGGTGCAGGCCCCAGGATATTGGTGCAGGCCCCATGCTGTCACACACCCGCTCACTCCACCACCCCCTCCACCCCCACTGCCACTTTCTCCACTTTTCTGCCCACCTGCCGGCTGCTCTGCACCCCATGGCTCCCATACCCACAATACCATACCCACCCACAG
>NW_017728886.1:253731375-253733588 GCF_001723895.1 Crocodylus porosus | reverse complement strand
GTGCTTTCCCCCCGCACTGAGCACGTTTGTTCCCCGCCACCACTGCTCAGCCTGGATGGGCAAGCTCAGGGCGCAGGGGGGTTGGGGCTGCTCACAGTTGTCCCCACCTGTACCGTGGGGCTGGAGCAGGCGGCTGGGAGGAAGCAGGTGTGTGGCAGCCAGACAGGAGCACGGGATCTGTGCCGGTGTCCCAGAGCTGGCACCAGTGGGGCCCAGAACAAGGAGGGAAGAGCACAGGGTCCCAGCTGGCAGGGGCTCTATGGAGTCAGGCCAGCTTCCCTCTCTCCCTGCTGGCACCACCCAGCCTGGCTTCACTGACCAAGGGTTCCCAACAACCAGGTCATGGCTTCCACGCTGGCAGTCACTTGCAGGTGGCAGGGCAGCCCCAGGAGGTAGGCAGCTGGCTCTGTGTGCCCCATCCCACTCCCACCACCATGGCTGCACCCAGTAAGGTGCACCAGATACCAGGGCCTGCAGCAGGCCAGGCAGGACCCTCCAGCCCCACCCGTGGCTGGAAGCAGGGGGATGCAGGCAGGGAAGTGCCTGGGGCAGAGGACAAGGAGGCAGCTCTGCTGCTTGCTCCTAAGAAAGGCAGCAGAGCCCCTTCTTCCTGGGCAGCCCCAGCTGGATCCCCTCAGCCCAGCACCATGCACAGCTCCCTCCCCCGCATGGTCCCCTGGTGCCCGACCCAATCTGTTCCATGCATCCCCACCCCCCACCCTATAAAAATTAAATTTAAACATGTAAATTAAATTAATTATATAGTTTGCAGGTCTGCAGGATAAAAAAGTTGGGAACTCCTGCCATAGACAGCTTACACCCTATGCTCCTACCACCCCACTCTGGGCCCTGCCGGTGCAGGCCCCAGGATATTGGTGCAGGCCCCATGCTGTCACACACCCGCTCACTCCACCACCCCCTCCACCCCCACTGCCACTTTCTCCACTTTTCTGCCCACCTGCCGGCTGCTCTGCACCCCATGGCTCCCATACCCACAATACCATACCCACCCACAGCTCCCCACAAACCCCACACCCAACCATACACCCCTGACACCCCACACAATATACAAGTAAGACTGCATTTTGAGCTCTTATGCAATCATGTCTACATACACAGCACAAACACACACAAATATGGACAAAAAAATTTTTTTAATTAAATTAAATATATTGAGTGTTTGATTTTTAGTATATATTTTGTTTTTCTTCCCCCTAAGATGGCAAATCCTCTTCCCCAAAGGAGTATTTCCAGGGGCAAGGGGAAGGACTTCCAGTGGCAAAGGTCTAGGTTAAGGGGGCGGGACTCACAGTCCCAAGATGGCAACCAGGGGGTAGGGCATCTGTCAAGGGGCAGGGCTACCCATGCAGCCCTCAGCAGCTTGCCAAAACTTGGTAAGTGGCCCTCCACCCAAAATAATTGCCTGCCCTTGTGAAAAACCAATGGATATTCCATGGTCTGTGTTTCACCACAGTTACAAATGTCTGGATTGTTAAACCAGTTCTACTTCCAAGCTCTCCTTTGATGTGTTGACTTTTAGTCAAAGGTGATTTAAACATCACCAGACTGACCACCTCTTCTCTGAATCTGAGGGGAAATGTTCAGCTTATTCCGTTATTACCTAAACCAACGTTGGGTACACCTGAAAATTTTGATAGCTTTGCCATCTTCAGTGTGCATATTGAGCTGTGTACCCCCATATTTATAATTATGCAGCCACTGGGGATTTAAAAGTTTCTATTATGGCTAGGAAGCTTTTCCATGATTTCAGGTGGCTAACAGCCACATCACAGCCATATAAGCAGAAGTTTAGTATCTTAGACCTGTCATGATCATTCTACTTTGCCTCTCACTGCTCTTCTGATGTCTAGTGGACCAATTCCAGAAAGCACATACAGCCTCTTAACATTTGCTGGTTTTCGCTACCCTGCAATGCAAAGGCAGCTGCCATTCAGCACAGGTCCAGCTTCTCTGCATGAGATAATCTTCCCTATGTTCATATTCAGCTGCTGAAGAGCAAAGTGGAAATACAGTGGCTCTTAAGCTAGGGACAGAAGTTACACATAAACCAGTTTAAGTGACTGGATACTGGTATAAAGCTGTAACAGAACAGAAATTTAGTGCACATAAACCAGTTTCAAAATGGCTGAAGCTAATTTAAGATAAACCTGGTTAATGGTTCTCTTCACTGATTTAGGTTAAACTGGTTTATT
>NW_017728886.1:253728247-253731250 GCF_001723895.1 Crocodylus porosus | reverse complement strand
AGACAAGGGGATGGGGGCGGGAAACCCAAATGGGGACACAGCCTGGTCTGTCTGGCAAGTGCAGAACATTTTTGCCAGACTTTTCCCAGCTGGAATGGAAGGGGTAGGGGTGTGGGACAAAAAAACTCAGGCAGAGAGGGATTAAACCCCCCTGCCTCCTCTCTCCCACTGGACCCCAGCCAGGGACTGCCCAGATTTCCCCCACTGCTTGTAGTTGAGCATGGCCCAGGACCCCCAGATCCCATCTCCCAGCCAGGGGGTGATCCTCCTGCACCTTCCCAGCTGCTGGAGTGGGGGTTTCACTTGGGGCAGCCCAAGAGCAAAGGCTAGATTAGGGGGAGGAAGAAGAGCAAAACCAGCCCCAAGCCCAGGTGGGGACATGCACAGAGCAGAGCACAGGGGAATCACGATGGCAGCAGCAGTGGCTGCATCCTGGATGTGACCTGTACCAAGCAGAGGGACCGAAGCTGGGGAGGACAGGCAGAAGGGGCCACCGGGCAGGAGCTGCTCCTCCAGCTGCAAGTTCAGCTTGGCCTTGTCCTGGGCTAACATGGACACACACTCAAGCCCCTTTCCTAGCCTCCAGAGCATGAATCCCTCTGCTCAGCAGGGCTCACGTCCAGGATGGAGCCACCACTGCCATGATCTCTGCATGTCTCCACCTGGGCTTGGGGCTGGGTTTGCTCCACTCCCTTCCCCCAATCTGGCCTTTGCTCCTGGGCTGCCCCAAGCAAAATCCCTGCCCTGGTGACTGTGAAGCTCTGGGAGTCCCAGGCCATGCTGAGGCCAGAGCACAGGCAGACCCCAGCTGGGGTCCAGTACTGGTGGGAGAGGGGAGGCAGGGGGTTTAATCCCGCTCCCTCCCCACCCCTTTCACCTGAGGTGCTGCCTAGGCTGCTGGCTCGCCATGCCATCCGCCGTTTGGCAACAAGCCTGGCAAGGCCTGCTCCCCGCTCCAGGCAGACCACAGCTGAGGTCCCTGAAGGCCAGAGTGAGGGTTTAAACCCCTCCCCAATCATACTCAGCCAGCTGGGACCTGCCTGTGCTCTGGAGCAGCCCTCCCTTCCCTCCAGCCTTCCAGCCACTGAGGAAGGGACGGGAGGGCTGCTCTAGTGCCCCTCAGCATCTAGCCTACGCTACTGCAGACATGTGTCTGCATTTCTGGAATCAAAAGGGAATGTCTATTCACTTGCTTGTTGGTTCAGTCTATGCAGGTTAAACTAGCCTGCAAAGATTGAAACAGTTCAGACTCAGGCTTTTTGAATGTCTGTACTTAGCCCAAGTGTTACTGGGTTGGCCCCCCCACTTTAAGTGTGCAAGCTTCTTGCATATGTAGATCTATGTGCTAACTTCACCTTTTATTTTCATCATGTGTGGCTTGAAGGAGAATGTCTACTGCTGCGCCAAGGTAGACAGGATGCAAGCAATGGGCGAGTGGTACCCTATTCCAGACAAAGATAAGTTTCTGGATAAGTTTCCACGCTGTTCTGGGGATGAAAGAGACTCACTTGCATTCTTAGCTGGGCTGGTACATAGTATAATAGAACGAGAACCCAAATAATGTCAATGTTAGCATAACTTTGATCTGGGCAGAATCCTTGGCTCAGACAGCAGTGCATAGATGGCTGACAGATAAAACTGCTTGTGCTAGGATGGATCAGCTGATCATTCATGTCAATGCCAAAAAGCCTCGACACAGGCACAGTCCCTTGTTGTAAGTCATTTTGCTCTTGCCAGCATTAGGTTATTGAACCTCACATTCTCCCTTTTGACATATGAACCAAACTGCTGCTTTTTTTTTGGATCAAAGCTGAATTCTAGTCTATGAAACTGCAAAGAATCTGTTATGGAGTATTCTATAGTACAGTGGCACAGGATTGTGACTGACAGAGATTTGATAGGCTGCATTCAGCTAGAAAGTGTGACAAAAGTGCTACAGCCTTGGCAAGTGAATCTAAAGAACAATCACTTTCGAAAGGAATTGTGCCCATTATCACTGTGCGATGGAACAATGCTCGATTCCTCTCTCTTCAGAGACTTAGCAGTGTTATCTCCTCTATAACCACTGGTATCTTCCAACCTATACTATATTATTTGCTGACTTGGCTGCCAATTTTTCAGGCAGCCTTTTCTGACTCTTCCTTGATATTTTTTATCATATATCACAGAAAGCTTTTTGCAGTTCACAGTAGGAAAAAAAAAAACCTTTTCTCTTAATCTCGTGATCAGACTGTTTTTCTATCAGACAAAGGGAAAGCGCATATTAGATGCAAAGCGTTCACTACATCTACCTGAAATAGTAATAGTAAGAAGTGCATGAAGAATTAAAGGGAGATGCGCAGAGTCCAGGCAGGAAGAATGAATGGATCCAGAGGTATAAGACATTTTTCCTCACAGAGATAATCCAAATCATGCCACAGCCCAGAGGAAGAAGATAGCACATGCTACCATCGCTTCATGAGTCTTTTGGGCCATGTGTCTCATAAATTTCAAGATTATTTTATTTCCTTTGGCAAACAGCCATTTAAGAAAAAAACAAAAGCCAAAGCCACCCTGACAGCTGAGCAGATGGCTATCTGTAGCTAGCACAAACAGCAGCAGCAATCTCTGCTTTGCCAGCTCCCTTGCAATCTCTGGCTTGTTGCCCTTTCCCAACGACGTGGTAGCTTTTTCTTCACTGTTTTGGCTTTGGTGTCCTCAAGCGTCTAACACCTCCACTGTTAATTCTCTTCTTTGTTCTCTGTTCTCCAGAGTGAAGCCATTACCCCAGTTTTCCTCTTTACAACATGCACTTTGTATCTTATGCTGAATATACTTGCCAAAAAAGGGCCATGAGATGACACCCCATACTGCTTACAGTTCACCACTGGTGCTATATAGCAGCGTTTCTCAACCCGTGGGTCACAAGAATATATGAAAGGGTCATGAACAAACATTAAAAATGGATCAATAAACTTTATAAACGGATTATCCTTTAAAGGAGCAAAATTTGGCTTTTCTGCA
>NW_017728886.1:253718062-253727617 GCF_001723895.1 Crocodylus porosus | reverse complement strand
ATGCTTTGCCACTGCAGCACCTAGACTGCTTTGTACTCACCCTCCTAATTTAGAGGGGGGCACAGATTTCACTTCCCCGGCATTGCTCTTCCATTCCCCCTACAATTTATAAGCTCTATCCTTAGTCTATCCTTCTCAGCTCTCATGGCTTTGCAGCCTCATTTATAAAGGGTAACAGTGCATTCCTTGTGTGCACAAGATGAACAAATGGCCCCCTCTTTCTAGTCCCAAATGATACCCATTTGCTCTCTGCTCCATAGCATATAGTTGCTATGTTAAGATGGCAAGAGCTGGGGGAAATCAATCAAGAGCCAGCTGAACAAACAGCTCCAAACAGAGCACCCTGGATGTGCCATTCTGTAAAAAGCCATGCCAGGATGTGTGCTATTTGGCTCCTGGTGCAGTTTGCAGGTGGCTGAAAGCATTCTGCCTTTTGGCCTCATTCCTCTACAACGCACCTTAGACCTACTAAGGTACATCATGTTGTAGCTGATAATGGCATCAATTCTCCAGTTGTGTACAGAATGGGTGGCATCCAACTCCAACTCATTTTGAAGCAGACCCTTGAAACGATGCACTTCTGCAGCATTTTTTATTTCCAAATAAAATTGCATTTATTCCTAGCCATGATGCGGTGATTTGGAAGAGGGGAGGGGGACTCACCAGAAGGAGATTGGATTTTGGCCACCAACGTGCCAAATAATCCTGACCCAGTCTCACTGGCTGCATTTCAGCAAAACATTAGAGCAAACAAGTAGCCCTCATTAACTTTAAACACTGGACTGGTCCCACTGAAGTCAACAGATTAACCACATGCCTCAAGTTAAACACAACCTAATGCACTTTGCTGAATTTAGGCCTTAACCTCTCTGTATTTTAGCTTTCTCATTTGTAAAGTGGGAACAGCAATACCTGGCCATCTTTGCAAGGGGTGCCGAGATGCTCAGAGGAAAGGGGCTGCATTAATGTGCTGCTGTAAAGACCAGGCACTGCAAACTCCAGCAATCATGCTGGCTAATAAAGAACCATAGCTATAAGATTATGGCAAATCTAGCAAAAGGGACAAATACCACCGGTCCAAATAGCCAAACACAAACTCCAAATCACTTTAAAAGTCTCTGCTTGTTTTGTTTCTGTTTCCTTTACGATAAAGGTTTACTTTCAGAAACTCCAGGCTGGGCATTGTGCCATAATCAGATGTCGGGTGGCTGAGGGCACTCAAGTCTTTGTCTTCATACTGCACAACGCACCCACAGCAGGCACATGCTCAAAGTGCCTTCTTTCTCCATTGTGCGACTTGGACCTCCTGCTGCTATCTACTGAGAAGCAGTGGGATCTCCACTGTTATCTGCACGGTGCTCTGAACGGCTCCCGAGGTGAGGAGCTGATCGTTCTGGAGTGACAGGCCATACTACTTTCCGTCACGTGGGGGCTAGGATGCTGTATCTGCAGCTCACCATTTTGGTTCTGCTGTCCCGTATCTCTGACAACAGCTGCTCAAGATTAAGGAAATGACATTAAAGGTTCGGCTGGCACTTTTAACTCAGCCCTCTTACATGTAGGCATAATTGCTTACATGGCCCCTATCAGAGGATTCCACAATGATGGGAACCATGTGCATCAATAATTTAATTGTAGACAGCTATATAGCAAGGACCAGAATGTTAGGGAGATAAACTGGGACAGATCTTACATCAGAGAGCTCCAGCCACACCAGCCAATGTGATGTTCCTTGGGAATTAAGGAAATCTTTTTGAGCTCCAAGAAAACCATGCAAGAGACTTTGTCCTCTGTCTATTATATGCAAGCCAATGTGCCTGATCTCTAAACCCTGGCAGGCTGTATGCCTATGAAATACCACTGACTCAACCACAATTACCCGTGACTGACACAAACATTACAGGGATTCAAATTTTGTCTAGTGCCTCTATCAAGACAACATTTTGGGGTTCATGTATGTGTGAATGATTATAACCTGATCAAAATGGCTATCTAGCCAGTGTCTCTTTGTGGGCATCCTATAAGAATATTGAAAATACACACGTTTGGTTTTAATTTTTTTAACTATCAAAATTCTCGGGAGTACCCAACAGTAGACGAGGCAATAATGGAAGAAGCATAGCCAAGAATATTTTGGAATGTAATGATCCACTGCCTACTTAGCACACAGATGCTTTGCCTGCCCTTGGCAAAGTACCTCATATTTTCCTCATAAATACTATTCCATCCCCACAATATTTCTAAGAGGAAGGACATGTTATCACCATTTTAATGACAAGGGACTATGGCATACAGATCACCCAGGTACTTTTGAATCATAACACTTTTAAAAGTTAAAAATATCTTTATGGCTTTCTTCTAAAAATCCAGGTGTAGTCTTTGACATCCTACCTCTTGGCACGGTTAGGGGGGCAGGTGAATATTGCTTATCATGCACCAAGAATCTCATTGGAAGACATTTTCTCCCCAACTGGAATTGCCTATGAAACTACATTCATATTTGCAGTTTGGGTTCAGATTTCAGTTCACCTTGAGGAGAGTCTCAGTAAGGTTATTCCAAATCAAAGAGGACTGGATAGCTCTCAAACTGCTGCCTAACTCCAGCTAAGGTACTAACTAAGGGCTAGATCTACAAAGGCACTGGGCCCCTACAGTGGAAATGGGAGTCACAAAAGCCAGCATGTCCATCAGGGAACTACCTAAGAAAGCTGATAGGAAATGCTGAGGACAGGACTAAGTTTTAAATCCAGCCCCTCTATGAGGCTTAGATGCCTAATTCCAGGCTGTAGGGAAGTGCCGGCCTCTGCTCAGGATTCACAGCCCTGAAGTCCTCTCCTGAAATTAGGTGGTTAAGCCCCTATCTGTAAAGAACTGAAGTCCTTTCTTTTGAAGTAAGCCAAAGGGTGGGGGGAAGAGGGTGCTCGCTTTTATCCCATGGCTTAGTGGGTTTTTTAGAACATGGAAAATGTGGTGCTGTAGTCCTCAGCATCGCAACACCTACCCCTTCTTTGGGGTCTAGCTTCTTTGGGGTCTAGGCACTTTCAGGTATTCAACTAGGGAGCTAAATACCATTAAAAATCTTGCCTTAAATGACTAAGTACCAACCAGATTCGTAGGTGGAATACACCGTCATAGCTCCATGCTGGGTCAGATCAATGACCCATCTAGCCCAGTATCCTGTCTCCAACAATGACAGGAACAGATGTGATAGAAGACCACTGAATCAGATATATCTAAGAGTGACCTACCTGCTATGCAATATCCTCCTTGAGTCAGCCATTATTGGTTTAGAGCTGCCAGAGGAAACATCTCCAACCGCTCTGTTCAGGAGCCATTACTAGATCTATCATCCCTTCATTTATCCTTTCCATTTTTTAACATGGCTATGCTGTTGCCCTCCACCACATCCTGTGGCAATGAATTCCGCAAGTTGACTATGTTGCATCAAAATGTACTTTGTCTTGGTAGTTTTAAACCTATCAGCCACTAATTGCAGCACGTACTCATGTTTGAGGACTGAGCCCACTGCATTGCCCTTCATCTTGATTCTTTCAAGGAACAGCATGTACTTTCATCCTTCACGTTGAACCATTCTGAAACTCTAGGGCCAAATTATTCTGATGCTGGGAATGCATCCCAGTCTCATCATTGGTGGCAATGGTAGTAACAGTGATCAGTGGTCCCTCTAGTCTCATGTACTGCAATTCCATAACCTATTATTAACTGTTGGAGGCAGTCATCTAGACCTTCTGATTTTTTACTTCTGAATGCAGCTAATTAGTTATGATAATTAACAGAATTATAGCTCTCCATTCCCCGACCGGGGAGCAGAACAGTCATAATCTTATTGCTGCCTACTTCACATTATATCCCCACATCCCCAGAACCAGAATCAAACACCTTGATTAGAATTTAATTCCTTGGAGACATAAAAAGCAGCACACAAAATAGTAATCAGCAAGGCAGATTGTTAACACCAATTCAGCTTCTTTATAACTGTATTAGCAAAGTTATATAAAACTGCAAATGCTCCCAGCCAGACTAGCAAGCACTATATTAGTAATAGTCACAGAATCTGACCCAAAGTCATTATCCTGCTGTCACTGAAGTCAAGACCAATACCCTGGACTGACTTCAGAGGAGAAAGACTCAGGGCTCTTTTGGAGACAAAAAAATACCATCAAGTCTCTCAAGCCCAATATTTTGTTTTGATGGATGTTGACCAGTGAAGTATGCTCCATCAAATAAAGGCTTTGGCTATAAAGACCATTTCCCCAAAGTTATTAAGTGCCACTGTGGAAAGACAATGCACTGACACTGTCACGCAGACATACCATTCATTATCTCACTTTAAGTAGCGAGAAGGCACCTGGGGACCATGCTACAGATCATTCCCATTACCAGCATTGCTTTCTTTGTCAAAGCTTCCCACCCCAACAAACTGTCAGAGCCCATTTCCCCCAGAATGTTTCTTTGCTAGATTCAGGCAGATACCACCTGAGATGGCAAAATGTTAATGTCAGTAGAGATTTGTTTGAACAATGGTGATTCTTCAACCAGCAAAAATACTTCTTTTAAACCTATTATCCATGTGTAGGTGGTAGAGTGAACTTTTCAGCTTTTAAATATTTAAATGCCACTAGTGGCCCATAGAAAATTTTGAACAAATTATATTCAACAACAATATAATTTGTCTCATGAATTTGATGTATTTCTTTCCCCTCCAAACACCTGTGCATGACAAACAGGCTTTCTGTGGCTATATAATTTATCTGTTCCTGCCTCTTTTGCTTTGCTTGATGGCATGCTCCCCATCTCTGCTTGTGACACAATTACTTCTTCAGCAATCAGTTCTGACATCACAGGGGATTAATTATAAACGCAGATGAGCATGAGGCCCAGGTACAAACAAGCAGCTAAAAAACAAAAGAGGGTCAAATCCCAAAGCCCTGATTCAAACACAGCTTCCACTAAAGTAGATACATGAAAAAGGACTGTGTGAAAATTTAGGTCCAAATTACCTAAGTGAATTAATTTTGCCTTTCCCGAATGAACTCAATTGCCTTTGCTATGTGGCCACTGCTCAGGTGCTTCCCACCCCTTTCTGAAATCCCTGCAGAAGACTCTCTTTGAGGACTTAGATCAATTATAGGGCAGGGTGAGGGGGACTGCATTAGAATGACGTAGGAGTTAAGGGCGCACTCAAACAAGCTTAGGCGCTGCATCTCCCCACAGACCCAACACAGATTATCTGAAGAAGTAATACATCCTCCACTGAGGAATGCCTGATGGCATCCATACTCAGAGCAAGCTCCGAACAGCACATCTCGGTTGATATGAAGTACCGGGGCCAGGATAAGAGGTGATTGTTCCGAATATCTAGACTGTTTCCGTGGTGCCCCTGGAAACTAGTTCTCAAATACTTCCCATCCACCATCTCCAAACCTACACATACCAAAGCAAGAAATGAGATGTAAGTGATCTGAGAGCTCTTCTAGCCACTGTTCTCAACACTTGTCTCCAACATGACCCAAACCAAAACTAGAACTTCGCTTGTCAAGATGCTCCATTCATCACCTGAACCCACTTAAGTGCAGGGACAAGTCTGGCACAACCTTATCGCTGAACTTCCAGCTTTGGAGCATGCCAGCAGCCTTGGGTGGGTGGGTGGGACCTAAGCAGCTCTACTCTCCTCAACACCACCTGCTAACACTTAACTAAGTGCCAAGTCCTGAATTTGGGATAGAATAACCACGTGAATAAACAGACTGGGGAATGACTGGCTAAGCTGCAGCACTGCAGAGAAGTACCTGGAGGTTACAGTGGACCATAAACTGAACACGAGCCAACAGCATGCTCACTGCAAATAAAATAAAATAAAATAAATTGTAAAAGCCAATATGCTGGGTTGCATTAACAGGAGTGTCACTTTTGAATCAAGGGAAGTCTTTCTTCTTTTCTATTTAGTCTTGCATCCAGTTTTGGGCCCCACACTTCAAGAAGGTTGTGGATAATTTGGAAAGAGTCCATTGCAGGACAACAAAAATGATCAGGGGCCTGGGAGAGAAGACTTGTGAAAACAGGCTGAAAGGACTGGGGTTATTTAGCATGCAGAAGAGAAGACTGAGGGGGGATATGATAATAGTCTTCAGACACCTAAAGGCTGATCAAAAGGAAGATGGACATGGGCTTTTCTCTGTGGTGGTAGAAGACAGGACTAGGAACAATGGCCTCAAGATGCAGCAGGGGAAATTTAGGCTGGAGATTACAAAGAACATTCTTACCATGAGGTTGGTCAGGCATTGGGACAAGCTACCTGAAAAGTTATGGATTCTTCATTCTTGGAAACTTTCAAAGCAGGTTAGACAGACACTTAGTTGGAATGGTTTAGTTGGGGATGACTGTGCCTTGAGTAGGAGATGGGATTAGATGACCTGATGAGGTGCCTTCCAGCCCTCCTTTCCTATGATCCTGTGAACTCCCACCTCCTTCAGGTAAGAGGTGCGGTATTTTTGTAAGAGGGAGGGACTTTACCCTGCATAAGGATGGCAGGATTTGACTAATGCTTCCAGGGAATTCCAATTTGTTCAGACCGACTAGAAATGTGAACCACGCAGTACATGTAATAATGCAGTTTACTTTCTTCAAGGACTCTATTAAGGAACACCCATTCTGCAATATAAGTAGGCCTTAAATAAAAATATCTATTTCCCCAGTTGTATACCTCCTGAAAGCAAACCACCCATAAACTGTAAACAAATGATATATTGCAGCTGAAGCTACCAAATGTGTTATGTTATTTAGCACCAACCGTTCCATATAATTATGGAAGCACAATTACTTAAACATGTTTGTGATGTAAACAACTGTGCAAATTGCATTTCTATCTGCTATGACTATACCCACAGCATAATTAGAAGTAGTAATTTATTACTCAGTATAATAATTAGAAGTAATTAACTACTAGAAGTAATTAGAAATAGTAATTCATTTCTTAATGTAATGAGCTGCTTTTCCTCTGTGCGTGTGAATATTTAGTAGTCGATAATTACTTCAAAAAAGCAATTGTCATTTATTCAGGGCTTCTAATAGTGCCTTACAAATGCACTGCATCTCTCATGGAGAGACAGCTTTGTCATAGCACTGAACACTGGAATTTCTCCACTGAGTATCTCAAAATGATATTTGCCCAGGAACCAGATTCCTCTTAGCATGTAGCTGACTTTCCTTTTACATTCTCAAAGTAGTTTGTCAGCCCCCGCTAAAGGAATGACAACAGTGTCGATCCTATATATTTGCACTGTATTGTTGATTTTAAATGCAGCCCTACATTGGGTGCAGTGTGAAACAAGAAGGGGAGCATGGGGGAAGAGATGGGATTATGCATTCATTTCTGTGCAACAATGTTAGAAATGCCATTAGGGACATGGTCAGTCATTGTAAAAAATTGCTCCATAACAATGGAAGGTTCTTCGAATTTCCTGTATGAATGTACTGATATCATTTCATGAGGAATCACAAAACAGGAAATGAACACAATTGATCAAGATAAAGAGACGCCATTAGACATTTGAAGGACGACAGATAATGCTGTTAGCTGGGTTCTTTTGCCAATAAGTTGGAAGCCTTGTTTTGCAAAAGTTAGGAACCTGGGCACCAGAGAAACAGTAAACAGTCGTAAAGGGAAAAGGGAGGAGAGCACTTGGCTAGAGCGGCAACCTGACAAGGAGAGAGAAAAAAAGAGAGAGACTGTGTTGAGATAGTGTAAAGAAGCTGTAGCAAGTAGAATCAGAAATCCACGTCACCAAACTCCGGAGGAGTCTTGGCTGTATACTTGTCTATTGTTGCCTAAACTTTCTCTAGGCTTACTTCATCAGATGCTGTGCAAGGCCCACAGGAAGCAGAGCTTCTAAATAGACAACAGTGATTAGACTGTAAAGGGTAGGGAAGGGAGGTGGAAAACGGAGGGGGCACTGGCGAGAGAGACAGGGACAGAAAAAAAACACTTAATCTACTGAGGGACATACAGGTTAAGAAAATTAATGCAGGTAATGGGATAATATCACCCCCACATTGTATTGGAAATCAAGATACCACTGCAGCTACCTGCACACCAGCAGCTCTCACTCTAAGCATGCAACTAGATCCACCACCTACAGTAGGGCTCTACATTACATCCATATCTGCTCTGATCACTCTGACCAGGTGCACCCTGTAGGAAGCAGGGGTTCCTACAGTTACAATATAGTCCTAAAATTGCAGCCACTCAAATCCAGACTCAGACCCCTCTCCAACTGGCTACAATACCAACCCCCAGACAAAGGCAACATAATATGTTGTCACCTGCAGCACCCAGCTTGAACATCTCAGACATTACTAATGACTCCAACCACCTCAAGGTAGCCATGGGGGACAAACCTGTCCTGGCTTACCAACAGCCCCCCCAAACTCAAATGGTGTCTCTCTAGTAACAGATTAACTAATGCCTAATCTCACCAAGGTCCCAAACCTTGCTCTGGACCCAGATGCCAGCTGTGTCCCCTCATCAACACACACCACATGTCACTGGATCAAATAACATGGATTATATCGTCAAAGGTTCATTTACCTGTACATGGCATCATGTATGCTATCACCTCCTTACAGAGCCCCTCTACTGCCTATACTGGACAAATGGGGTGATCACTACATGCAAGTAAAAACAGACATCAATTTGACATGATTTCCAGAAAGACAAAACACTGTAACCCCCCTAGACATCCCATCACTGACCTCTGAGTGGCAGTTCCTTGACAACAAAATTTTAAAAATTCACCTGAATGGGAGACTGCAGAACAAGAAATCATCCATGGCCTGGATTGTGTAAAGTATGGTCTAACCTAGGGCTACAGATCCTTATCCAGTGTTTATAATCCTGCTGTCCTTCAGTGAGTTACGCGATTTTTCCTCTCTCCTTGCTTCTCTTAGCAGTGCCCTCTCCTTTTTTCCACCCCGCTTCCTTACCCTTTGTATTCTAATCACTGTTTTCTACTTAGAAGTTCTCCCTCCTGCAGTTCCTTCACCAGCTCTGAAGAAGTAAGCCCTCTACTTATGAAAGCTTATGCTGTAGCATTTCTGATTTATTCAGTCTATAAGGGGAACCTCTACCCTGCCTTCTGCCTGACTTCAGACTAACATGGTTAACTACCTGTAGCCAGGGTGTACCCACGGCATGTACTCCCCTTTCAGATGGAAGGGGATCGGCAGCAGGCTGAGGTGCTGTGGGAGAGAACTGCAAGCTGAGTGTAGTTTCCCCGCTCCCTATAGAGCCAGGCCAGGACAATATTACATACAATTTATTAATACAACCAAACCATAAAAGAAGCAGTTATAAATGTGAACAGATAAACATATATATATAAAATAAAGTATATATTTGAATATAAACATATACACACGCATCTCTCTCTCTCTCTGTCATATATATGGAGGGGGCAACAGAAATGCCAAGCCGTAGAGGTCCGTCAGCAACAGCAAAAGCCCCTCGCCGACAAAGATGCCAGCGACCATGCCAGA
>NW_017728886.1:253710044-253715590 GCF_001723895.1 Crocodylus porosus | reverse complement strand
GGGGGGGGGCGGTCAGCGACGACCCGCTGACATCACTGGCAGCGTGGGAAGTGGCCAGCAGCGATTGGGAACCAACTGTGGATGCTGCCAGTGGTATCAGTGGCAAGGAAGGGGGGGGTTACGAGTGGCAACTTCCCACAGGCACCGCCAGCAGTGTCAGCAGCATTTTTTGCAGGGGGTGCACTGCCAAGCTCAGGGGGTGCACATATATACACAATGATACATATATTATACACTTGAACCCTAAAGACAATATCTACATGATCTTATACCACAATTACCACAATTACAATCACAATTAACTCATAAACAAGAAAGTCAGTGAACAAAATATAAGGCACTGTGTACATAATGTAAGGCGCATGAACTTTAGCCACAACTTCACTCTCAATGTGGGGGGGAATGCGCCCCAAACCCCCTCCCCTGTGGGAAACCCCGTTCCTGGTAGCTCACAAGTTCAGGGTCAAGTGGGTGGTTCCTTGCCTCGGGTGAGTTGCTCCTGGCTTGCTGGAGCCCCTCAGGCCCCTGGCTCTGACCCAAGCTGCCTTGCTGCTAGAAGCCCATATGGGCACCACTGCATGCCTCCCATGGGCTCTGCCTTCTGCTTGGGGTTGGGGCCTGGGCTGCTCCCAGAGAGTCTCACTCTATGCACTGATCAGTGCATCATGCTCCTGGCTGCTTGCCAGGGGTTGCAGACCTGAGGTGCCTTGGGCAAATCCCAGGGTCTGAGCTCCGTTCACCACTAGAAGTGGCACTAATCACTGAGTCTCTCTGGCAATGGGAGTTTTGGGGGCTTCTTCTCAGCAACTGGAAATGCCTGCTGGGCTACTCTCCCCAGCTCTTCTTAGCCCTGCTTGCTTCTTTGTCCCTCAACACATCTCCTCACGTGCTAGGCACACTGATATTTTTATTCTCTCCAGGAGCTCCACCCCTGAAGTCTGTCAGACCTGAAAAGTGCAGTTTACAATCAGATCCAGACTCTCACGCAGGCTCCTCCCAATCTCTTCCTGATTGGTGGAAATGCTCCACCAATCTCATTGGAGATTTCTCGACCCCGACGCACTGGTCTCTGTTAGCGAGGCCACCACATACCTCTCTGTAACATAGTGGAAGTCATTGTTGGAAACTAGACAAATGAAGCACTAAAAACCACCCTGACTTTCTGTTTAGGTTTGTCTAGCGAGGAGGGAGGGATAATAAAGAATTTCCCCCTCCTTGCCACCTCCATATTTTTGAAGCTAGACAGAAGTTGAAAATAGAAATAAGGCAGGAAGATTGAAGGGTGCCATTAAATGGTAAAAAGGAGCTCAGGTCCAGGAATGCAGGAGCTTGAAATATCTTATCTGTTACCCAAAGAGATTACTGGAGCACTTGTGCACATGACACCATTGACATGTACACATGATGAAAATGTCACTTTGTGTGGCTTAGTGCCATCACAGCATACACATGCAACATTTTGGGGGTTTTAAAATGACTTTGCATCATTGCAAACTAAACTACATCTTTACAAATCACAACAATGCAGCTGTCAGCTTTCCCCCCAGCCACAAGAGAAGTGGGCAGGCGCCACAGAAAAAAAAAGAATTGGACTCTGCACTGCTTCTCCCTTTAGCAGGTATCAGCTGAAGGCAGAAATGGCAAGGGGCTCAATTCTTTTTGTTGGCAGAGCCTGCCCACCTCTCCTGTGGCCAAGGGGTGAGCTGCTGGTGGGCCGAACAGCCCCTGAGCTGTGGGACTCTGTGGTAGCAGCACCCCCCTCCCCCCCTGCCAGAGCCACCTGGGCAGCCTGCTAGCAGGCTAGGTGATGCCCTAGCTTGGGGTTGGGGAAGAGTTGGATAGGGCGGGGTGCTGCCTCCAAGCTGGGGCATTAACCGACCCACTAGCAGCCTGCCTGGGCAGCCCTAGGGGACACCACCACTGTGGAGGGGAGGGACCGAGGTTCCACACAGCTCAGGGGTTTCTCAGCTAGCTGGCAGCTCACCCTCCCCCCCACTATGGTGGGGGGTAAGCTGCTGGTGAGCCAAGCAGCACCTGAGCTGCGGAGGGCTCCAGTCCTTCCCTTTACAGTGGTGGCACCTCCCAGGGCTGCCTCAGCTGGCTGCTAGTGGGCCAGGTGCTGTCCCAGCTCAGAGGCAATGTCTGGCTGGATCCAACTCTTTCCCAAGCCCACCAGGGCTTCCAGAACCTAGTGCACTGTCTCTACCACCTTCCCACCACATAAGACCACCAATAAATGGGCTGACTTGCCCATGGGGCAGCACAGGGCAGTGGCACAAGGGCATCTGGGTGTGCTGGGTATCTGAATGTGTTTCCAGCACCCCATGCACCATCCCTGCTGCCCTTTCCAGGCGCCACCTCCCCATGCTGCCCCAGGGGTGATCCCAGGTGGCAGGGACAGTGCAGTGGAAGCTCCGGCGGCCTGGGAGAAAAGTTGGATCCAAGCTGGGCTAGCACCCAGCCCACTAGCAGCCTACAACCATGCATCCCTGGGGTGCACTGCCACCATGCAGAGAAGGACTAGGGCCTCTCATAGCTCAGGGGCCATTTGGCCTGCTAGCAGATCATCCCCTGGCCATGGGCAGGCTCCAGTTCTGACAAAAAAAAGGATTGGGCCCTTCTCCATAACATGTAAAAATTGAAACAGTTTAGTCCTCAGGGGTTTAGTCTACTCCCCACTGTTTCAATTTAGAGGGCACAGAATAAAACCTTGTGGATTAAACCCCCATCACATGTACAAGCTCCCCTGGAGACAACTCCAGCACATAAGGTTTCCTTTGTTTATAGCCTTTTCCTCCCTAACTCTGCCTGATGCAGCTTTTCCCCACAACTCATTACTTACATTCCACCCTCCACCCAAACTTTTACCCACGCAGCTAACTGCTCATTCCACCAGCAATAAGGAATCTAACTCAGCCAGTCATGATGTTAGGTAATGAGCCATCTGGTGAGGGATGACTGCGAAAAGATATGTGGAGATCTATCAACTTTAAAAAACAATAATCTTCTTTATAGTCTGCAAATGCTTAAAGGGCAATCATGAGGAGGAAGGGGATTGACTTCTTCCTGTGACTGTTGGTGACAGGACCAGGAGCAATGGCCTTAAACTGCCGCAGAGGAAAGTTAGGATGGAAATCAGGAAGAATTTCCAAATATGAGGATGGTTGGGCATTGAAACAGGCTGCCCAGAGTGGTTGTAGAATCTCTACCCCTGAAAATTTTCAAGAACAGGTTAGATGGACACTTGACTTGGCCGGTAAAGGAGGATCCTGTCTTTACCTGGGGCTGAACTACATAACTCTTTCAGTTCTACTTTCCTACGGTCCCTGTTTAAGAAGGATAAATAACAATTACTTAGATGACCTTTTAATGGCTGTGAGTCTTCCAGCCCCAGCTGAAGAACTCTGAGGTTGCTAGAGAGCAGCAGTCTTGCTTGGACATGCAGAAAGATAAAATTAAGGGCAGGAAGTGGCAGAAGAGAATTCTTTGTCATCGCTTCATATGGTCCATTTTTATTTCAGTCAGCGGTGTAACTTTAAATTTTGGATCCCTGAGTGTCACAGGACTGAGGAAAAGGGGGAAGCAAGCTCTTACCTCCTCACATAGGGGCCATAACAGAGGTATCGTAGGCAAGCTCCCCAAACAAGCTGCTGCAGCAAGGTATCCCTTGGGCTGCCATTTTGGCACTGCTTCTGAATCAGTGCCTGAGGCTGGTTCCCTACACACTTCCCCTGCAAGTTATGCTACTGATTTCAATATAAGCATGGAGTTTTTAAAAACATGACAAAGCAAAGGAAGCAGCAGAGGAGGGAAGATAACAAATCTACTTTATTGGTTTTTTAATAATCATTTCTTGTGTAGGTATTTTTTGGTAACTGCAGAATATCACCAGTTCTACCAAAGATAGCCCTGGCATGAGGGAACTTTGACATGCAGAAAAAGAGCTTCAACCCCATTTAAAAGTGTGAAACAAAGGGAGTAAAACAAAGAAATGGAACTTTTGCAGAATAAAAACAATGTCTTCTAGTAGTACCCACAGGTTCCAGTCCAGGCCACAGCACTGTGATATTACATGCTGTATAAAGAATCACCTCTGGTTTTTTGAAGATAGCCCCATGAGCTAGTCTTGCTCCTGCTAACCTTTCCCTTGTCTAGGCCATACTGGAAAAAAGAAACTTTTTTATATCCCTGCCACCTTTCCTGGTATGTACAACTTCTGATCCTAATATTTCCAGAACTTCTTGGTTCTCAGTTGGACCTGTAGTTTGCCTTAGAAGAACAAACCACTGTACTTCCAAGGGCTTTGTAGAGGCCATAACAAAAGGGTATCATTAGTCACTTCCTTCTGCAGGGCAAAGCAAAGATCATTGATACAGTTCTCACTTCGATGAAAACAACCTCTTTATCCTCTTGCTCATGGCTTTCAGAGGTGGGGAACAGGGCTGGAAAAACACCAGTACTTGTAAGGCCACCTAAGACACATACTCTTTTTCATTTCAAGTGATGCTTGGTTCTAGCCAAACACCCTTAAAGGCACAGACAGAAATGACAATTTTCACTCAATCTGGCCCCTGCAGCCATAACCAAACACAAGTTCACAGCTGCAGAGAACTTTAAAAGGGTCTGATCCCATGACAATCTGAACCCTCATCGCACCCAAAAAAATTCCCTCCGCTCCCCGCCCCCGCCATCTGAAGCCTGAACCAGGACTGGGAAAGAGGAGGGGCAGGGGTAGTGGACAGCAGCTTCAGACTCACAGCCACTCCAAATTGCAGCTGAATCCCCCAAGCCCCAAGACCCAACAGTGAACCTCTGTTGGGTCCGGGGGATCACTGTAACTCATAGCACTTCCTGTGAAGCACTATGAGTTACAGAGGGTTGCTGCATGTCTGTCTGTGCCTTAAGAGGTACAGCACAAAATTTACAGCCCATAAGAAGTGAGGGCTCTGGGGAGTTTAAGCCACTCTTGCAGCCTTCTGATTCTGGGATACTTGGAGTCTTGACATTCTTATAGTCTAGCTAAAACCTTCCCAGAGGCCTTTCTAAGTTGCAGCAGCCTCCAAGACCTGCCCTATGGGATGCTGTACTGACTGAAGTCTCTCTGTTAAACATGCCTCTCCCTCCTCAAGTCTTGCATCCTGTGGTCCCTCAGAAGATAGCTTTAAGGCTGTTTTCTATAGTGCTTGCAGTGAAGCAATCCTCCACAAGCTATTTATGGGGTTTTGAGGGCTGTTTTCACCATGCCGGCCCTATAACAGCACTTCCAGTCTGCTGTTTCTCAACATCTAGTCTTACCGCGATCCTGGGCAAGCTTTTTGAGAAAATGATTCTGGCGCATATCTACGAGGGGCCAGCAGGGGAGCTCATGCTTAGGGGCAACCAACATGGGTTCATCAGTGGCAGGTCCTGTCAGACCAACCTGGTGGCCTTCTATGATCAGATCACCAAATCATTAAATGGAGGGGTAGCAGTGGACATAGTCTTCCTGGACTTTCGGAAGACCTTCAACACTGTCTCTCACCCTGTTCTCATTAAGAAAATGGGGG
>NW_017728886.1:253706555-253707679 GCF_001723895.1 Crocodylus porosus | reverse complement strand
TGGCTAAGAACCTACGTGAGCGGTCAGTTCTGGCTGACTGCTCTTCCCAGCAGATGTCCAGGAAGTTCAGGTCCCCCATGACTACCACATCCTTAGACTTCACTACCTCTGTGAGGTGACCTAAGAATTCCTGGTCGAGCTCTTCCCCTTGGTTGGGAGGCCTGTAGTAGACCCCCACTGTTAAGTCTCTTTCCCCTCGACTGTCTTGTATTCTAACCCAAAGCACTTCAGCGTGCCCTTCCTCTGATTCTTTGTTAATTGATGAGGATGGGTATTCCTCCTCATGGACACCCACCTTTCCTTCCTATCCTGTCCCTCCTGTCCAGCCTATTGTAAGAAACCAGTACATTGTTGTGCCGCCGTGCCCGCATGCCGCGCCCACATACTGCCCCGTAGGTAGTATCCTTATGTGTTGGCATATCGCCGCCTACGGCCCTACTTACCAACGGGCATGTGCGGCCAGCGTGGAATCATCATGTGATTTCAAGTAATTGAGCACGCCAGTAACTCCCGCACTTTTTAACTGCTGCACAGTTCATATCAGGCTATGAATAGAATGCCTGGAGCTGATTGGGTGAAAGCACACCTCAGGGTTGCGACGAGTATAAAAGGCAGTGGTTAACGCCACTCGGGGAGAACTTAGTGAAATCCACCAAGCATGTAACTTCCACATGCCATGAGGACCAGCCACCCCCATGCCTCCCACCATTCCCCTTTCCCGGTTAGTGCATCGGATCCTATGAGCAGTTCTGCTTCATGGTAACCAGTGAACATTGGAACAAAGAAATCTTTGTAAGAAGTCTGTAGCCTGCACCTCCAATGCAGAGTGTAAGTAAAAATAAACTTGTTTGTTAACCATTCAAGTGAGTTCCCCGCCTGCCTTTATAAGTCCAGATACCTGACGAGAGCAAATCCCTTTGTGACCCACTCGGGGAAGCAACACCTATAGCCCTTGATATTCACCGCCCAGCCATGGCAGGGGGTCAGACTCAATGATCTACTCAGGTCCCTTCCAACCTTAGAAACTATGAAACTATGAACTATCAGTTAAGGCGAACTTGGCCAGTCCACTCCTGACTCCAATGTCCACATCATTAATGAAGATGTTGAACAGTACGGGTCCC
>NW_017728886.1:253703796-253705472 GCF_001723895.1 Crocodylus porosus | reverse complement strand
GCCCTTTGGGCAGGGGGCTGGACTCGATGATCTCCCGAGGTCCCTTCCAGCCCTGATGTCTATGAAATCTATGAAGGTTCCATAATCAATCACCTGTCAGTCACTTTCTAGAAGACAAAGACATTTTCCCATCTACAAACCTGATTGGGAATTTGCCCGGTAACTTTTGTTTCTATAATGATAGTTTGACAGTACCTAGTTTAATGTCCAAAAGGCTGTCAGAAAATGAGACACAATTTTTTTCCGCTTTTTTTTTTCAATAGTGCAGTCAAAGACAAATGGTTGTAACATGAAGGTGGAACTCAGACAAAGATTTTGATCAGATAAGCTATGAAATCGCATCTCTACCAAGCGAGGATGGCACTCAACAGCACTATGAACTCCCAAAAGAATGAACAATAGTCAGATGGGTCTCATCATCTGGATGGTAAAGTGCAAGGACAAAAGAGTGCGAAGGTCTATATGTCACATAATTCTTGTTGAAGTCTGACTACCAAAGATCAAGTAGTGCTTCTGCAAAAGGAAACTTTCAAAGGCCACACAGGAGTCAGGAAATCAAACTCCTTCTGCAAGTCTATGAGACCTGGGCAGCTCTTATTTCCACTTCCCATTGTGAAGTGCAGGTTTGAGGGTGTCCCTGCAACAGAGCTGAATTTCACTCAAATCATTGGGGAATGGCTTTATGATCTGTAATACAGAGAAGTAATGTATCTACTGTATTTAAAATTAGATTGAATTGCTTGCTGTCTATGCTAACTTCACTTTAGCTCTCTGCTTATCAGCTTGATAGAGTTAAACTACTTCTTTTCTATCACATTTTGCCTGTATTTTATGATTTGTTTGATTTATATGCTTTGGAAATCTTTGCCTGCATACTATGGGGAAAATTAATTTTGAAAATAATGTATACTCAGCCCACACATACATAGATATTATCCCAGGCAAAGTCAGTGGATACAGCTTATTTTATTTTAAAAATATATCCAAAAAGCATTAAAGCCTACACATGTATTAATGGTGTATAACAGATATCTAATATATTCCCTGATTTACTCAAATCAAGTTTTATAGTCTGGAATTATAATGGGGAAGGGGTTCAGTTTTGGGGGATTTTAATGTAAAGTGCTTACTGGACTTTTACATATTTCTCTTAAATAGACAATAAAATGTATTTAATTAGTCAGATTCTGTATCTTAAAGTAACATATGATAGAGGTTTACAGTGTCAGAATTCCAGCACTGAAATTCATATCCAAGGATTATTCAGCTGAATCGCATGAACTTGACCCTGATCTCTGCTATGCTTAGCTAGGTTGGTATAAGAGGAGAATTGGCTCTCTGTTTTTCTGATGCATAGACATTATTTCATTGTAAACTAAGCAAGAAGCATGTAATTCTCCTATTCAGGAAAAATGCACAGTGAGTGTAAAAATGAACACATTACACAAAGTTAAAAGGGGAGGGAGAATGGCTTACTGCCGATCAGCTAACCTACAGCAACACTTCCATGTGTAAGGCCAATTTACCCCCAAAGGAAAAAACTGTTATTTTGCCACACTTCAGCTTCCACTTACCATGATTTCATGGATTTCATAGACATTAGGGCTGGAAGGGACCTCGGGAGATCATCGAGTCCAGCCCCCTGCCCAAAGGGCAGGAAGTCAGCTGGGGTCATA
>NW_017728886.1:253700896-253703659 GCF_001723895.1 Crocodylus porosus | reverse complement strand
GTTCGACCTCGTCATCCCTTGGTGCGCTCTGGTGAACAAATGTTCCCCCAGATCCTGGTGGTCACCCGTGGTAAACTTATAGGTGGCCATCAGATCACCCCTGAGCCTGCGCTTTTCCAGGCTAAAGAGTCCCGTGGCTCTCAGCCTGTCATCGTAAGAACCATGGAACAGAGCAGATCAGCTGATAACTCCCTTCCCTTTTTAACTCAGTAACATTTTATCATTCCTCTATGCCCTTAAATCCCAACACTATTGCCCCACAAGGCAGTGGCGGGACTCCTGTTGAATTCAGTAAACGCAGGTCAGTTCCTACCCAATAAAGTCAATGGACAGAGTTACTATTATATAAAACCACCACAGCAGAAAGGGCAAATCAGGCACATTAATTTTAATGAGATTTATTTTTGTTTTATTAACCACATTATGATCTTAATTAAACTGATGTAAATGTGGATTAACTCCACTAAAAAACAAACTCAATGGAGTTACTACATTTTTATGCCAATGTTACTTAAAGTTAGCATTAACCTTGTGTCTTTACAAGAAAGCTGCTTAGTTACTGTAACTAACAATAATAGGCTACACAGCCATTATATTACACTCAGCATGAAACAATTAAATCACAATTACTCGGTACCTAGCATTACAAAAATTCTGTTCTAGCCCCTAATAAAGGCCAAACCATGGGACTTGTATGAGCTCAGTAAGAACTGGAGACTAAGCTAAAATTCACCCCTAGACAGAGGACCAGAAGAACACTTATTTTCAAATTAAATCCTCATCTTTGGATGCCATGCTGCCTACAGTCTTTATTATGCCTCTCTTACCAAGAATGAATGTCATGCTTACTCTTTACTCCATCTTCCTACATTTGTGTTCTAAGTTCCTTCTCACTGATCAGTTCTGAAAGCAAAAAAAAATACTTTACACATAGATATACACACTTTCTTCTAAATGTGTACGTCTAAGCATTTGCACGAGTGGTACTTCAGTAGGTTATGGCTAAATAAACAAGTTATCTCAAAGTAAGCTAGGTTGTGAAGTTACAGTAGGTAGCCAACTCGGTAATATCTGCCCACCTGCAAATGCCCATACCAGGATAAATGAAGAGTAGTTAAACCATCAAGGAAAGTGAGGCAAGCAACCCTGAACTTACTGTGGAGTAAGAATGTGCACACAAGCAGTTACTGGGGAGTGGCTGATTCCCTGTTAAGTTTGGGCCCTAGTCTACCTCACAGGCTAGGGAATCACAAGTTACACAAAAAACTGGCTTAAGTGATCAGAAACTAGTTTAAACCTGTAATAGAACAGCAGTTCAGTGTACATAAACCAGTTTCAAAATGGCTGAAACTGGTTTAAGATAAACCTGGTGTAATGTAGTATCAGACTTAACTGATATGGGGTCAGACTTTTGTCCCAGACTCCTTCCTGGTTCAGCTTAAATCACAGCCCACCAGCATGCTTTCCAGCCCTGGACTGGGCTACCCTGCTGCTCCAGAAAGCAGGGCTGGCCCCACCCCTCTACTCCCTAGCTGGAGTAGTGAGGGCCAGCTGACAATGGGGGAAGACCAGCTGGGGATGCAGCCCAGTCTACAGGGGGGAAATGCCACCCCCCCAGGCAAGCCCTGGCTGGAGTCTGGAGCCAAGGAAGGGGGATAAACACCCCTTCCCCTGCTAAAACTTACTGCTGGCTGCAACTGTGGACTACAAATCCCAGAGGCACCTGGAAGCAGAAAGAGGAAGTGATGAGCGACCATGCAGAGTGCTGCTGCTGTAATTCTGGACTGCGAATCCCAGAGACCTCAGAGGCAGCAGAAAGAGGGAGCCAGAGAGCTCCAGTGCCCTCTGGCTTCTGGCCTGACCCTCTGCAGGCACATGGCTGTATTTCCTGTATCAAAGGTAAATGCCTGTTCACTTCTGTTTCAATTCAATCTGTGCAGCTTACACTAACTTGCAAAGACTGAATCGATTCAGCCTCAGGCTGTTTGACTGTCTGTACCTAGCCACAAAGACCTGTTTGTGAATCTAGGCTCTGAGTTTAAAGGGCTGCAAACCCCTGCTCTACCTTTTCACTGAAATTCATATAACACATAAAACACTTTTTCATAATATATTCTGTGATAATGCAAACAGTTTCCTTTCTCCTCTAAAATTATGCAAATAAGAATTTTTTTTAAGAATGCCTGGGTAGCAATTAACCATCACCAGAAGTTACTTCACAAGTATATGGCAAAAATGTAGTTATGTCCAACAGAAATTCCTTCTTGATAGGAATTCTTCATGCCACTTCAAACACACAGTCATTTTGTTACACATCTACCCACAGTTACTTCAGACTTGGCACAAAACCCATACTTTGAATAGGAGGATGAATGGGACACCCACGTATACCTGGAATATAACATTTCAGAGTGTTTTATCAGCAGTACAATCCAACTGCCAGATCTTGGTTACAGAGAGGAAAGGCACTTGTCTCGGCCTTTTATTTTCATGAAGTGCTTTGTGATTATGGTCTATAAGAGGGGTCAAAGTGCAACCCACTGGTTCCCTTTTGAACACACAGAAGTGGACAAACTGGACCAGGAGGCCTCTTCCAGGCCTGCATTCTTATGTTCCTATTGTCACCTCTGTTCAATGCCAGACTGGCATGCTAGGCCATAGGACTGTTCTATTCAGGCATCAAGGACAACAAAAAGTCCTTTTTCAGATATGTGGGGAGCCGGAGGAAAAGCAAGGGCAATGTTGGACCCCTGCTAAACCAGA
>NW_017728886.1:253694571-253700885 GCF_001723895.1 Crocodylus porosus | reverse complement strand
TTCAAGAGTAAATTGGATGCTTATCTTGCTGGGATCCTATGACCCCAGCTGACTTCCTGCCCTTTGGGCAGGGGGCTGGACTCAATGATCTCCCGAGGTCCCTTCCAGCCCTAATGTCTATGAAATCTATGAAATTCCTAATAGCACCATTTGTTGGAGAGATCATTAATGCATACTTAAAGAAGCTGGCCAAAAAAAGCATGTTGGAGTATCACCTTATTCAGACCTAACACCTTTGAAATCACCAGGTAAAATTTGCCTTTTGTATAAATCTTAATATCATGGTAACTCCACTTAGGTCACCATTGTAAATTAGTTCAGATCAAGCTCACTGGATTTTTGTGGGCATCTTTTCCTTCTGTGAAAATCAAAAGGCAGGGCAGGGTGGCTCCTTAGAGACTAACTGATTCAGACAGGCACAAGCTTTCATAGATAACAAGCTGCTTCATCAGATGCTAGGAATGGATGCTATTCCTAGGATCTGACAAAGTAGCTTGCTGTCTAGAAAGGCTTATGCCTCTCTAAACCAGTTAGTTTCTAAAGGTGTCTATACATGACTTTCAACAACCTTTAGATAAAGCTCCCCCTGCTGCCATTTTGAAGCACAGAGACATTGATACACAAGATGCTCCAGGCACTTTAATTAGAGCGGCTCTCAGATCCACTCTAATTAAAGCACCCCTTCCTGAGCATGTGTAAAAACACCCTAAGGTGCCACCCTGCCCTACCTTCTGGTTGACTTCAACTAACACTGCTAATTACCTCTCTTCTATGCAGAAGAACACTAATTGTTTCCTCTCTGAAAATGAAAGTAGTTTTGGACTTCACTTTTCAATGAAAACTAAAACATTTAAAAAAAAAACTTAATAAATTAGAACATTTTTGGTGAACAAAAACTTTTTCTGGAAAAATAAGAGTGTTCCCTGGCCATCTTATACCCATCTAGCCCAGTGGTTAACAGGTATGGAGTTTCTGGTCCCTCCTCTGGGCTTTTCTGTGGAAGTGGAGAACCTAGACCTATATTTTCACTTAGGTCTCAAAGAACTGGAAAGAGAGAGATGAGGAAAGTGTCCAATATGAAGGAGACCACTTCAGCCACACAGGGCTCCCTCACTAAATAGAAGTCACTGTGTTCAAAGAAATCAACTGTGTTCACATAACATGACCATACACTTTACTGAACCTTTAAACAGTGATATTCATTGCGTTGATAAATGAGTAAGTTATCAGCCCTGTTTGCATATTTATAGTTTCATAGTTTCATAGTTAGTAGGGTCGGAAGGGACCTGAGCAGATCACCAAATCTGAACCCTTGCCAGGGCAGGAAGAAGTACTGGGGTCAAACAACCCCAGCAAAGTGATTGTCAAGCCTTGTCTTAAATACCCCCAGGGTTGGAGCCAGCACCACTTCACTTGGAAGCTGGTTCCAGATCCTAGCCGCCCTGACAGTGAAGTTGCGCCTCCTGATGTCTAGTATGAATCTACCTTCTGCCAGCTTGTGACCATTATTTCTAGTCACTCCTGGCGGTGCTCGGGGAAACAGGGACTCCCCCAGTGCCTGCTGATCCCCCCTGACTAGTTTGTAACAGGCCACTAGATCCCCCCTCAGCCTTCTCTTGTGGAGGCTGAACAGGTTCAGGTCCCGTAGCCTCTCCTCATAGGGCCTGCCCTGCTGCCCCCTGATCATGTGAGTGGCCCTCCTCTGGAGGTTAATTTAGCTAACTATTAAGTGGTCTCACTAGCTGTATAGAGGGTAGCCCTCTTCTGCCTGTGGAGCAATTATTTTGTACAGCTGACTAGTTGCTCCATTAACCCTGGTAATTAAAATCCTCTTTATTGCTGTTTAACACAGGCTATATTTGAAAGCATAACAGGAGCAAGTGCCACCTGAGACAAACATCAGTCTTTGTGGGAAGCCAGGCCCCTCTTCTCTTTAGATCAGCCTGAATGCACCATCTGAACTAAATCTGTTGACCCAGCTCATCATTCAGATGCAATCCTTGGTATTTCAGTCATGTTCAGTTCAGTCTTTGCTAACCCAACACGGAGTCTAGATAATTGGCAATTCCAAACAATCATTTATCATCATTTAAGTTAGTCTAGGGCCCTGCAATTGAATAGACACTCAAAAGGAAAACAAAATAAAGATTTATCCTGGGGCCCCATCACCTCTGGCTGCATCTGAGTCTTCACACAAACTAGGCAGGATCTTACTTAGTGCTTGAATGATAGAAAACCATGCAACTACTGGGATATGCTGTAGCTTATGTCATTCTTTCCTGGAAACCTAAATTCTGATTTGCCTTGTGTGGCTGCTGAATTGAAGAGAAATACTCAGGGGTCCTGTACGTATCAGGGGAGAATGATACTGGGAGCTAGGGTGCAGGGCTGAGGAGAGTAAGCTAATGTGCCTGGTAGGGCTCTGCAAGGCTTCGGACCATGCTTCAGATCCAGAGAAGCTGCAGACACTTCAGCATCTGAAGCAGCATGTCCAGATTGAAGTGCTGGCTTCTTAAGGCCTTCCAAACTGCTTCGGAAAAGCTTCAAAGCCGTTTCGGAGATCCGGTCATAGGGTATAATGGGGGATCAATGAAATATCTATAACTTTGTTGATTTCTGTCTGATTTGAATGAAACCTGCAGGGGTGGTAGCCTCTGCTGAGAGCATGAACCCTGCCAAGTTTCAAGAAGATCAGTGCAGGGGTTCAGGGGGACCTGCACTCCAAATTCTTGAAAGCAAAACTCATGTCGTGTACGTGCTACACCACGAGGGGGGGGGCAGTGAAAATTGCAGGAGTGGTAGCCCCTAGTAGACAACAAAGCCTGCCAAGTTTCAAGAAGATAGGTGCAGGGGTTTGGGGAGAACTGCGTCTCAAGCTGCTAAAAGGCAAAACTCATGACATGGGTGACCCTGTGTGTGTTAAGGTGCAGTGGGCTGAAAACTGCAGGGGTGCTGGCCCCTGCTAAGGCCACAAAGCCTGACAAGTTTCAAGGAGATAGGTGCAGGGGTTTGGGGGGAACTGCACCTCAAGCTGCTGACAAGCAAACCTCATGACATGGGTGAAACTGTGTGCGTTAAGATGCAGCAGGGTGAAAGCGGCAGGCCTGCTAGCCCCTGCTGTGGCCATGAAGCTACCAGCTGTCAAGGAGATTGGTGTAGGGGTTCTTCGTTCTGGGGCCCTGCACCTCTAGCTGCTGACAGGCAAAACTCGTGACATGGGTGCTTGTACAACTAACTGTCTCTGTCTTGGGGTACTGATTGTCTGTACTGATTATTTCCTCTCCTTCCTCTGTGGTTTTGTAGGTGTTAATCATTGCTCATTAACTTGTTATGTAGTAGCTAGGTACTGTGTATTGAGCTGGTCCCTGAGTGAATCATGATTGATTGGTAACACAGTAGCCTAGCAGCCAGGCCTGCCCCTCCTCCCCCCATGCCCCAAGACAGACTCAATCACAAGGGAGACCTCTTCCAGTCCTATATTCTTATTAGTCCTATAGAATAATAATTAATAATGTAATAATGTCTGTAAAGTGATTTAGGATTCCTTGTAGGCCTACATTCTCTGGTCTCACCAGATTGTACTCATTGCAGGCAAACAAGGCTTTATGCTTGGAGGCAAACAAAGCTTTATGCTTGCTTGGTACTTCTTCTGCCAGCCAGTCACTGAAGACCAAGGTCATAGTTGCCTGAAAGCTGTTTCTAATTTATGTTCAAATGGCCAACTTGGCTGTTGTAGTGGTTGCATATCAGTAGGAAAACAAGCCCATTTTTTTGAAGATGCCTCCTATACAAGGGGCCAGAAGTAGATGGTGCAGAAACCCATATGGTACTTCAAGAGCCTCCTCACACCCTCCTACCCCCAAGATTTCTCATGTATAAAAATAAGTGGATCCACTGAAAAATCTCAGTCCTTTCAGCCACCAGAATAGATCAAATACTCAGAATCCCAATAACCAAACAACCTACACCACACTGTAAATTATCATATTCCACAACCTTCTGCCCATTGAGTTTGTCCCTAAATTATATAAGCCTAATTTGTTTTGGTGGTATAGCAAGCATCATACATATCTTCCTCAAAAACAGTGGCCAGAGGGCTGCCTTCCAACAGTCTAATACCAAATAAACCTCCTATTCCCATAGAAGCATATCACCATGACTGGAAACATTTCTAAATGTTCATGCATTATAAAGCAAGACCATAATGATCATATAGGCTGACCCCTGCAGAAGATAGACCATAGGAATGATTCCTGCAGCATATATGAATGAGGTTTGGTGGGGGGGTTGCTCTAAGATCACTCAGGAAATGCAATCTTTGCAAGATTTTGCTCAGACATTCAATAGGGCTCCTGACATTTTCCATACACATTCACAGAATAAGAGCTGAAAGGGACCTCAAGGAGCATTTGCTCCCAGCCTCGTGCACAAATGTAGGACTCCTAAATCATCCCTGACATTTTTCACCTTTGAGAACCTGTAATGGTGAAATGGTTTCACATTTGAGAACTGTAATGGGTGAAATTCAATCTCAAATCTAACCCTGAGACCTGATTTGGGAAAATTTTGCCCACCTCTAGTACAGATCTAATCTGCGTACAAACTGTTTGCTTAACTAAACGGCATAGCCACACAGAAGTTATGAAATGCTCTGCAGAACTCTTACCCCTGGCATCCAAAATTACAAATCCCTTACCCTAACCACAAATCACTTGTAAGATTATGTCCCAGTCTCTTCTCTTCACAGAGGAAACACATATTTTATATATATATTTGCAAATGTTAAAATCTCCTGAAGAATACAAAAAACATATTACCACATGATCATAGAAATTAGAATTGTTAAAGACCTGTTAGATCACTTACGATATCCTCCTAGTATGTCACAATTTATCCCCATAACATCCTAATTTAACAATGGAAAACAAGAGACTTCCAGTGACATCAGTGCTCCACAGGTGAAACCCTAATTCTTCAGTTTTGTTCCCATCAAAGTCAACGGGAACATTGCCAATTATTTCACAAGGAGCATCACCAGACTCTAAACACTGGAGGGCATTGCAATTATTCTTAAGAATCTAATTTCTTTCAAATTCAAACAGAATTTTCCCAAATAGCTGTGTTCTAAACTGCCAGCTCCCGGAAGTGAAGATCTCTTGGTTGTAAATGCTATTAGCTTTTTCCCCCAGCTGTGCTGCAGATTGAGTCAGGAAGCAGTAACTCTTAGCACCAAGCAATCTAATAGATAACCTGTTAGCTAAGCATACACAGGTTTTCCTTAGGCCTGAAATAAGATCTAATTAAACATACAAGGCAAGAGAAGAGAGAAAAGGGCTAAAAATATCCCACGACACAGCAGGCGATGAATACACAGTGCCACTTCATCGCTGATCATTTATGTTCAGTAGTCTATTCTCATTTAAATATTTTAGCCGTTGCTTTGCTTCTGCTTGTTACAGCCGTTAAAAAACTACAGTCTCGAAGCATGATGCAGAACATTATAGCCGGTTTGCAGGGACAGCGACTAGTAACTTGGAACCCAGAAGTGAGAACACCTCAAGCTGTTAATGGTCTTCTGTCTCTGAAACCTACAGCTGCTGCTGTTGAGGATAGCAGGGCTTTTGCGAACAGTTCAGCTGGAGCAGAGATGTTTCCATCTGCACAACCGCAGGTGGCTGCACAATTAACAAAGCACGTTTCCAACACTAAACAAAGCCCTCCACCATCATCGCCTCCGTTACTGTACATCTGCTCCCTGCAACAATTAACTAGAAACAAATCTGTTTTTAAACTGTTTCCACCTGCATCCACCTGTTTTAAAGCTGTTGGCATCCAAAGGCACAGGCATATGCATCCATAGGCATGCTAATGGTAAATCACTGATTCTCCAAATAGCGTCGGGAACGAGATTGATACCCTTCTTGCTATTCAGGTAGAGATTTTTTGAATGTTTCCATTCATTAAAAAAAGCCTTGTGGGTGCAGAAAGAAAGCTAAAAAGTGGATTAAGGGTACTGGGCTACAATGCAAACTGCTCCAAACCAGACCTTGAAGTTCAATCTGTGCTCACAAAGCTGCAGAGTTCATGGTCTGTGTGTACCAATGTAACTCCTGAATTTTCCAGTAATGTATCCTCCAGAAGAAAGGTTTATTATGGTGTAGGTTCAGTTTCAGAGAATATCATACTTACTACAGGCATACCTCGTTTTATTGCGCTTCACTTTATTGCACTTCGCAGATATTGAATTTTTTACAAATTGAAGGTTTGTGGCAACCCTGCGTCGAGCAAGTCTATTGGCGCCATTTTTCCATTGG
>NW_017728886.1:253686809-253694131 GCF_001723895.1 Crocodylus porosus | reverse complement strand
ATAACTTTTATATGCACTGGGAAACCAAAAAATTTGTGTGACTCACTTTATTGCGATATTCGCTTTATTGCAGTGGTCTGGAACTGAACCCGCAATATCTCCAAGGTATGCCTGTATTGGTATAACTTCATGGCCCTTACTTGGGTTTCTTGAGAGAGAGGCTAGTCAGGATGCTAACTTAGGACTACAGAAACAGGTGGATAGTTGGTGTGTGACCTTGGCCAAGTCACCTGCGAGGATCTGGGCCTCAGCTTCCCTACTGAAAGAGGGAAGGTAACTTTTGAGGATAAAGATTGTGAGGTGTTCAGATGCTGTAAGTGTCCTGTGAAAGCCTAAGAGAAAAGGTATTGCAAGCTCCCACAGCACCCTGGGGCAAAGCGGTGGAGGGAGGAGCATGTCTTACCTGCCCTAGCTCTCTCTGCACTCCGGCAGCAGCTGCTGCTGCAGCTGAGAAGCAAGCTGGCCACACACAACCTGAAGCACAGGGTACCAGAGTGACTTGTGGGAGTATTTGCTATGGCAAAAGCAGGCCAGGAACAGAAGTTCAGCATGACTGCATCCGGTAGTGTATAGGGGGGAGGCCTCGAGAGGAATGGTGCCCTCTTCCTTCCCAAAATTTTTGCCACAGGATATTTACCTCCTCACCCAGCAGCATCTTGTGGGGAGCCCATGCTGTGGGGATGCTTTAGCCCAGAGGTTCCTAACCCCCAGACCACAGCCTGGTACTGGTCCGTGAAGGGTGGCTGCCAGTATGCAGATTAGACAGATCGTAAGTCCAGAAGTAACCAGTATACTGCGGACCAGCAGCCAACCCTTCACAGCCTTTTAAACCGCATATAAGACAGGGTTGACTGCCAGTCCACAGTCGGTCACTTCTGGTCCGCAGCATGCTGGTCCGCAGTTTGCCATTCTGCAGTCATTTCAGGTCTGCGGTTTGCTGGTCCATGGTCTAAAAAGTTTGGGAACCACTGCTTTAGCTAGTGTGAGGCATTCAGCTGGAACATCCCTCTGGTACAGGTTCCCTGGGGGCCGTCCCTGCTGCCTTGTTTGCTCCCTCACCCAGGATGAGGACTTATGCGTCCCATGGCAAAAAACCCCAATCCTACCCCCATACACTGCCGGGTGAAGGACTGTCCAGCTTCAATGGCTGGGCTGCACCTGCTGTAGCAAAGACTCCAGGGGATATTCTGGTGCCCCCTCTAAATCGGCACCCAAGGCAAGTACCCACTTGTGCCCCACCACCTAAGCTGCACTACTGCCTAAGACAGAGAAATTATAAAATGGATAAAGAAATTTGCCCAATAAGCTAAGCTATTTTATCCAGTAAGATATAGTCCTGGCTCAGACCACAGGTCCTTCTAGCCCACTATCCTGTCTCTCTCAGAGGCAGAGTGTGGATACTAAGAGGAAGAGCCTCTAAGCAGAATGACCAATTCCCTGTCCCTATTCCCCTAAAGCTTCCAGCATTCAGAGGCCTAGGAAGTCCTAATTTTGAGGCTGAAACCCAAGTAACATGCTTAATACCTACTGACAGACTTGAAGTTGCAACAAAGAAAATTTAGGTTGGATAGCCAGAAAAACTTCTTCACTGTTAGAACAGCAAGGCAGCGGCAGACTGCCTGGGGAAGTTGGGGACTTTCCATCACTGGAGGTGTTCAAGAAGAGATTGAACAGCCACTGGTCAGGGATGATCTAGGCATAGCTATGCCTATGTTCTATCATGGGTATTTCCCACGCTTCTGGGCTTTGGCGGGCTGTCCTTGCTGCTTCTCCCTTTTCTGCTACATGTGTCAGGTGTTTTTAAACCTTCCCAGAGGCATTGGCTGTTAACTTTAACCACGGCTGAGGACTTTGACTGGGGCGTGCCAATGCTCCTGCTGGCATAAAAGCCAGAGGTTTCTGGCTACAGGCCTTGCCCCTCCGCTCTGGGTCAGACCAATCACCATATTTGGGGTCAAGGAATTTTACCCCATGGTCACACTGGTATGGGCTGTGGTAGGGTGGCCATCATAGAGGACATTCCGGTTTTCTGCTACTCTGTCCTCTATCGCTCTGAAACTGGGCGCCTTTAAATCCCCTAATTTTCTATTCAAGAGAAAAATAGAGGACGTAACGGTGTCCGGTTTCATATCAATAGAGGACAGAGGACAACCAGACTGTCCTCTATGATGGCCACCCTAACTGTGGGAGGTTTTGCCTTCCTCTGTAGCAGGGGGCATGGCCCTCTACCCAGGACCTCTTGACCGTATATTGACAACATTTCATAGAAGCAAGATGTTGGCTGCCGTGGTTCCCCTACTTTACCTGTGGCAGGTCAGGGCATTAAGTCTGTTTTGTCAGGGTTGACAGTAGTCTTATACAAAGTTTGTATGGGATGTTTTGGGTAGGAATGATCTTGCCTCAAGCAAACAGTTGAACTAGGTGATGTCCGGCGGTCTCTTCCAGCCCTACATCTCTATGATTCTCTGATTGTTGTTGATCTTTCCCCCGGAACAACTGGCTACGATCTCCCCAGCATTTTCCATACTGAAAACAGATGCAAAGAAATCATTTTAGTTCTTTTGCAGTGGCAGTATCCTCCTACTCCTTGATTGTCCAGTGGCTCCCTGAATCCCTGGGAGGCTTTTCAATACAGAGATTTTTTATGATTATTATGTTTTACACTTCTAGCTAGTTGCTCCTTGAATTATTTTGTTTAGCTTGCCTTAGTTTTACATTTCATTGGCCAGAGCTGATGCTCTTTTCTATGTTCCTCACTGAGAAATGTCTTCCACTTGAGTGACATCTTTTTGCCATTAACAATCTCCTTTATTCTGCCATTCAACCATGCTGGCTCCCTACGTCTGGTTGCTAGGTTTTTTTTATCTGCGTTATGCATTTATTCTCTGCCTACACTATGGAATATTTAAACAGCCCCTCTGCTGCCGACAAGTTTTTAACCTTCTTTGTTGCCCCTTTTAATTTCTTTCAGCTTCTTCTAGATGCATTGCCACCTCTCTGTCCTTTAGCTTTCCCGACAGTATTTCACTGAGGAACAAGCCCTTACCAGTCTGGGGCATACATTAGCTGCATAAACTGACAGCCAGCCAGGTCAACCAGACTTGAAGAGAATGGTGTTAGTAGGCCAAGGAGGTAAGAAGGGAAGTGAAGCTGCTCCACAGGGTAGGGAAGAGAGCTGGCAACTCCAGCATGTGCTCTGCCCGCCTGCTTCTCATACACAAATCTCCCAGCTAGTGAGGAGCCCTCTCGGGAGCCTCAGAGACAGCTGAGCCTGCCTTCTTCATCGAAGGCAGCATATAGGATCCCCTCAGTACACTGATCTCAGAGGTGTGATCAGATACATCATTTGATGCAACTGAACTGATCCGCTGGGAGCGGACTGGCACTGCCACATACCAAGTTTCAGTCGCACAGCATTCAAGGGAGAGTTGAGCTGCGTTTCATTCGCTAAAAGCCATCACTCAGAAACCTCTCAGCTATTCCACTGATTTGACATCAGCAGAATGATGCAAGCTACTGAAGACAAGTTGAAAGCAGGAGTGCTCAAATATTCAACATCCAATTCTATAACTGTAGAAATATTTCAAGTGTCCGCTGGCTTTTGGCGGCGACAGTATCCTGTGTCACGTCTGGTGGCCAGCAGCTTACAGCAAACCTTGACACCAACCTCGGCAGGACATCTGTATCTTGGAGTGTCTAAGGTTTAAAATGTACAGTCAGACAACAGGCAAAAGGCTCTACAGTGTATGCAGGTGGCAAAATAGAGGTCCATACTCAAACCTGGAGTAAACAGCTCTTGAAGTCAGGAGAAGGTGTACTGTCTTCATCTAGACCTCTGAGCAAATTGTAAGACATGTATTCAAGTCTCATGCTGTACATTATTAGCTGAGACTGGAGTAATCGGTCTCTCTCTCCCTCTTTGGAGAGGCCACTCTGTCTTCATCAGTGCTTCTGTGTATAAGATCAAAAGTGAAAAAAGCAGGGAGGAAGGCAAGGCAGCACCTACCATCTGTCAACACAAAACTGTCCCCAGCAGACTAGAAATGTGGAACGCAGAAGATGTGAAGAATCCCCAAAGAGGAGACAGTGCTCGTCTTTCCTCAAAAAAGATGTACGGTATTGTAGGAAATAAATCAGAGGAAAGACGTCTTGCCATCACTCTGTTTCTTCATAGAGATTAATCCCCTGGGAATGTAACAATGGGAATCAAAGCTCTAAGGAGAAATAAAGTAGCTCCAGCCTCAGAAATATGCTGGCCTGTTTAAACAAAGGACTCCTACCAAAAAAACCATTCCCTCACAACCCAAATCTGCAAGGCATTAAGTGGCTTCTAGAAAAGGCTGAGCCCCCCCAACTCAGCACCTTTCTTGCATAATCAGTCCATTAGCCTGTTCCAGGGCTTATACATCAGGGATGGGTACTTTCTTAGAAACCAATTTGTGTGTTTTCGCAATGAAACAAAAAAAAAGCACTGCTTTACGCTTTGGCTTTGGTTTCTGAGAAAGCCTTATTTGGCAAACAACACTAGATGTAGTGCATGCCTGCTGGGAACGTTTCTTCACTGTTCCTCAAAAACAATGCAATGTATCATGCCTAATCCTGCCGAATCAGAGGATCAAATAGCACAGAACTGGCAGGGCCAGATGGGATGCACCCGGGGGTACTGAAGCAACTGGCTGAGGTCATTTCAGAGCCACTCGATATTCTTTTTTCAGAACTTGTAGAATCAGCTGAAGTCCCAGATGACTGGAAAGGGGCCAATATAGTGCCCATTTTAAGGAGGGGAAGAAGGAGGATCCAGAGAACTACAGACCAGTCAGCCATAATAGTATTGTGTCATAATTCCCAGAAAGTGTATGTGCATAATATACATATATATATAATGTTGTACACACACTTCCCCAGAAAGATCTTGGAGCAGGTCCTCAAGGAATCCACTGTGAAACACCTAAAGGAGATCATGGTGATCAGGAACATCCCAGCATGGATTCACCAAAAGCAAATCATGCCTGACCAATCTGATTTCTTTCTGTGATAAAATGACAGGCTTTGTGGATGAGGGAAGAGCAGTAGACATGGTATACCTTGATTTAGCAAGGTAGCAAGATGACACCATCTCAAACAGCATTAAGAAGCTAAGGAAATACAGACTACATGAAAGTACTGGAAGGTGGATACATAACTGGTTGGATGATTGTACTCAACAAATAGTCCACAATGGCTCAATGCCTAACTGGGAGGTGGCATGGAGTAGGGTTTCCCAAAAATCTGTCTTGGGCCCAGTATTGTTCAACATCTTCATTAATGATTTGGAAGATGGGATTGAGTGCACACTTAGCAAATTTGCAGGCAACACCAAGTTGGGTGGAACTGCAGATACTCTGGAAGGCAGGGCTATGATCCAGGAAGACTTTCTAAATAGACTGGAGAAATGGTCCACATCCTGGGTTGTATTAACAGGAGTGTCACTTGAAAATCAAGGGAAGTGATTCTTCCTCTCTATTCAGTGTTGATGAGGCCTCACCTGGAGTACTGTGTCCAGTTTTGGGCCTCACGCTTCAAGAAGGACATGGACAATTTGAAAAGAGTCCAGCACAGGGTAACAAAAATGATCAGGGGCCTGGGAGAGAAGATTGATAAGGAAAGTCTGAAAGAACTAGGATTATTTAACCTGGAAAAGAGAACACTGAAGGGGAATTTGCTAACAGTCTTCAAATACCTGAAGGGTGATTATAGAAAGGATGGAATGAGGTTTTCTCTGTTGTTGTAGGGGACAGGACTAGGAGCAACAGCCTCCTTGGCTAGAGATTTAAAGGAACTTTCTGACTGAGAGTAGTCAAGCACTGGCGCAGGCTACATAGAGGAGTTGTGGGATCTCTCTCCTTGGAAACTTTCAAGAGCACATTAGAGAAATGCTTGGCTGGGATGGTCTAGTCAGGGTGATTCTACCTTGAGTAGGGGGGTTAACTAGATGACCTTGGGAAGTCACTTCCAGCCCTACTGTCCTGTGATCCATGTGAGCATGCAGAGACACACTCTTTGGAGAAGAGGCAGGAACATGCTTGTAGCTATATGACACATCCCAGAGAAGCTGCTCTTCACAAAGGTTTCTAAGATCCCTGTAGATAACTCATGGCAATCCAGAGGTTGGAGATGACTTCCACCAGAGACAAGACAAGGCCATGAAAGCTCCTTCCAGTACATCACTGCCAGAGCCAAATTCTGAAAATGAGAAATGTTTTGAGCCCACTGCTGCAAAGAACTGATCTTCCTCTTCCCCTCCCCCCCCCAAAAAAAACCCCACCCATCTCTGTGACTTCAGAATGAGTCAAAGCCTTGCTGAATCAGTGCTTTCTTCCTGTGGCTGTAATCCAAAATCATACATGAATTTTCTACCTACAACCCCTTACAGTTTCAAGAGGTGTATTTATTTTGTTACAGGTGTGACTACTGCTAACAGAGTTCACTTCAAGCCAAGGTTCACTGTGCTGGAACTAGAATTGCAATTTGAACACTGCACTGGAAGGCAATAATTGGGGGCTTTCATGCAGCCTTATTATCCGAACCTGAACTCATGAAAGTGGATTATACTGAATCTAAAACAACTTTAGTCACACTCTTAACATTTCACTTGCATAGCCTGCAGTTCAGGGAACAAAGATGATGCACAATCCTATCCTCAGCTCATTCTGTATGTGACAAGTTTACACCTGAATTTCTCTTGAAACTATAAATGAGGGCTTCACTCATGACTATCAGTGTTTCCCTACTTCATGTACTATGTACCTTTCTTCTACTGTATTTCAACAGACCTACAAATATAAATTTGGGCTGTCAAATTATTTAAAAAATTGATTACGATTAGTTGTGTAATTAAGAAAATTAGTCACAATTAATCGTGATTTTAATTTCACAGTTAAAAACTCAAAATGATGCAGATATTTTGTATGGTTGGAGGGTGGGGTGGGGTGTGTGGGGTATGTGGGGAGCTGTGAGTGTATGTGGGGTTTACAGCCCGGGGGGATCCCTACACACCCAGGCAGGATGCAAGGCACCATGGAGTAGGAGTGATGGGTAACAGCCTGGGGTGTAGATTGCCAGGACCAGCTGACTTGAAGGTATCCGGCCTCTCAAGGTGTTCCTTCATGAGGTCGGCATTGAGGGAGGGCAGGGGATCTCCCTCACCCGGACCTCCCTGTCCCGTAGCAGGCATGGGTGTCCATGGGGCTGATGAAAGACCACCGCAAAATACCCATTTAATAGGTTGGCTTTTTTCTGGGCGTCAGTTGTCAGTTGCCCCATCTGGTTTAGCAGGGGTCCAA
>NW_017728886.1:253674474-253686798 GCF_001723895.1 Crocodylus porosus | reverse complement strand
TAGGCTTCCCAGAGAGGTGGTGCTCTCACCTTCCCTGGAAATCTTCAAGAGGAGACTGGATAGGCACCTGGCTGGGGTCTTATGACGCCTGCCACCCCCAGTGCTCCTTCCTGCCCATGGCAGGGTGTTGGACTAGATGATCTATCTAGGTCCCTTCAGACTCATTGATTCTGCGCCACAGTCTTTGGTTGACTATGTGGATCTTCCTCTCCCTCCTCAGCCCATAGCCTGAGACTGGGAGGGTCAATGAGAACACCACCTGTGCCCCCAGACCCTTTAGCCCTGCTCCCACATTCCTGTAGTGCCTCATGACCCAGCTGGGAGTGCTCTGAGGCGTGTCATTGATGCCACATGAATAAGCAGCATGGGATAATGGTCTGTGGGCTGGAGGAGCCTTGGGATCTTCTCTGCAATGTGTTGGATAAGATCCCCCCGGAAGCAGCAGACTTCCTGGGCTAAGGGGTTGGGGCATCAGATTACCCAGTCAGTCCCCCTCAGGATGGAGTCTCCCACAACAAACACTTTACGTTTTGTCTTGGGGAGAATGGGGGCGGTAGCTGCAGTTGGGCCTGTGTTGCCTGTGGGAGCTGACAACTCAGCAGGCTCTGCTGGGGCTGCAAGAGGTTCATACCTGTTGCTAAGCTCTGGCGGGGCAGGGGCCTTGGTGCGGCGGGCCTTAGGGCCCTTGACCACCTTGGTCCAGAGGCTCCATCTGCATGGAGCCCTGAACCATGGGCTCCGTCTGGGTGGCCATCTCTGAGGTGCCAGGGGGGTGCTGCAGAGCCCAAGAGGACCCTCGGGGTGCGGCACGTGCCTATCCGCAGCATGCTGCTGGTAGGCAGGCAGGGCCCAAGTCTGTCTACCCTAGGGGACTCGTAGGCAGGGCCTCGGGCCCTCCTGCGCACCCTCCTGCACAAAATCTGCGTTAACTCACATGCCGGCAGACAAGCACACCTATTTGTGCAGTCTGTTCACGTGGCTCCCTAGGGTGCTGGGTGAAGTAGGGGCCTGGGCAGGGCAAGACCCAGCCAGCTCCACTCAGCCGCCTCCTCCCACTCACTAAGAGTTAACCCCCTCCCACCACGGGCCCCGCTTACCTCTAGCTGTGCTGGGGGTTGGCAGGGGGCTCTGCGGCTGCTGGGGGGTCTCTGGGGGACTTTGGGGGACAGGCTTTCACCCACGTGTCTCTCACTGCTCCAGAGCCTAACTGAGGTTTTTTGCTGTTGGCAGGCCCTTTTAAATGGACTTACCTTCACGGTGCTGCTCTACATACCACCAGGCTGTGTTTCTGGCCACATGCATGATACAGCTGCTCGTGTGTGTCTGTCTGTGCGCACCTCCCCACCTCCCACTGCAGCTGCCCAAAGCCCATGCCCAGGCTGCCCTGTGGTCCTGTGCAGTGCCACTGCTGCCCCACTGGGTGGCCCAGAGGCAGCAGTGATGACAGCAAGCGGAGCCTGGGTGCGGGCTCCAAAGCCACGTGTATGATTAACGTGTTAAAAAAATTAACACAGAACCAATTAACATGTTAATCATGCACATTAACTCTGATTAATTGACAGCACTAGTATAAATATGGTGATACTGGGAGAGTCAAGGACCAGCTCTGAAAATACAGTAGCAGTCTAGGAGTATTAAAGCTGACATTTTCTTTGCTGGAATCTTCTTCTCCCAGTTTTACTTTGTTTATATTTAGAAGTTGCAAGGCCTGGTCTGACTTTAACCCATGGGAGGATTTATGCTGGGATAATGAGTAAACCTTCTAGATACTGTGCTCAGTATCTAGACTGTAGGGAAGACAGCCTAGTCTCTGAAAGTCACCTTGTTTGGAACCAGCCACAGTTGCTCAAAGTAACAAATCTTTAAGCAGCTAGTACAAAGAAACTAGATTAAAACAAGCTCATCTTCAGGCTGGTTCTGGCCATTTTAATTCATTTCCATAGGGTTGGATGTGGGTGCCTTAGTCATTAAAACTGAATTTCAGTTCCTATCTAATCAGAGGTCTTAGTGTGAGATAAGTAATAGTGAAATAGATAGCTGAACCAATGGGAGCACAGAAGTAAATTCTTGTAAAACTAATCAAGACTATTGAGTGAATGGCTAATTTTACAGCTTTATTTTCTACTGAAACAGGTGATAGTTCTAGGGTACAATTGGCTAGAGTAGTATTATTCCAGAGGTAGCAAGTCTGTGTGCACTTCAGCTAGACTGAGCAAACCGCTGGTTTCCTGTAGTGAAAAAATGCAGACTAGACACAAGAATTACTAACTAAAATTCCATGGCCTGATTCATAAGGTCACATTAGATAATCAGAATAGCCCCCCAAGCCTGACGTTCTATAAATATATGATGACATTGCTCTGAGATCAGCCCAAACCCTCTCAGGATGTTGTATGTACTGGATGAGCCTGACAGCTAATCAGAAACACGATTCTCGGATGAGCCACAGAGTTGTTATGAATGCAGTGAGGGTGGCTCCTTCGTTCTGTCTAATTGGAGGCTTGACTTTATGACACCAGATAATTAAAGGATTATCCATTTGGCCTTTATGGCCAGTATATTAACAGTGTATTTTTCAAAGGCTTGAAGCTATTAAATGTACTGAATGCAATTAAAATTTTAAAAAAGAGCACAACACTGAGATTCATTTTTAGAGCTCAAACTCAGCACCTGACATTGGTGTTCAGTTCACATTCAGGGGCCAAACCTTACTTGCTTTGTTACCCACATGAATTCTACTGATTCTTGTGCAGTGACTGACACCAGTGACTCCGGCAGGGTTCAGCCTCGGATGGTATTGTTTTAATTTTAAGTGGGCCCAGAGATTCAAACATGCTAATCTGATGCTTTACAAAACCAAACAGTTAAACAGGATTCAGGGTTTCAAGTACAGACTTTTCACGCAGCTTTGGCCCACAGCTGCAATCACCACTAAAAAATAAATATCTATAGCAATTTTTTTCTACCAAACAAAGGCAAAAAAGTAGTTGAAGCACTTGAAAGGTAAAGCATTAAATAAGACTTCCATTTTCCTTTCCCAGTAGAGAGGTTGTATAATACCTTCAAGTATGTTAGATGATATGATAGGATGTTTAATAGCTACACTGTTGGGGAGAAAGAGAACAGGATGCTTTGGCAGGGGTAGAGCTCCTGCTGCTGTTTTAGTTAAAGTCCAATCCCATTTCTCTAAAAAAAAAACACAGGAGAGGAACCAGAACAGCAAAGGTAAAAAATGTTACTTCTTTATGGACTCTTCACACTGGAGGATCCTAGGCACACGACATGGGGGTTTTTTTTGGCCACGTGGCAAACTTGTACCAGTGGCAGGCTTGCGGTGTTTCCAGTTACCTCTCTTGTCATGGTGTTATTGCATCTTAGCTTTCTTGGCTCACCAAACCAGACTCTTTTAAATGGAAGGCAAAAAAAGAGATAGGAAAGAAAAGAAATATAGTGGGGGGTGGGTAAAAGGATAGGGCTAGAAGGGCTAGACATTTTTAAATCTGCAGGTCCAGATGCCCTCCACCCAAGGGTGTTGAGGGAGCTGGCAGGGGTTATCGCGGAGCCCTTGGCCTGGCTGTATGAGCATTTGTGGTCATCCGGCCAGGTGCCAGGGGATTGGAAACTGGCTAATGTGGTTCCAATTATCAAGAAAGGGAGAAGGAGGACCCAGGTAACTATAGGCCTGTAAGCCTCACCTTGGTGCTCGGGAAGATCTTGGAGAGACTCATCAAGGAGCGCATCTGTGGGGGGCCTGCAGGGGAGATCATGCTCAGGGGTAATCAGCATGGGTTCATCAAAGGCAGGTCCTGCCTGACCAACCTGGTTGCCTTTTGTGACCATCAATCCTTGAATGATGGTGCAACTGTGGAAGTAGTCTTTCTAGACTTTAAGAAGGCCTTTGAGGCGGTCTTTCACCGCATCCTCATCAATAAATTAAGCGACTGTGGCATCTGGTGGCTGCCTACAAACTCATCAGCAAATAGGTAGAGCCCATTTCTCCCCAGCACCAGCTGGGGTGACAAGGAACAGTGGTAATAAGCTGATGGAGAATAGGTTTTGGTTAGAGATCAGAAGGCAATATCTTATAGTTAGGGTGGCCAAAATCTGGAACCAACTTCCCAGGGAAGTGGTCCTCGCCCCTACCTTGGGCAAATTCAAGAGGAGGTTGGATGATCACCTGTCTGGGGCCTTGTGAACCCAGCATTCATTCCTGCCTGTGGCAGGGGGTCAGGCTAGATGATCTGTTCAGGTCCCTCCTGACCCTAGCAACTATGAAACTATGATACATAAGGGGAGAGATGAGAGGAGAAACCCTTGTCTTAAATTCCATGAGGCCTTCAGGATTTAGCTGAAGCCAACGGGAGTGCTGATGCCACAGGGGCTCCTCTCGGGCTTGTTCTGGCCAACTCATTGCTCAGGATCAGAATGAAGAAGGCCTATTGGAGCCATAGACAATCCTGTTCATATGTTTTATCAACATGTGGTACCACAGATTCTTGCATGTTCACACATTTCAGTATAACACATTTAGTTCCAGCTAGCTGAGAGCTCTCTTGACCATCAAGAGTACTTTACGGAACCATGATGAGACGCTACTAATTAACACCTTCTCAAAGGTGTCTCCTAAAAAGCTAAATTAAGTTACAAATAAGAGCAATAAAAGGAACAGTAATAGTGTTCAGGCTTGAAAGGACATTCCAGAAATACCACAGGCCATGCCCTTTATGCCTACGGAAAGGCCACCAGTTTGCATTCATATGCTTTACATCTCAGAATATAAATGTACTTTACAAGGAAATGTCCTCTCTGCCTCCCACGTTCCCCGCTGTGGGGACTGAAGAGAAATGATCACATATGCATTTGGCAGGTAAGTGAATGGAGGGAAGGAGCCCAATATTTTCAAAGCTGGGTACATTAACTGGACACCTCAGCAAAAGTGGCCTGGTTTTCACAAAGGTGGAGCACTTACAGCTCCTGTTGATTTCAAAGGGAGTTTGTGTGAATACAAATCTGAGTAAGAAATCAGAAACCCATTCTCTAAGCTCCTGCTTACAGTGGGAATGCTTGCACTGTTCACTATTAGGGATGGTGACTAAATCGGCCCCTGAGTGAGGATTCAGGATATGACCCTACATTATGTACTGGTAATTATTTCTGCAGCATCTTAACCATTCACAGCACGTCACAGATTAATAAGTCTGCCTCAGGGAGCTCTCAGCCTAAAGGCTCACTTCTGCCAAGCCTCATATAAAGTAATCCTTGGCTTTTTTTAAATGGGACCACTGACTTGCCTGAACAAGGATCTCTGAGGCAAGTAAGCATTTGCATGATAGTCTTTTGCTTTGTTCACCTCCTCTGGCAGATGACACCTTTGGCACCCTTGAATTTGTAAACAGATAGAGAGGTCTCTTGCTTGCAAAGAGACCTCTTTACCTGTTTGCAAATTCAAGGATACAAACAAGCTGTCATAAAACCCTGACTCTGGGATTTCTAGGTATTCAGTTCAAGTGATGAAAAACTCCACTGGACTTGCCCACAAGAAAAGTAGAGAGACACATGATGGACTTGATTTCCTTCCCACTTACACTGATATATATCAGGTATAACAGCAGCAGGAATAATCAAGTTACACTAGTGCAGGGGCAGGCAAAATATGGCCCACAGGCAGGATCTGGCCCACCCAGGCACTCTCATCCAGTCTGCGGGCACCCCCCAATGAACTGTACCCCGCCCAGCCCTTTCACCCATGAGGGTGGGAGTGAGGTGCCCACATACACACTACAGGTACATGAAGTGGGTCATATTTGATTCAGATTCAGCCGAATTCGGGGGACAGTGATTTGATCTGTTGAGTCAAATCACTGTCCTGATTCGATTCGGCTGAATCTGAAGATTCGATTCTGATTTGGAGAATCGGTGATTCTGCCATAGACACAACTTTATACATTTTTCTACATATCTCGAGGTACCAGGCACAACTTGTGAATGCTGAGATGGTGGGTCGGATGAAGTGTCCTACAAGAGCGCAGGAGCAGCCCCCCTCTGCTCAGTGGCAGACCCAGAAGTGGACTGGCTCAGCTGCAGGCTTGTAGCTGCATTTCCAAAATCAAAAGTGAATGTTTGTTCATTTTCTTATCAGTTCAATCTATGCAGCTTAAACTAACCTATGGAGATTGAATTGGTTCAGCCTTAGGCTTTTTAACTGCCTGTACTTAGCCTAGAACAACTGGGACATGTTCTAATCAGATTAATCAGGTCTGCTCTGTTCTAATTAGAACACTCCAACTTTGCCTCACCGTCACATGTATTGAATACCCCGGGTTTTAAAATGGCTGTGGGGACACTTTAACTAACGCTCATCAAATGAGCGTTAGTTAAAGCACCCCCATGGCCACCTTAAAATGTGGGGGGGCGTAATACATGTGTAGCCTAGTTGATCTGCCACAGAAGAAATTGAGAGAGAGACTCAGTCCAGGAGCAAGAAAAGTCTTCTAACAAGTCTCTGCTCTCAGTCAGGACAAATAGGAATTCAAACAACGGTCTCCTGTACCCCAGCAGAGTGCTCTAGATTAGGCACGTGCACAGTAACAAACACACACACACATTCAAACACCCCATAAACTGTGTTTGCTTCCATCAGTCTTCTGTGCAAAGCCCAATCTGAGAGATATACTTGGAGAATGCCTACCAAATTGGGCCCTGCAGGAGAGAAAATGGTTTGAAAATCCCCACACTGGGGCCTGAGTGCTGAACAGTTTTGTAGTGTGAGGACCTGGGTAGCTTTGCGCATGTGTAGGTCGATGGGGATTGTAGGTACCTAAAGGTGAGCAGCAGCTGCTCAGCAATGGTGTTACGGACCTCACCAGAACCTAATGTTAGACTTAAGTGCTTAAGGTGTAGCTTATGTAAGCACCTAAATCCCTGTAGAGCAAATTCAAAGGCATGCAGCCTATCCCATATGAAAATCGTACCTTGCATTATCCTCTGGAGTATCTGGTACTGGCCACTGCCAGAAGCAAGATACTTCAATGGCCCAGTAATCTGATCCAGGATAGCCATCCCCATCCAACTATTTTATGAATTCTCAACATTTCAAAGGGAAGAAGTTCTCAGTCTGTTCTCAGCCATATCAGCCAGCAATATTTTGTTTTCATTTGCATTGGCAAATGCCAATGGAAAAAAAAATCAATGGAGTAACTATTATCAACCAGTTACTGTTATGAAAGTCTTCTGGATGATTTTAAAAAAAATAATAATTCATCCTATTTGGCCCTTCTCTGTAAACGCAATTCATCTATTAATTCAACAGAGACAGTAAACAGTGTAAGCCAAAGCCTAAGAGGCTTCACTGATTTAGCATATATAGGGATTTTTATCAATATACCGGGATGTATACTAGCCATAACTCACAGGCTAAGCTGTCTCTGCCCTCCTATTCTCTTTCTTTAAGAAAGGTCAAATGAAAATAACACGCGTATGAAAGTAATTTTAACTGCCAACAATTATGTCCATCTTTAAAGAAAATACTGGTAGCGAAGGTGCTAACCAAGATTGTAAGACAGAATCCTCCCAAATGTCTCTTAATTTAGTATTAAACCCTGATTCTGCAAGGCACTCTGTAGGCAGATCCCTGCCCATGCGTGGAGGCTTAGTGAAATAAACGGGATTCAGTAAGCCTGCTGGGATCTAACTGCTGACATGAAATATTGAGCATGTTCTAGACCTGACATCGCTGGATGGCCCCCATTACTGTAGTATTTGGGTACTACACAGTCTTGAATGTATGTATCTTTGCAAAGCCATTGTAAGGTAGGAAAAGCTTACCATCCTAAGTTTACAATGGGGACATTTCATGAGGTGATTTAGGAGCCTCGATCTCCTTCTTATGTATGGATATGAGCTCTGCGTATCACCTTCCAGAGCTCATCTTAACTGTCTCAGTTGTTTCTGTGCAGTGATAAAAAAAATATATTGGGAAACAGAAATGACCTTTTGGGATTGGAATTTTTACTTTTACTCGCCTAGATGTGAATACGACCCTGGGTGCTCTGTTGATAAACTGATGCTCTGTGGGCATCTGCCGAAAAGTTATAGTGCCGGATCTGGCTGAGGCGGCCCCTGTTCAACTTGGGGGGATAAATGCTTCTTGGGCTGGTTCCTTTTGTCATCAAGGGACAGTAACAAATATTTCCATTTGCATGCTGCCCTCAGGCTAAGGAGGGAAAAAAAACAGAGTTGTTCCAGATTCAGAGATAATGATTTGCTGTTCTAATTCTTTATCTCCTTCTCTACACTAATCTATAGGAAAGTAGGGGCGTTCACCTCTGCCTTCTGCTTCTATTCAGGAGAGGAAAGTAAGCCAAAGAGACAATACGTTTCATGTTATCCCTTAAAAACAAAATAGTTAGCATTTATTCCTAAAAGCAAAGGATATGCTGTGCATTCCCATTAAGGTATCCCTGCTACTGTTATCAGTTACACTTTTCTTCAATGTCACCTTGCACTGCACTTCAGAGAAATCTGTCAACCCCCTCTGTGGTCTCCCTATTTATATCCTCAAGCTACAAGGAGGCTGACTGAGTTTAAGAACAATAGCTGGTTAGAAATTTCTCCCTGCAGTCCTTATCAGTTCATGTGAAGTTGAGTTCCCACTGTTAAAAGAACTCTAATTGCCACCCTATATTGGCAATCTCACTGTGATCCCACCGCAGCAGGTATGTAACTAATTACTACAAACCTTCGTATAGGATTTGAGTCAGATTTTTTTTACAGTAACTTTATGTTGCTGCAAATCTTGGGAATTAAGATGAAGTGAAACAATCATAAAAAGAACTTTTTTTTTCCCATTTCAATCTGAAACTTCTGACATAGCTAGGAAAGGCCAAACTCTTGTCTCATGCAGTCTGATTAGCCTTCACTTTGCTGCTGCAAGTATGAAAGAACAATGGAATTGGGGTTATTTTAAGCTGCTGTAGAACTTGAAATGTAACCATATTTTTGGAGTTTTATACCAGTGTAATTACGTGAGAAGAGAATTTGGCACGCAGTCGCTCACAGATACACACCCTGAGATCATTATGATGCTCTTTTGCTGATGCTTCAGAAGCACATTTCCAGACCTGAAGTTTTTCAGAATGAATGGGAAAGGACAACAGACAGGTTCAACTTCTTTTTAAATCTGCTTCTAATAGTTCCAGTTCATTATTCTTGTTTGACATGAAATATTTTAAGGTCAACCCATCCAAAGTTTTTGCCAAATACAAACAGGTTTAGTGCACATCATATGTAGAGACGTACCCATATAAGCTCAAAGGGTGATTGTGGCCTACATGATACAGACTGGAACCAACAAGCTCAGATCTAGAGCTCGCTGGGAAGTATTTTCTCCCCTTGTCACCCCTCTCCAACAACAAAAAAGGGAAACAATAATTTAAACTTTTATTTTTGACCAGAAGGGAAAGGGGCACTGAAAAAACAGGTTTTTCATGAAAAAATCAAATGTTTGTCAGTCTCTATTCATGTAGAAGTCAAGTCCTTTGACTCAATAGTAATCTTATTCACTTATTGTCATTGATTCACCTTTTGTTTCTAACATTAAAAACTGGAGTAACTTCAAGGATTGCCCAAGCAGAAAAGTAGGGCAGGGCAGCACCTTAGGGTTCGCAGGACTCAGCTCAGGTTTAAACAGCTTAAGTTAAGGCAGAAGGGAAGGATTGGCAAGTGTCCACCAAGAAGGCAAAAATAACCTGGTAAAAGAGGGTAAAAACTGCACAGCACCTGAGCTATGTAGAATAGCTGCTGGGCTTTCACAACCCCAGGGCTGTGCTCTGAATGAATGCAAACCTGTTTAGTGATCTAAACGTATGTATCTTTAGAGATTAACTCTTTCAGAAGAAGTATGAGTTTTCACAGGCAACAGTCTACTTTATCAGATGCTAGGAATGGACATGGGTAGGAACCTACCAAGATCGTGATTGCATGATTTTTGTGGAAACTGCAAATTCAGGCAGGCAGGCTCCACAAAAAAGCACAGGCTCTGGAAAAAAAAGCCCAAAACTTACCAGCAAGCAGAGAAGCCCTGTGGTCTTGCAGCTTGGTGAGGAGGGGGAAGGGGAAGGATGGAGGCGGGGTTGGGCAAGGTTGCTCTTAGGTGCAGAGGTGAGGCAGGGTGGAGCGGTAGAGACATAGAGCAAGGCATAGGCCAGCAGCAGCCCGTCTTTGGCCAGCCCAAGGTGAGTGGTGGGGAGGATCTGCTGTATCTCCCTGCATTACAGAGGGACCGGGGGGAACAATGTGCTGGTGCCCTACCTCTTGCCTTGCTCCCAGCTGACAGCATCCAGGGGCGCAGCAGCAGGTAGAGTGCAGGGCAGTGAGGCTGGTGCAGGAGGAGCTGTCTCTGCCACTAGGGCCCCCGACCTGCACTGAGGGCAATGCCCGGGCCCCGCAGGGCATGGGGCCACTGAGCCAGAGAAAGAAGTCAGGTGCCATGGGCTGCACTGGCTGTGGGCAGGCAGTCCCACTCAGCCATACCATCCATCCATCAGGGAGGACACATGGAGGTGCCCCACGGCAGGTGCTCCCCCCAGCTCCTTGCCCCCCCAGCCTCTCCCCCATGCTCCAAGATTGCAGCTTTTCTCTACTTCACAGTAAGGTTGGTTTGGTTTGGTTTGCAGTGAGTCCACCAAAATCGTGGAGCTCATCGCTTGGGGATGACCCCAAACGACAGCTTAATTACCTTGATTGAGTCTGGGGAAGCCATAAATCCATGCTTAATACCACATGGATTAATGGCTTCCCAGGGCTTAATCAGGGTAATTAAGCTGCAGCTGTAGGCTACGTGGCAATCTCCGGGGGGGGGATGGCACTCCCAAGTCCACTTGGACAGTAGGAGGCATGGGGAGGCCCTGCCACACTCAGCCCACAAAAATGGATGCCAGCCCCGGGATCTGCCCATGAAATAGGCCAGCTGCCTCCTCGGGTTCAGTAGACCCCCTAGACATGGAATTGCCCATCTGCCAATTAAGTGCTTTAATGTGCACATGCACATGCACACACACATGCACACATACACTAAAAATACCGCTTTCTAGCTCATCAGAATGGAAAGTTTATGCAGGTTACCTTGACAGCTATGAAAATGCCATTCCTATCTCACATGCCTCTGTCATTTGAACTAATTGCAGTTGTTTCTGAACCTCTGTAGTTACAACAGTGACAGCATTTCCATGATAAGTCCAATTTTTTAGAACTTGGTGGCACAAAATTGCTTTGGGCTAAGCTTACACATTACAATTCTAAAAAATACAATGGGATCTTACAGATGCAGGAAGGGTTTTTTGTGCTAAGAAGAGGGTTTTTTTATTATATAACCCAACATATGCATTCAAAAAAAGTCTTCATAGATTTTCAAAGCCACAGCTCTGATGGGTCTAAAAAGCCAGTTTCATTCTGGTAGATAAAAGAGGTAACATTTTTTAAAAATCATTTAAGTTTACACAATAAAGCACTAATGACTCAGATATCATTTTTTCGGGTTTAGTATTTAGGCCGGGGGTGGGCAATTATTTGGGCTTGAGGACCACATAGGGAGTTTCGGTGGGTTGCCTTGGGTCAGGTCAGCACCACTTCTTCCCCTCACACCACAGCCCACCAAAGCTCCCCATGTGGCCCAGGGTAGGTGAGCAAGGCTGGGAGTGGGGCCAGGGTCGAGGCCACAGGCAGGCAATAGCACAGGGCTGAGGCAGAACCACGGTCTGCTGCCTGCATATCCCTACAACAGGCACTGGTTCTGCAGCAGCAAATCATGGCTCTGCCCCAGGCCCCGTCCCTGTGCTCATGCTGTCATAATCCTGTGATCCCAGGGTCTCCATGAAGAACACCCAGAATCCACGCAGGCAGAGCACGTGGCCAAGAGGACAGGATGGGGACATGAAGGGGGGTGGAGCTGCATCCAGGGATGGGGACAGAATCATGGGATGGTGACAGCATGAGGCCAGGGCCTGGGGCAGAGCCATGCTTCACTCTGTGCACATCCCTGCCCACAGAACCTGCACCCACGCGCATGATCAGAGGTCAGGAAAACAGATCTTACGATGATAGGCTGAGAGCCATGGGGCTCCTTAGCCTGGAAAAGCGCAGGCTCAGGGGTGATCTGATGGCCACCTATAAGTTGATCAAGGGTGACCACCAGGATCTGGGGGAATGTTTGTTCAGCAGAGCGCCCCAAGGGATGACAAGGTCGAACGGTCACAAACTCCTGCAAGACCATTTCAGGCTGGACATAAGGAAGAATTTCTTTACTGTCCGAGCCCCCAAGGTCTGGAA
>NW_017728886.1:253671558-253674463 GCF_001723895.1 Crocodylus porosus | reverse complement strand
AAGGACCATGGGGTAATAATCGGTGGGCTGGATGATGGACTGGAGCATCCCCTTCACATCCTGAATCTTCACTCCGGGCAGGCAGTAGACCTCACGTGCTGAGGGATCCTGGCGACCATTGCACATGCCACTGCCCAGACAGGAAGAAGGGACCCGTTGTGGGCTAGACAAAATCCCTTCGTGGTCCTGATCTGGCATGTGAACCATATTTTGCCCACCCCGATTTAGGGTATGCTAAAATCACTTAAGTATTATTCTTATGAACTGTATTTGTATGGCAACATAATACAAATATGGCAAGAGACCTTGTCTGTCACCCTTTTCAACACTACTACTATAATTTTGCTTAAGTCAAAATCCATCATTATTTAAATATGGGCAAACCTTTAATAACAAAGCCTAAACTTGGGCTTTTGCTTTCCACAGGAATAAAATGAAGCATAAATCCAGCCACTTTTAGAAAGTTTTTCAGCTGAACTTTTTGATCAAACCTCCCCTTTCACTTTAAATCCTGAATTTCCTGATTTAAGCAGGCAACAGAAGTTATGGCTTCTTAGGACAAATGTGCTGGTACACCATGACTGAGAAGGGAAGGTGCAGAGAGGCTCAGGTTGCCTTAATGTAATATCTGGAGCCTTGTAATGTGGAACACTTACCAGCTAAGCCAGCAAACAGGGGCAGAAAACAGGGCAAGCAGTTTTCTGGAAGCAAGAGGAGGAATTGAAGCCAGGCACCAGATACCAGATCCATCCACTGACCTGACGTGTTGTCTCAGGAAGTCTGCTGCATGCCCAGAGCCCAGATCCAACTTGTCACATAGAGATTACCAAGACTCATCCAGCCCTCATTCATCTGGGCACCAATGATACTGCCAAGGGAGACCCTGAGCAGATCAAAAGTGATTACAGAGCTCTGGTTGCAAGGGTGAAGGGGACTGGGGCACAGGTCATGCTCTCTTTGATTCACCTGGTCACGGGAAAGGGCCCAGGCAGGAGCAGGTGCATCCTGCAGATCAATGCCTGGCTGTACAGGTGGTGTCATCAGCAGGGCTTTGGATTCTTTGACCACAGGATGATGTTCCAAAAAGAAGGATTGGTGGGAAGAGATGGGATCCACCTGATGAAGAGACAGAAGGTATCTTTGCAGACAGGCTCACTAACCTAGTGAGGAGGGTGTTAAAGTAGGTTTGCTAGAGACCAAAGCCCTGAGGTAAGTGGGGAAGTGGGTGACCTAAAGGAAGAGCAAGCAGGAGGGGTCAACAGGAGACGTGCTCTCATACTTTGTGAGAAATCAGGTCCATCAACTACTTATCTCAGGTGTCTGTACACGAATGCATGGGACCCAGGAAACAGTCAGGAAGAATTAGAAGTTCTCACACAGTTACAGAGCTACTACGTGACTGAAATAACAGAGACTTGATAGGAGCTCACATGACTGGAGCACTGTCATGGAGGTCTAAACTGTTCAGGAAGGACAGGCAGGGGAGAAGAGGAGGAGTTGTACTTGACATGAAGGATCCATATGACTGTTCAGAGCTCCAGTGTGAAACTGGAATAGGCCTGCTGAAACTCCCTGGGTTGGGTCAGAGGAGAGAACAACAAGGGTGATGTTATGACACGTGTCTGCTATAGACCACCAGACCAGGAGGAAGTGGTGGATGAGGCTTTCTTTAAACAGCTAATGGAAGTTTCCCAATCGAGCCATGGTTCTCATGGAGGACTTCAGTCACTTTGACATCTTCTGGGAGGGCACTACAGCCATGCACAGAATATCCAGGAAGATTTTGAAGAGTGTTGGGGACAACTTCCTGGTGCAAATGCTGCAGTTACCAACTAGGGGCCATTCTTGACCTGCTGCCACAACCAGGGAAGAATTGGTGGGGAATGTAATAGTGAATGGAAACATGGGCAGCAGCGACCACAAGATGACTGAGATCAGGATCCTAAGGAAAGGAAGCAGAGTAAGGACCCTGAACTTCAGAAAAGCAGGCTTTGACTCCCTCAGGGAACTCATGGGCATGAAGCCAACCTGAGGGGAAGAGGAGTCCAGGAGACCTGGCTGTACTTTAAAGGAACTGTACTGAGGGCGCAGGAACAAACCACCATGATGTTCAGGGAGACTACCAAGTATGGCAGAAGACCAGCTTGGCTTAGAAGGGAATTCTTCAGTAAACTAAATCACAGAAAGGAAGTTTATAAGAAGTGCAAACTTGGACAAACAACTAGGTAGCACTATAACAGCATTGCTTGGGCATGCAGGGATGAAGTCAGGAAGGCCAAAACACAATTGGAGTTGCAGCTAGTAAGGAATGTGGAGAGTAACAAGAAGGGTTTCTACAAGTCTGTCAGCAACAAGAGGAGTATCAGGGAAAGTGTAGGTCCCTTACTGAATGGAGGAAGCAACCTAGTGACAGAGGATACAGAAAAGGATTTCTATGCACTTGGAGGATGTGAGGGGGCCAGGACCCCAGGGGACCCGGCCCGAGCGAGGAAGCCCGGGGTTCCGTCCAGCTTCCGGGATTCGACCCGGAAGTCTGGCCGGGGCTTTAAAGTTTCCCGGAACGTAAACCGGGCCGGCGTGGGACCGGCCCGGGCAGATAAAAGGAGCACCCCTACCCGGGTTAGAGGAGGACGGAGGCTCCGGCGGGAACCTGCCCCGGGACCAGCGGAGCCAGGCGCGGCGCGAGGAACGCCGGCGGCAGCGGAATCAGCGGCGGCAGATCCGGAAGCAGCGGAGCCGGGCGCGGCGCGAGGAACGCCGGCGGCAGCGGAATCAGCAGCGGCAGATCCGGAAGCAGCAGAGCTGGGAGCGGCGCGAGGGACACCGGCGGCAGAGGCGCTGGCGCCGGCGGTACCGGGAGCAGCGGAACCGGGATCGAGGCAACGGACGCCGGCTGCAGCGAAGC
>NW_017728886.1:253663502-253671093 GCF_001723895.1 Crocodylus porosus | reverse complement strand
GCACGAGCGGTCCGGCGCGTACCCACTCCTCTCCAGGGGCCATTCGGGGAATTGGGAAACTCACCACCGGGTGACCTACCCCAACCCCCCACAGAGGAGAACAAGGTGATTAGGAATAGGCACCAAGAGCAAGTCATGCCTGACCACCCTGATTGCCTTCTATGATGAGGTGACTGGATCTGTAGATGCAGAGAGACCAGTGGATGTGGCATACCTTGATTTTAGCAAGACTTTTGATATGGTCTGCCATAACATTTTCACAAGCAAGCTAAGGAAGCACAGGCTGGATGGATGAACTGTAAGATGGATCAAAAATTGGCTGGAGCATCAGGCTCAGAGAGTAGTATAATCAATGGCTTGATGTCTAGTTGGCAGCCAGTATCAAGTGAAGTGCCCCAGGGATCAGTCTTAGGGCCAGTTTTGTTCACTGTCTTCATCGATGACCTGAAACATGACATAAAGTGCACCCTCAGCAAGTTTATAGATGACACTAAGCTGGGGGAGTAACAGATACACCATGTAGGGCTAGGATTCAGAGTGACCTAGACAAATCAGAGGACTGGGCCAAAAGAAATCTCATGAGGTTCAACAAGGACAAGTGCAAAGTCCTGAATCTAGAACAGAAGAATCTCATGCACCAGTACAGGCTGGGGGCTGACTGGCTGGGCAGCAGCTCTGCCTAAAAGGACCTGGGTGTTACAGTGGACAATTAGCTGAATATGAGCATCAGTGTTCCCTTGCTGCCAGGAAGGCTACAGCATACCTGGTTGCATTGGTAGAAGTGTTGCCAACAGATCATAGGAATTTATTATTCCCCTCTATTCAGCATCCTGTGTTCAGTTTTGTGTCCCCCCCCTCCCCCCACCACACACACACACACACACACACACACACACACACACACACACACACACACTACACAAAGGATATGGACAAACTGGAGAGAGTCCAGTGGAGGGCAACGGAAATGGTTCGGTGGCTGGGGCACATGACTTATGAGGAGACGCTGAGGGAATTGGGCTTATTTAGTTTAGAGAAGAGAAGACTGAGAGGGGATTTTAATAGCAGCCTTCAATTATCTGAAGTGGGGTTCAAAAGAGGATGGCACTAGTGGTGACAGATGACAGAACAAGGAGCAGTGGTCTCAAGCTGCAGCAAGGGAAGGTTATGTTAGATATTAGGAAGAAGTTTCTACCTAGGGAGGTAGTAAAACACTGGAACAGGTTACCCAGAGAGGTGATGGAAGCTCCATCCCTGGAGGTTTTTAATACCAAGTTAAACAAAGCCTTGGCTGGGATGATCTAGTTAGAGATATAGTCCTTGGTGGTTGAACTAGATCAGAGTTTCTCAACCCATGAGTCATGAAACGTGGATCCCACAAATATATGAAAGGGTTGTGAACAAACTAATGGATGGGGTGACACCATTTTCAAACTGCAAGGGCAGAAGCGTGGGCATCTTCTACCCAGAGGCATCTTAATTTGCAATTCACCCCCACAGACCAAATCCTGATGAAATGTATGGTTTCTTGCTGCCACGAGTACAACATCAGACTAAGTATCAGACCTTCCTAAACAAAATATTTGATGGACAGTCTTTATGGTGATGGCCATTAAATAAGTACTTATAATTATTTGTGTGAATCATGAACTCCTAACATGTTTTCAACTAGCAGTCCAAGAAAATAACACAGCGGAATTTTTAAACAAAAGAAGGCCATGAAGAAGAGGGCTTTCTTTACTTGTACAGTCCAGTATCCCTGTATTTGTATAGTCCCCTTTACTTGTATAATCCAGCTGATTGAAGCTGAATTATAAAATACTATTAAAAATCTTTGGAAGCTGAAAGCAAACTCAATAGGCCTGTTATTTATTTGACTTTTATATATATCTACTTTCTATGCTCCTACTTTTAAAGCATTCCATCTTCATTTAATCAGCACTCTAATAGGAATTAAGGTCTTTGATTCTGCAAAGACTTAATCTATGCACACAAATAATCTCATAATATTCAATGGAGTTGCTCATGTGCATAAAATTAAGAACACATGTCTGCAGGAATACAGTCTAAATAAAAGTAAAGCCAAAGCAAATGACAACAACATTTATGATAGAAAATTAAAATATTTAACTATGAAAATCAGGGTTTAACTTTTAATGAAACACCATTATCAAGAGTTCAGGATAACCAGTTCTATTTGTGTTATGGTCATTATCAGCGATGGAAGGTTATGTAATAAGCCATATTTAAAAAGCTTGCATTTCAAATGTTATTTTCCTTACCCTTTGTCCACTATATAATTTTTTTTAAATTCTGATCATTGTAAATTTTTTGGCCTAGACCATTTGGCTAGGGACAGACATTACACATAAACTAGTTTAAGTGATCAGAAACTGGTTTAAACCTGTAACAGAACAGACATTCAGTACATGTAAACCAGTCTGAAAATAGCTCAAACTGGTTTGAGATTAACCTGGTTGAATGTAGTATGAGACTTAACTGATTTAGGTCAAACCGGTTTATGCAATGTCTGTCCCAGACCCCTTCCTGATTTAACTTTAGCCAGAGTCCCCCAGCATCCCAGATGCTTTGCAGCCCTGGGTGCGGCTCTCTGCTCCAGAGCAGGGCTGGCCCTGCCTCTCTACTCCCTGGCTAGAGCCCTGGCAGAGACTACAGATACAGCAGGGTCTTCCAGGCTACCCCCTGCCCCACCCCCTCACCTCTCTCTGCTTAAGCAGGGATTTTCCCCCCTCATCCCCTCTCCCACAGCAGGGACCATAGCCAGTATGTGGTATGCTAGCTAATGCTGAGAGATGTCTGTAAGGCAGACTGGAGAAAGACAGACGGGACAGCGTCCACTTAGGGGTTGTTGGAGATCATCAACAGGTAGCTGGTAATGTCCCTCCATCCCTTCCTTAGAAAAAGTTGTTTAGGAAGAGTTTGAACTAATCAGAGATGCTTTTGTTTTCTTAATGGGGTGCTAAATGCTGTGTTATCAACTCCCTGATGGCTCCCTCCCTGGTCAGGAGCAGTGAGAGGGGTGACCCCTCCCTAATCAGCGTGTCCAGCCAGGGCCTGTCCACATACACCTCAGCTCAGCAGTGTGGAAGGGAAGGGAGGGCTGCTGTAGTGCACCCCAGCTTCTAGCCTGAGCCACTACAGGCATGTGCCTGCTTTTTCTCAGACCGGAGGGGGTGTCTTTACAGTTACAAACGGGTTCAGCCTAGCCAGGTTAGACTAATCCACAAAGATTGTATCAATTCAGGCTCAGGCTTTTTGAATGACTGTCCCTTGCCTTTACGATTATGTGTTACTTTTTGTAGGCTAACTATATAGTGTGCAAGAATATTCATTACTTTCAACAAAACAGGTAGGCATCAAAGTAGAATCTGGCCCCTAAGCCACTAGCATCCTACCTAGAAATGCTGTGACTGCCAGGCCTTGAAAACTCAATCTCATGCAGCCCTAGCTTGGGTGGTGTATGCCTTGTAAATTTCTGCAAATCACCAAGTAGGTGTTCCCTCCATGGGTAGTCTCCCCCTATCTCTCCTGCCATGACTTTGAATATTCCTCAGTTGTAGGGGGGGGGGCTAGCTACCCAGGGATCTTCTGCAGTGCACGGTCTAAGTGACGGTCATCCACGGTGCTCTGCCACCCCTACAATCCATCCTCATGCCACCTCGTTGGATTGCTCGATCTTCATGACCATGTGCCTCTTCTTGCTGATAACAATTTTCAGCTAGCATATGACACAGGCCACTCATTCCAGTGTTTTCTTGTGTTAGTACCACTTCAATGGTGGTTTCCAAGGTGTCTGTCCATAATACAAAAGGTTTTTCAAAATCAGATGTGTGTATGACTACCTCCTCACATAAAGCCTTTTTTTAATAACTGGAAGCTCTGCATCCTTTCCCCCGTCCACCTTATCCCCTTTAGGGCCTCCAGTAACAGGGCTGCCAGCTCAGAAAATCGCAGGACAAATCAGCAGTAGTAACTGGTTAGGCCTAAAAAGGACCATAATTGTAGGTATGCGGGGCTTGAAATTTGTTGATGGCCTCTACTTTGTCAGCCAGTGGCCTAATAGTTCCTTGTCCCACGAGGAACACTAAATACTTTGTCTGCTTTTATGCTATCTTGCATTTCCACAGGTTCACTGGTAAGCCTGTTTTCCTCAACTCTGACAGCACCACAACCAGGGCTTGATGATGGTGGGTCCACGTTGTAAAGATGACAGTATCATCAATGTAGGCAGCAGCATACTCCACGTATGGGGCCAGGATGTGCTCCATCAAGCGCTGGAAAGTTGCCTCCGCTCCATGTAATCCAAAGGGCATCTTTATAAACTCATACCATTCCCACAGCGTCCCGAATGTGGTCTTTGGTTGGTCTCGTGGCAATACCGGAATCTGCCAGTATCCTTTCGCTAAGTCCAGTGTTGATATGAATTTGGCCAAGCCAATCCACTCAACCAGTTCAATAACATGGGGCACAGGGAAGGTGTAAAAAATGGCTATCTCATTTAGGAGTTGATAGTCTACACGTAGCCTTAAGGTGCCATCCAGTTTTGGCACAGGCAAAAGGGAGCTTCACCAAGGGCTCCACGATGGTCGTATAATCCCTAGGGTCAACATTCTTTCAATATCCTTGTGTATTTCTCCTGTAAGATGGTGCGGGATAGGTCGCTGCCAATCACGTACTACCGATCCCAGTGGTGTGCAGATGGAGTGGTACGTCCCTTGTACCCATCTGGGTTCTTCCGTAAATACGTCCTTGAACTCCGTGAGAAGGGCCTGTGCTTCCCTCTTTTGGACCACTGTCAAATCTTCTCCAATGCAGATCTGTTCCAGCTGTCCTGCTGCCGCAGTGTCTAGGTTGCTCCCTTGAGGCCCCAAATCCTCTGACCCTTCCTCCGCAAAGGCGGCCCAGCCCTTGGGTTGGTGCTACTCCCACAGGAAGTTAACATGATAGATTTGCCTCATACAAAGGTGACCAGGCCAATGTACTTCATAATCTACTGGGCTGGCTTTCTGTAGTATCTCAAGGGGTCCCTGCCATTGCATTAGTAACTTACTGGAAGATGTTGGCAATAAGACAAAACCAGCATCTTTTGTCTAGGTTTAAACTCTCATTCCTTGGTTTGGGTATCGTACCTTTCCTTTTGGACCTGTTGGGCCTGCCGCATATTACTCATGGCCAGCCACTGGCTAGTTGCACTCGGTGTTGAAACGCTTGTTGATAAGCAAAGGGATCTTGGGTTGTCACGGGGTTGCATTCCCACTCCTCTCTGAGAATTTGTAAGAAGCCTCTCGGGCGATGCCCCAATACCAATTCAAAAGGTGAATACTTCAGTGATTCTGAAGGGGTATCGCAAAGAACAAACAAGACCAACAGCAGGAGACAGTCCCATTTCCAAGGGTCCCCTTGTATGCATCTACGCAGTATCTACTTTACAGACCCGTTCAACCTCTCCACCAACCCATTTGTGTGGGGCTGATACACGAATGTGCATAGTTGCTTTATCTTCAGTGTTTGGCATACTCCCTGTAACACCCCTGACATGAAATTGAGGCCTTGATCTGTCAAGATCTCATGCAGGATTCCCATTCATGCTATCCATTCCCATTCATGCTATCCATTTGACCAACTCTTCAGCAATCCTAAGGGCTGTTACTGCTCTCAGTGGGACTGCGTCGGGATACCACGTGGCATAATCTACAAACACCAAGATGTATTCATGTCCCACACTACTACGAGGCAGTGGTCCAATTATGTCCATCGCAATCCTTGAAAAGGGGAGGTCAATCACAGGCATAGGCCAGAGAGGGGCCCTCACAGGCCGGTCCTCCCTTGCTTTTTGGCACTTGGGACATGCAGTGCATTGGAGAGCTATGTCCCCTGTAAGCCTGGCCAAAAAAACCATTGGGATATCCTGGCGATTGTCCTATCCCACCCCATATGCCCTCCGGTAGGATTGGAATGAGCTAGTCGCCAGACCACCCACCAGAATCAAGAAGGTACTACAAGCTGTGCTCTATCCACCTCCCCTGCCCTGCCAGGCTGAATTCGGTACAAAAGATGATGCCTTACCTCGAATCGAGATGAGGCGGCTGTGACGGGCATACGTGGACGGGTTGATTCTTCTGCCGCTATGGCTCGTAGTTCTTTCAATCCAACGTCCTCTTCTTGGGCCTCCCTGAACTGTCGGCTGCTGGAGATGTTCTGCAGGTCTAGTACCTTCATCTCATCACTCAGTCCTCCCTCCTCTTCTGGTTCTCCCACCCATCCTTCTTGTGCCTTTAAGGTTCTTCATGCCATCTCAACATCCCTTATCCTCTCCAGGGTGTCATATAAGGGGGTCCAGTCTCACCGCAACAGCATGTCACATGTAGTTCCCCTCAGTGTTCCATGACTTGGAGGTTGACTCATTGCCACCATATCAGCTGAGTCTCACCATGAAGGCATGAAACCCTCACCAGGTCGGCCTGATGGTTAGAGTCATTTGTTATCAAATTGGCTCTTACTAATGACTGTGCACATTCAGAGTCTAATACAGCCCAGACCGGGCATCCTTCAACCCAGGCTCGCATCACCACTCGTCCCCATACAGCATCTTCCCCCGCAGGCCCTGCAGACCATGGGCTCGGTCTGCAGACCATGGGCTCAGTCTGTGTGGGCTCTTTGTGCCCTTCTGTCGCCACACGGAGTGGGTTGTCTGGGTGCCACCTCTCAGAGGCCCAACTCGGGCATTCCCAGGAGAAGTGACCCATTCGTCCACAATGAAAGCAGACCACATCTCTCCCGGGGCCCCTGGGGTTGGGCCGTCACCTTTCTGGCTCCCTGACAGCCACAAGTGTGGAGGTTGACACCCAGCTTTCTTGTGGGTAATGGACTTCAGAGGCTGCAAAAGATTCTACTAATTTGAATGCCTCCTTGCTGGCTGTGGGCGAATGCTGGCGTACCCAACGCTGAACCAACAGCCAGGGTCGTCTCTCGTCCGCCCCCTTTTTGGCACAGAAAAGGCATCAGTAATGCTCAGCGTTAATCTCTAATCAGTAAAGAATAGCCCAATGTTGTAGTCCTGCACTTCTTCTTCTTCAAGAGAGTGCCCTATACACAGCTTGGGCCTTTCCTACAATGAGGGCCCCTAACTGGCTGGCCCAGTAGCCTTTGTCCAGCCCCGTCATAAGCACATGACACTCAAAGGCTTCAATGTATGCCTCCGGGCCACCGTCATTAGTCATCTTAGGCATCTTGAATGCCATGAGGCTATGCCGTAGCAAATCATGTTGGTGTTCCAACATATGCTGTTGGGTGTCCACTGAGTCAGTGCTCATAAGTTCTCACTCAGTAAGTCAGAAGAGGTCATGGCCATGGGCTGCATGTTGGTGCATTCTTCCGAGCCTGGGACTTATGGCGCATTCCAAGCCGATGCACCAATCTGTGACTGCTGGGCCTCAAACACTCAATCCCGTGCAGCCCTAGCTCAAGTGCTGGGTGGTGTACGTCTTGTAAATTTCTGCAAATCACCGAGTAGGTGTTCCCTCCATGGGTATTCTCCCCCTATCTCTCCTGCCACAACTTTGAATGTTCC
>NW_017728886.1:253656154-253660298 GCF_001723895.1 Crocodylus porosus | reverse complement strand
GAGGTCGAATGGTCATAAACTACTACAAGATGGTTTCAGGCTGGACATAAGAAAGAATGTCTTTACTGTCCAAGCCCCCAAGGTCTGGAACAGTCTGCCACCAGAGGTGGTTCAAGCACCTACACTGAACACCTTCAAGAGCAAATTGGATGCTTATCTTGCTGGGATACTATGACTCCAGCTGACTTCCTGCCCTTTAGGCAGGGGGCTGGACTCGATGATCTTCTGAGGTCCCTTCCAGCCCTAATGTCTATGAAATCTATGAAACCTCCGTTTGGGGTCATGTACTCGTGGCCTCCTATTCGGGTCATCTCTTCCCCTTCTTTTCACTTCCTCAGCAAGCCCAGCATTGCCCTTCTCTCCTTTCTGGTGTCTTGCCTTTCTTTGGCCCTTCCTGTTGCTACTGTCGGGAGCCTCCCAGCAGGGAGCATTCCTCTTCCTTCCCTACTGTTTCCAGTACTCCCACCTGTAGTGATGAGTGTCTTTGCTCGCCCTTCGCAGCCTCCCTTGGTGTTGCCGCTCTCGCAGGTTGCAGGGGCTGCTACCAGCTCGTCCCCAGTGTTGGCAGATTACTCCTTGCCACTGCTGTCGCTGCTGGTGTCTGAAGCTTCTTCCGTCTCCTCCTCCACTGCTTCTCCCTCCCTGGGAGAGTCCCGATGTGGATCCAGCGTCCCTGCACTCCCAAGGTGCACGCTCTCTCTCCCTTTTCTTCCTCCGCTGGCCATTTTTATCACTGCTGGCCGGTGCCTCCCAGTGACGTCATTGGCCGGCCTCAGCTGAATAAAGATATGGCTAACAAGCCGCATGGGTTTCTCTCCCTGCTCCCATGACGTCTCAGCTCCAGCTGAGGGTCAGGAGTTTTTTCTTGTTTTAGCTTCTGTGTTCATTTGTTTCTCTTTTCCCTGTCTCGTCTGCCTCCTGTAACTTTCTTTTCTTGTTCGGGGTCCTTCCCCCCATTCTCCCCTGGGACAAATGCCAACTAGATTGAATTCCTTTCTCTTGTAATAACCACTGTGGATAGTTCCATACTAACATGTTTTATTCATTATGTACTTATACTGTGGCTGGACCCCAAGATCCAATCAAGATCAGGGCTCCATTGTACCAGCTGGTATCGAGATACAAAAGAAGACCCAGTGTGTTCCCAGAACAGCATCCAGCTTAATTTAAGAAAAGATAAATCTAGTAAGTATAATGAGGAAGAGAAGAATAAGGGGTTGTAGGCAAGAGCAGCAAGATCATACCGGTGTTCTGTACATGGGTTCATTATGTACCTAACATAAACTTTTTAAGACTAGGTGAGACAGGGGGAAGTGGAAAGTCAGCAGAGGGTGAATTAATAGAGGCAGGTGAGGAGGGAAAAGCAGGAGAGGGAGAGAAACTGAGGAGTAAGGAAAGGGAAAATTGCTGAAAAGCAACAAATTTGACACGAGCTTTGATGCCTGGAATTAGCAAGGAAGTAAGTTGATGTTCTGTCACAAATCTTGACTTGTTTTTACTTCCAGATTGGACACAATATGGGCGACACCAATTCAAGCAGGCATGCACTTGCCACCTGGATATATTCCATTTCTGATTCCATTTAGAGATCCAATTATAAGAAACAGAGCTGGGACTTCTGTATCTTTGACTCTGTTACCATGGAAACCAGCACTAATTGTATATATTGCTAAGTTTTAAATGTATTCAGATTTAACACATTACTTTGAACATATTAACGTTGTTTCACTCTCACCTAATACTTCCCGGTTTGCCTCCTGGCTTACTTGGCTTATAAGCAGTTCCACTCATAAAAAGATACAAGTATGTAGGTGAAAATTACATTCATTTTCTTTTATGTAACCAAGAAGTAGGGTCATGTAAATGTTTGATCACCCACTCCCTGCTGCTGCTATAGTAGAATGTGAAGGGTTATGTTTCATACTAAAGATGTGTCAATGCCATAAATACAAGAGAAAGAAAATGAGACTAAAGGCATCAGTGTTTTGAAAGATGTCGCCTGCTGTGTAGGGCACATGCACTAGCCTCACTGACTGTATAAAGCAGGAGCTGGTGGGAGTGCCTTGGGAGCACCCAAAGCTGCTGCTCTTGGGCATGATAGAAATCTGCCTTGTGCACAGCACTGAAGGCTTCCCCATGAGGTCCTCGCTGCCTCGCTTTGAGGGCCAATGCATGCAAAGTGGGAGTAAAAAGGCAGGGCTTTTTCCCTTAGTGGTGCAGAGACGTAGATATGAGAGTGGTAGGCACCATACAAACACAGCTCAAGAGAGACAGCCTCATGCCTATCCTCATGGCACCCTCCAGTCCTCCTGTTGAAGTCAGGCCACAAGGCAGCTAACAGTGCAAGTCATGGGGACAAAAGAGGAACAAGCAAGGAGCCTGAGTGTAACATCATGGGGCAGCATTCCTGGTGGTGGGGAGAGACCTCATCCCTGCTTCCAGGGATTTACATTTTACATTTACATTTTACATTTATAATGTAAAATACATTATAAATGGCTCCAGTGAGAAATGCTGCACCCCTGTGAGCCCAGGGACCCCTACAGAGACCCCAGGACCCCCGACGAGCTCCAGCCTGCCCCAGGTAAGCAGGGGCCCATGGAGGGAGGGACCTAGGCAGCTGGGAGGAGCCTAAGTGGGCTGACGAGGGTCACACCCCACCCCAGCCCCTACTTCGCCCAGCCCCCCCAGGGAGCCACATGACTGGAGCCTTGCAAACAGGCCATGCAAACAGGCATGCTCCTAGGCCCAGTGCACAAGTTAGCATGGGAGTTTGCACAGGAGGGTGAGCAGGAGGGCCCAAGGCCCTACCTGTGAGCCCCCCAGGGTAGATAGTCCCAGCCACAGTCAGCCCACCAGTGGCATGATGTGGATGGGCATGCGCCGCACCCCAAGGGTCCCCTCAGGGCCTGTGCCCGCCCCCCCCGGCACCTCAGAGACTGCCACCCAGACAGAGCCCCTGGCTCTCAGCTGCAGGGGCTGCCTGCTGCTTTTTCAGACTCTGCAGCCCGGGAGCATGCCCACCTCCCCTTGTGAGGTCTGCTCCCAACTTGGGTCTCTGGCACGCCAGTGGGAGGAGCTCCAGGCTGCAGTCCAGAGACTACATGCCATCAGGGACTGTGAGCAGGAGATCAACTCCTACTGCCAGGCCCTTTTCCCCCAGGAGACGGAGGGTAGACCACGGTCTCCCTCCAGGACCCGGGGACCTCCCTTAAAGTCCAGCCCAGGGGTTAGACCAAGGTGATCAAGGGCCCCAAGACCCCCAACCCACTGGAGCTTTGCAACAGGTACAAACCTCTTGCAGCCCCAGCAGAGCCTACTGAGTTGCCAGCTCCCACAAGCAACTCAGGCTTAACTGTAGCTACAGCCCCCATTCTCCCCAAGACAAAATGCAAAGTATTTCTCGTGGGAGACTCCATCGTGACAGTTTACACCCAAGGATACTCAAGGAGCTGGCAAGCCTCATAGCTCAGCCCTTAGCATTGATTTTTGGGAACTCCTGGTGCTCTGGTGAAGTGCCCAAAGATTGGAAGAAGGCCAATGTCATGCCTGTCTTCAAGAAAGGGGGGAAAGGAGATCCAGCAAACTACAGGGCCATCAGCCTGACCTCTATCCTGGGGAAGGTCTTGGAAAAGATTATCAAAGGGGCCATCTTTAACAGACTAGCTGACGGCAATATCCTGAGGGATACCCAGCAAGGGTTTGTTGCGGGTAGGTCTTCCTTGACCAATATCATTTCCTTTTACGACCAGGTGACATATCACCTGGACAAGGGGGAAGAGATTGATGTCGGTCATATATCTTGAGTTCAAAAAAGCCTTCAATCTGTTATGCCATGATCACCTCTTCACAAAACTGGCTAACTGCGGCCTTGACTTCACCACAATTTGCTGGCTGGGGAACTGGCTCTGCAGCAGGACCCAGAGGGTGGTGGTTGATGATGCACAGTCACTAGCGGGGTCCCTTAAAGGCTCTGTCCTGGGGCCTATATTGCTCAACATCTTCATTAATGATGTGGACATTGGAGTCAGGAGCGGACTGGCCAAGTTCTCTAATGACATCAAACTTTGGGGCAAAGCATCCATACCAGAAGACAAGTCAGTGATCCAGGCTGACTTGGACAGGCTCAGCAAATGGGCAGACG
>NW_017728886.1:253654008-253655884 GCF_001723895.1 Crocodylus porosus | reverse complement strand
GCATCCATAGACGCCTCTCAAAAAAATCCCGGGACTTCATTCTCCCCTTGTACTCGGCCTTGGTGAGGCCGCAGCTGGAGTACTGCGTCCAGTTTTGGGCTCCACAATTCAAAAAGGATGTGGAGAAGCTTGAGAGAGTCCAGAGAAGACCCACACACATGATCAGAGGTCAGGAAAACAGACCTTATGATGAAAGGCTGAGAGCCATGGGACTCTTCAGCCTAGAAAAGTGTAGGCTCAGGGGTGATCTGGTGGCCACCTATACGTTTATCAGGGTGCTCATCAGGATCTAGGGGAACTTCTGTTCCCAGAGCGCCCCAAGGGATGACAAGATCAAACTGGCACAAACTCCGCCACGACCAATTCAGGCTGGACATAAGAAAGAACTTCTTTACCGTCCGAGCTCCCAAGGTTCGGAATGGCCTGCCACCAGAAGCAGTTCAAGCACCCACTTTGAACGCCTCCAAGACACATTTGCTGGGATCCTATGATTCCTAGTGACTTCCTGCCCCTGGGGCAGGGGCCTGGACTCGATGATCCTCCGGGGTCCCTTCCAGCCCAAATGTCTATAAAATCTATGAAATAATTGTTCTAGGAGAATGGCAATGTAATCTAGTGACAACAGCATTCCCCTCAATGGAGAGATCTAGAGTTTGGCCCCTGCTACTAGGGTTATTTCTATTTTTTAACTAATGACTGCCTACTGTAAAATTCATAAGGAGCCCTAGAAGTAGTTGCTAGAACTGAGGACCTCCATCTCCCAGGCCCAATTGATTCATGCCTCCCAAAATGTCTCTATTTTAGACATTAGGAAACCTAAGTGTAAGTGCCTCCAAGACTGAACTGGATCTGGCCTTTGTGCACTTGATAAATACTCCAGTATTACAACTGTGAGCCTATATCTGCTCGTATTCCCTTGGCATTCATAATATACTAAGACAACCCAGGGGTTATCCACAGACCAAAAGCCACTGGCCAAACAAGACAATTCCTTCAGCAATACTAACATGGGAGCTGCCATAATGAAAGCCTGTTATCTCCGAGTTGTTGCCTGTAGTGAAGACTGAATGGGGGGGAAGGTGAAGGGCCCAAGCGTAATCAACCTCCAGTAGCTGGGTAATCATCCAGGCCTGAAGCCCAAGCTTCTGGGCCCAGAGGTATGAATGTCTAGTGTTTGAGCTGTATGACCACTCCAGCAGCTCACATCAAATAAACCTCTGTATTTCCTGCTTATAGGAGGAGAACATGCCCATATTGGTATTGGGTCCTATGCACCAGTATTCTTCAAGCCAGACCTGAAGTAACCAAATCTAGACCTCTGAAGATAATTCAGTCCTCCATGCCCATTAAGTCTTTGGCCTCTTAACTAAGATTACCAGCAATGTGCCAGTTATGGTAACAGACTTGCCATGAGTCTGCTGTGAATAGACCCAAGGCCACCAACTAATATAACAATGACCACCAAATAATCATCCACAGAAATTCTCGTTCACTACTAGCAGGCAGTAAACTCAAGCCAGGGACACAGGAGCAAAGGGCTTCCTGTGCTTGCTGCTTACCCACCAAGTCACCCAGTCACCATAAATATGTTGGAGTCAGGAGCAGACTGGCCAAGTTCACCGATGACACCAAACTTTGGAGCAAAGCATCCACACCAGAAGACAGGCGGGTGATCCAGGCTGACCTGGACAGGCTCAGCAAATGGGCAGATGGGAACCTGATGGTGTTTCACACCAAAAAATGCAAGGTTCTCCACCTTGGGAAGAAAAACCTACAGCACCCTTATAGGCTCGGCAGTGCTACGCTGGCTAGCACTACAGAAGAAAGAGACTTGGGGGTCATCATTGACCACAAGATGAACATGACCCTGCAATGC
>NW_017728886.1:253636911-253653548 GCF_001723895.1 Crocodylus porosus | reverse complement strand
CCGAGGTCCCTTCCAGCCCTGATGTCTGTGAAATCTATGTCCTCTTGTAAAGGAAGATTCAGCACTGTTATACGCACACATTCAGACTGCAGCTGAGAGAGAGAAAATGAAAGAGAGAGAGTGCGCACACATGGATACATGCACCCAGGACATTTTATCTGACTGACTAAACGTATCAACTACAACACCTGGTATTTCTTAGAAGATTTTAAGATGGAGTTAATCTTTGATCATTTATTAACTGAAATCAAACACATTGCATTTCATAATAAAATACAAACTGTTCTTTTAGAATGTCACTTCTGGTAGATATGAGAAAGAAAAAAGAGTACCTTTAAAAAGTAAAAGCCAAGCAAAAAGTCTTCTGTTAAATGGCCACAGGCAAATCGGCTTTAATACAATCTGGTCCCCATACGAGGCTCTCTCTATTGTGTCTGATAACACCCATGAAATCCAACAAGAAAGGATTATTTTAGACTGTAAATTGAAAAGTAAAAACCAGGTCAGTCATTGAAATAGTCACCTGGCTTTAATGGTATATGATTTCAGGAAGTGGTTATCTGTATCTGTGTGGTATTGTCGTGCCAATATGATAAACCAAGCTAGATAGCCATTTTAATCAGTTGGGCACACTATGAACAATGTTAATTTCAGGGAGGATTTGGGACTAAACACATATTTGAAAGGATGACATAGTGTTCCTTTAAATGGAGGTTAGATACATAGGAGAAGGATGTGCCCTAGCTAAAGCACAGGCCTTTCCCTGTCTCTGCCCCTGATTTGCTGAACACTGAGAAAAAATCATTTTTCTCTGTTTACCTGCTTTTAGCAAGGTTTCACAGATAAATATAATAAACTGGGTATGATAATAGGTACCACACAGGTGCTGCAAGGTGTGACCGCTATTCCTAAAGCCATTTAATACCCTTGCAAACATTTGTCTGTTTGTTTATATCACGTTATTCTAGATTGTCATTAGGTATTTTGCAATAAATCAGTCCAATGCTATAAAGCAAGACCTGCTTTTGTTAAATAACTATGGGCGAGGGTCAAAGCACTGCCTGTTTGGGTCACTGACAATTTGGAAATTAAAGCAAGAGACACATGAGCAAGTAACATGGAGACACTCAAGCTATCCAGTTTTAAATAAAAAAAAAACTATGAACCCATGATGCAGCCCTCTAAATCGGGGCATCAGATGTTTAGTACATGGGCTAGATTCAGCTCAGAGAGGTGGGTCATCCAGCCTGCAGGACTTTCTCTGGCCAAATGACTTGCCTACAGACCCAGCCCACAGGGCTTTTCACCGTGGCTCCCAGAGCCATTGTGCCTGCGCAGCCAGCATCCAGGAGGTTCATGTTACCTCCTCCACTGGCTCCACAGAATATCCAATTTTCAAGCACCATTCAGCAACATTAGTCCCCTAGGAGCTGGCCACACCAACACAGATGCTTTGGCAACAGCAGTGAGAAGTCCCAACTCATTTGTGTTTCATGCCATTGTCCATGCTTTAAATCAATGGAAATTCACCTCAACTGGTGGCATTTTACCTCTGGACAAATGAAGCACAATTTCCTCCCAACATGCAGCTGTCAACAGAGTACAATTTGCTCATCTCTGAATGGTTGCCACAAGGTTTATGCCTAGAGCCTCACTTTTCATGACTGAGTCCATGTGCCCGAGGCTGAAGAGAAAACAGAGTCAATACTATGGTTTGAATAGCCAGAAAAGGAACTTGCCGTAACAGTTATAACACTGTGTCTTCTTCTAACCTACAGCTCCAGAACAGTGACAGAAGCTAATCCTGCAAACTCTCTTTCTCATGATTCATCTCAATAAGACAGATGCTCAACCTACAGCCCACATGCCAGATGTGGCCCATGGTGCCATGTCATCTAGCCTGCTGGGCTCCCCAGGGATCAGAAATTTGGCATCCAGGGAGCAGTGGCAGTATTAAGTGACACTCCTCAGCTGTCACTGAAATAGTCACCGCTTGCTAATCACATTATTTCAGGAAGTGGTTAAATCACCAGCAGCCATATTTCTGGACCCATGGGGAGCCTGGCAGGACAGAGAGCTGGCCCTGTACACTAGATTGGGCACACAGAGCCAGGCTATGGCAAAGTGGGGGCAGATGCTGGTATGTGGGGCCCGATTTGCACATGCAAGGCTTAGTCTGGATGGTACAGGGACCAGGCCAGGGCAGCATGGGGTCCAATCAGCATGGCATGGGGCCCAATCTGGGCACAGAGACCAATTCAGGAGCCATTCCCACAAGAGATCTGGCCTGTGGGCTGTCCCCACACTACTCATTTGACATATGGGACCAAAAAGTTGAGCATCACTGAGCTAGAAGATAAGTAAAGAGTCTGTAAGCCAGGGTCTGCAGGTTCATTTATACAAGGATTTTGTAGCCCTTCAAAATGGCAGCTAGAGTACCTAACACTATGCACCTAACAACCTAAGCAACTAACACTACGCACTGCCTTTTTGCAAAGGCGCTCTGCATGCCGAATTCAAAGGACTGAAAGACACTGACTGTATTTCATAGCAAGATTTTTACCTTAAGCAAAAAAAAAGTCCTTGCACATTTAATAGGTGACTAAGTCCCAGCCTCAACTATTTGTCTTTCCTTCATGCTCTCTTGATCAATCAGAATACTAATGGTCCAGATACCATTGCACCTCTGAGGCAATGAGACCGCATTATAAAAGTAAACATGTTAATGGATTTTCAGGATCTCAACCAGGTGAAATTAGATCTTGCCCAAGTGGTACCTACTCAAAACATAACTGTGTGTGCATTTTTCCATTTCTCCTACTCACGACACATCTCTCTGAAAATCAGGCCTGTTAGGGCTCGACAAAAGGATCTATCCAAAGAGGATCTCCTTTTTCATAACAGGAAAGGGATCATCCTCCATGAGCAGGAATCCCCTGCATAGAAATGTCCAGTTTAGATTATTTTTTCTTTAGCCTATTGTTGTCATGGAATAATACAAATGATGGTTTTAGTCTAGATAAGTAACAGCCATCTGTGAAGCTAAAGAGAAACAGGAAAAGTTTATCTTCCTTTTAGCATTTTCCATCCAGTGCTGGGAGGGAAAAGAGGGGAAACTTGGCTATGAAGCTCCACTGTCATTAGCCAAACCACACATCTTTAAAACACCCTACCAATTATCTCAACCATGTCAGACAGCAGTTAATTTTGCATACAATGAACCATTTTACTCCCAAAAACCCAACAAAAACAAAACAAAATCAACAGTCCCAATAAAATCTCCTTCTTTTTTTCGAAGCACAGCGAGGCTGGATCTCCAAAATCCTTATTTCCATCATTACAAACCATACACTGTGCCGTACTTTGTGATGTAGTTAGGTACTTCATACTGTCATCTGCAGTATGTCCTACTATAAAAGAGAGAGGGACCATGCTTACTTGAAACCCAATTTAGATAATGGAATCTTAACTTTCCATTCCAAAAACTTACCAAAATCTATTGCAACAAAAGGCAGTTTCAAGGAGGAAAAGTAGGTAGCGAGCCTTTAGTGGATGGCTGTGTTACCCATCTGTGAATTCCCACTGCTGTGCATAATTAGGAAGTATTTACATATGCTACTGCATTTCACTGTTCTGGGACACTCTGAGCATGCCAAGCTACAGTACTATAAATCGTGCTGTAAAAGCAGATGGAGCTCCTTGCTCAGTTAAAACTTACAGTTAGGCATAATTAAGAGCTGCCTGTGAAGAGTATTCTTTATTCCTCTAACAACTTATCAAGGTTTTTATATTGCACGGCAATTCAGGAGAGAGACCCTTTTCAAATGTGTAAGTAATAAGCATTTCTATGCTGTATCTCACAGAAGACTCAGCCATTTTCCTGTAAGTCCAGCTTCCCACCCCATAACCAGACATGGCATATTCCTTCAGTTTTTCTCCCCTTCTTGGCCTTTTTTAAAAATAATGATAACCCTGTGCATTTCTGTAACATCTCTCCTTTAAGTACTACCATAATACTCATTACTTAATGAAGTATCCTAATGCTCCCGCAAAATTATATCCCTCCTTTTCATTTGTGGAGGCTGAACCAGAGAGACTGTCAAGATATTCAAAAAAGTGTCCAGGAAGTTGACTGTTTCCTTGTTTATTTGGTGGTTTCACTTGACACTTACAGCCTGGTTTTCAGACATGTTAAGACCCAGAGGTCCACAGTGAATACTCAGTGCCACTGACTGTCAGGCTTACCAGGACTCACGTTAGGTAGCCACACACAGAGATGCTCCAAATATAAGCTGATGTGAAGTTTTGGCCTATTCAAGTCAACCGAGTGTCCCAGATCTGGCCACGCCACCCCTGTTAGTAACTTATCAAACTGATTCACTCACTTAACCAACTCCCAGGATACTTAAGCCACCAGAGTCTGACCAGAATTCAGACAGTGCCCTGGACTTGGGGTCTCCAGGCACACTCTTTGGGTACAGGCCCACTGTCAAGCACCGCCGTCCGAGAGCTGGTCCAATCACATAACCTATGGTGCCAACTCTCAGAGTCCCCTGTAGCCTAAACGTTCATCTAGATGGAGCCATCCATGCATGCTGGGCTGCTGTTTCACTTTTCAGAATCAATGGTGAGGCCACAGCTGGAGTCCTGTGTCCAGTTTTGGGCTCCACAATTCAAACAGGATGTGGAGAAGCTTGAGAGAATCCAGAGAAGAGCCACACGCATGATCAGAGGTCAGGAAAACAGACCTTACAACGACAGGCTGAGAGCCATGGGGCTCTTTAGCCTGGAAAAGCGCAGGCTCAGGGGTGATCTGATGGCCACTTATAAGTTTATCAGGGTGCTCATCAGGATCTGGGTGAACATCTGTTCACCAGAGCGCCCCAAGGGGTGATGAGGTTGAACGGTTATAATCTACTGCAAGGCCGTTTCAGGTCGAACATAAGGAAGAATTTCTTTACTGTCCGAGCCCCCAAGGTCTGGAACAGCCTGCCATTGGAGATGGTTCCAGCAAATTGGATGCTTATCTTGGTGGGATCCTATGACCCCAGCTGACTTCCTGCCCTTCGGGGGGGGCTGGACTCAACGATCTTCCGAGTTCCCTTCCAGCCCTGATGTCTATGAATCTATGAAATCTATGATGCAGCAGGGGCAAAAAGCCTGGCTAGTTTTAAGGCATAATCTGTTTGATTTGCTGAAGAGATGGCATGATGCAGCCAACAATAGCAAAAGACCAGACTTGATAGCACATGATGTCCCTTCTTATATAAGCAGGTGCCACATACAGGCTTTGCACAGAGATTCGGAGCACACCATTGTTCTTTCTATCATAACACAAGGAAATCAAATCACAACATTTCCATGTGCAATGCCCTGTTCTCCAATCCTGCAAGTCCTTCTGGAGGATCCATCCATATTTGAGATAGCGAAGTTTCTTTGCCCTCGGACTTCTGAAGTCACTTCCTCTAAGGAGGTACAACCTTCGGGGTGAAGCACCCCTGACAAGTAGGCAGCAGTTCCTCTGAAAGGGAGCAACCTGCAACCCATGATTAGTAAAAACTAGGGAGAAGCCACAATGAGGATTAAAAGCTCCAACAGCTGAGTCCAAGGAGAGAGGGGAAGGCTGTAATGTTGCTGGATTGCCCTTCTCAAGGTCTGAAGAAAGACCAGAGGTTTTGATTTATCTGTTTGGTTGTTGCTTGTACGTTGGTTATTTTGGTTCTTTGGGGACAAGTTTTCCCCATCTGAAAATAAACTGGCTGGAAATCCAAACCATGGCTTACTGGCCTTGAGAAGGAAGCTGGGTAAGTGACCCACTTCCATTACCTCCTTTTGGAGCTAGTGACACCCCTTTCTTCCACCCGAAGTGCAGCAGTCACGCTGTCAAGTGATCCCTCCGATCGGCCCCAAGAAGTGATCAGGGGACTTCATTCCTAGGTGACATCTCTCCTGATAAATCACTTTTCCCCGTGGAAGCTATTCTATCATTTAGAACAATTACATGTCAATGACAAAGTAAAGTCAGTGACCTTCTACCACAGCCATGTGCCAGCATCCTTCCAGGACTGTAGTCCAATATGGAGGGAAAAGGACAGCAGAGCAGTGAAGACCAGACTCATTTCAAACAGACCTTGCAGCCTGAACAGACACATATGGAGATTAGTCTCAAACTGAACTGCAGTGCCATACACTAGACAGAAAACAAGAACATACTCCCCAGAACATCACAGCAAGGCACTGGCAGAACTGGGAATAGAAAAATTAAGTCTCAATCCCCAGTTGCATGCTTTAAATGCCAGCCACATTCTGTCCCTTAAGAAAACAGCCAGCTGCATAAACCGTTTCTAAGACTGCCAGGAAAAAAACAAGAAACCAAAATGTATAATGACTGCACATGGAGCCATCATCACATCCCCCTTATAATCATGCCCTTTCCTTGCTCCTGGGGCGATCACCTGTTACTTGTTAGCTATTCAACTTGACTTGAATGTGAGAATTGCCAGATTCACATTTAAGCTCACAGCTTTGTCTCCTTAATGCAACTTCTGCAGAAAGCTTTGTTACGTGCTTTCCCAGGGGGCGGCTCATCAGTACATGTCCCAGGCCCGCTGTGGGGGCTGGGTGAGCACCGGTGTTTGCACACCGTGGCTCAAAGTTTGGCTGTTCTTTCTTTCTGGGGAGTGAGCAATTGTATGGCATGATCTGCAGCTGACAGAAACTGATCCACTCAACAGGAGGAAGGGGTTGTGAAGCATTAAGAGGACAACGCAAAGATAGACACTTGGGCAGAACTCTGACAGATGTAATCCTCTGGGATAAAGAGCAAGGCAGTTCACATTGGAAGGAACAATTTCAGCTAGCTATATCAAAGCTTGAAAGTGTCAGTCCACCAATAAGGAAGCCACATGTCAGCATCTTTCCTTGTTTCCTTGGACCAATTACTCATCAAAGGCATTCCCTTGAGATGCCCTTAGCTTTGCAGAAGGCTTCCAAAGCAAAGCTAAGGGGGTGGCACCGTGAGCAGCTGATTCAAGTCTGCCTTTTTTGCCCTCTCTTTCCATCTGACCCTCCGTGCTTCAGAGATTTCAGATGTCAATCAACTCTTCCCCCTGTCAACAAGATGCAAAGCTGCCATCCTACAAGAAGTCTCCCATCTTTTATCCAACACCTTTTCTCTTCAGGTGAAATCATCAGCTCAGATATAAGTACATACATGATGAATTTCCACAGGCCTAGAGTTCGCATTTTTATTGCTGTGACTCTTTCAGACAAGAATGTCTTAGAATGATATCTTTTATGATACTAACTGCACAGTTGGGATATAGTTAGACAAGCTTTTAAATGCAGGGCATTCTTCATCGGGTCTGACCTGAACAAGCCAAATACAGTATAGTAAAAAACAACTGTAGGAGAGGGGGAGTGGTGGGAGACAAACTGCCAGGGGTAGCAGATGGACAGTTAGCAAAAGAAAATAAGCCAATTCCTGGGAGATCAAGGCCTATCAAAAGGGAAGATGGTCATTCTCACCTTTCATGCATGGAAAAAATTCAGGAGTAAAGTAGATTATAATGTGCCATAAAATCAACATCAGGGTTAAATTCTTGGTTCTTAGTTCCCAGCCAGCTTAAGAGTCTTTGTTCCCAAGTTTGCCTTTTAAAGGTGTTAGGTAGATTTCCCTTGAGTACATACATGGTGAGATCAGAGGCAGAGTAGCTCTTCTGTGAGATATATGCTCTTATGGTGTATGTGTATCTCTGTCCTTTATAATTTCTGTGAGAGCAAATTCCGGTGCGTAGTTGCTCTTTAGTTTCCTTTAGTTGCCATGAGAGCATTTGGTGCATTGGATCAGGGATATCTCATTTTGGGAAAGACATGTAGGAACCATGGATTCTGATGGTTTTGTCACAGAGGTGTTGATAGTAGTGGCAGTAGAGATGTGCTGACAAGTTAAGTGTAAACCATTATGGCGTACACCATCAGAGTTACGCCAACTCCCCTGATTGGAAGAGGTTTATTTACTAAAGCTTTTGGTTGATGGAGCTGTTTCCGTACCTGGGGTTTTTCCACGCTGGCCACATTGTCTATAGGATATGATTTAAATCTTAGAGCACCTGCACACATGCCAGACAACTGCTCCAATGTGTTTTAATTAGCACGCATCAGAGCAGACTGGATTAACTGAGTCTGCTGGAGCGTGCTAATTAGCACACTCCAGCAGCCTCCACATCACATGTATTCAGTGTTCCCACGCTTCAAAATGGCAGTGGGGAAGCTTTAACTAATCCTCATTGAGCAAGCTTTAAAGCGCCCCTGCTGCCAACTTGAAGCGCAGGACGCTGAATACGCAAGATACTTTGGGCACTTTAATTAGAGCGGCTCCTGAGAGTCTAATTAAAGTGTGCACATGTTAGATGCCCTTAGTTTGCCTGGTTTCTGGAACAGGAACGCTCACTAATATCTAGGTTTGTACAGCATACAGCAGAATGAGGCCCCAGCCTCTCTGCCCCCTAAGCACCATCCCCCAATCTAAGCCCTAAATATAATTAAGTGCTGCTGTCAGTGCTTTACTGGGGTCATGTCTTTTGCCAGGAATCAATTCAGTCCCTCTCATGAGCCCCTGCTCTGAGTCTCCCTCCTGCTTCCATCTCCTGCCATTCCTTTCTGAAAAAGGTCACCTATCCAAGTTTTGGTGGCCTTTTTTTTCCTAGGCCAGCCTGGAAGACACTAAATTAGTTCTTCAATGTGCTGTTCATCATCCCTCATCTCTGACACAATCCCCTTTACCTCATCAATCCTTTCCAGAACATTGATTAGAGCTGCTTGCTGGACCATCAGACATCTTTCTGTAATAGCTTTATTCTTGTCCCACCAAGATCTCTGTAGGGCATGTGTTACACTAAATAAAGAGACAGAGCTGCACTGAGCAACAGAACAACATTTAGCTATCTTTTCTCCCCTTCCTCCAAAAAGCATCAGTAATTGGGAAAGAAAAAGGACCTATGGGAGATGCCTCACAAAACCTTAAATATTTTTGTTTAAATATCTGAAAGAAGACAGTGTTGGGTGGAGTGATAACATTTATGGAACATATGCTCTCCCCCATATGTCGCAAGCATATTTATCAGATCCTGCTTTGCTGACATTTCTCAATCCAAAAATATCAATATGAACTTTACTGGGTTTCGAGAAAAACAGTATTCAGGATAGTACTCCCCCACTGTGCAAACATGAGTACTTGTTGCTTCCATGAAAGCTCACAAATAATCATAAGATACCTAAAACATGGCAATGGACAAGAGGAACAGCCTCGGGTTCGGAGGGCACCAGAAAAGAGAAAGGGAGATAAATTTTATCACCTAATTTTCTTGGGAAGAGAGAAACCTTCTTAGTAGCTCGTTGTTTAGCTACTGCCTCCAACATTGCAGTATGGTATAAAACATTAAATAAAATATAGCACTAACCTACTTAACCATTTAACAGCAATTAGGGCAGACTCTGCTAATAGACTCATTGACTGGTCCTCTGACAGTGATTAAGAAGGAACAGCCATGAAAAGTCCCCCTTGTTCTGCCATGTGAAAATCCATCTAAATATTCCAAGATTCAAGTCATTACTTAAACCAAGGAAATATGGGCAACATTTAACACAGTGAAACAAATCAAGCTTGTTCTCCAAGGATGTTTTTTTTCCCCCCAGTTCTCCAATTTATATCAGCTAAATACCTGGCCCTCTGGTTTTATTTCCAAGACCTACTTCTGCTTCTAGAAGAGATCGCTTTTTAAGTCAATGTGCACATTTTAGAAGGGCTATTTCTGTAACTTCAAAGTAAAATCATGTAATGGCTGATAAATTTGCTGGGACTTACTCTGTCATCTGTGGATCTTTGATCCTGTGGAAGATGCTTTAAACTAACATCCATCTATTTTCACGTTGCTTTGTTTCTGGGGGTTCGGTTGGGCACGCCGCGTGCTAGAGGGCTGCACTGCTCTGAGTTAAAGAACAGCAGGGATGCTGCTCGTCTGGAGTACAAAGAGATTGGAACTAATCACCAAAGGAAAGAAACATTTGGCCCTGTATTGCGGCCTCTTAAAGCTGGTTTTCATTGTAAGGTAGTGCTGTGGTCAGTCTGATAAAAAACAACATTAAAACTCTGGTGAATCAATCTGATGCAGCCTGTACGTGTTTACTGTAGCATGGAATGCAGCTATAAAAGGATAATGATGGGTTATGTCCAGGAGACTGGAGGCTGTTCTAAAGCACATTTAAGCTCATTTAAATCAATTCAAAACTTGGAGATTTTAAACCACAGTCCATGTCTGAGCCCTGGGAAGCAGCCCGACTTACCCAGAATGCACTGGTAGTTGTCAGGCAAGCCAGATTGACAGACGTACCATTCCCCAGGAGATTTCACGTACACTCATCACTGCTGTGCCCTGCTTTCTTGGGGGTTCAGAAGGGAAATAATCCCGGATAAGAAGGGAAGAAACTGAAAAAAGACAATGAAATGGACTCAACCTAACCCTGTGGGCACTGTAAGATTTGCCGTTGTTGGCAGACAATAGACAGAGAGGCCCTGTGATTGCGATCCATTTCCTACGCAGTGGTAGTTGTTCAACACTACTCCAGAAGGAATTGAGTGCCCACTAATTAGACAAAACAATTTTCATTCAAGGACAAAAAAGTTCATTAACTACCCTAGAATTCATGTTGCTTGGTGTTACCTTAGGCCCTTCCAAAACACTCAACTGAGTAAAACTAAAAAAAACCCTTTTTAAACTTAGGAAATGGTGGAAGGCATACGCCTTTACAACCTTACTTCTGCCCCCGATCCCCCAGAGATATCCAGCATGCCTCATTTCAGCACTGCATTGCATAGGTGGTGTTAATAGTGGGACTTGTTGCCATAGAGAATGTCAGTAGCGAGGTAAGAAATGAGTGTCAGTGGATTTAATGATGGATAGGTTAAACTTCAGTGTTAGATGGCATCATGTTATGTGAATGCAAAGGACTGGACACAATGGCCCAGGAGGCCCCTTCCAGTCCTATGTTCCTACATGTTGTACAATTTAGCAAGTGTGTTCCTACGCGTCCGACTGTAGGGAAGGTAGTACAGTAATGGCAGAATGACCAGAGGTGTATTATGGGATTATTGGGGAACTACTCAGAGAATTTAAATTAACTTGATGTAGAGTTCAAGCTGTATGTGAGTGTACCATAATTCTTCATTTCCTGAGGTTGAAAAATTTGGAGCTTGTTAGGCTTGATATTCTGAGAGAGCACCAACACCAGGCAACTTTACTAACTCTGCATCAGCTAAGGATCTGGCCATTGACTTTCCAAGGGTTTTTAACAGAGGAAGAAAAGGCATTTGTAGAAGTTGATGATCATGTATGCAGTTGTAATTATTACCTAGGTTTGAAGGTGGATGGCAAAGGTGACACCCAAATGCTTTTTTTTTAATCACTACAGTGTGGGTGCATCTACACATGCATTAATGCACTTTTCCTAACGCAAATTAAATTTAGTACCTCCAGGCATTTGAGTCGGGGGAGATGCTCCAAGAGCCACTTTAATTAAAGCGCCTCAAGCATCTCGTGTATCAGCATCCCGGCGCTTCAAAATGGTGACGGGAGCATTTTACCTAAAGCTTGTCAAATAAACTTTAGTTAAAGTATCCCTGTCACCATTTTGAAGCACAGGGACACTGATACATGAGACGCGGAGGCTGAACACAGCAGCCTCACAGCTCATGTATAGACACCCTCCAACATGAGGTACTAAATAAATGTGCATTAGGCTATGCTAATGCACAGTAGTGCAAGTACATGCTTTTTAGGTGATGCTTAATGCACAGTAACCTATTCTAGTGCACGTGAGTGTATTAGCATTTTTTTTGCACACCACTTTAATGCACACTATGCATTGAAGTGCATGTGTAGCTGTACCCTGTTAGAGTCCAGTGGGGTGCATGCTTTGAATTGTCTGGAGCAGGTAGCTGCTCACAGTACTGGGGAAACAAACCACAGACATCATCTAGATCCCCAAATCTTGACAGACTTGCTGCAAGTGATTACAGTAAATGTCAACACATGGAAGCGGGTGCTATCCACCCTCATAGAATCTCCTGTAACGTACCCCCACCACCTTTCCCGGATCAACCTCCCCTTACTATCCCATTAAGCCGTCAGTATTTTAGCAATAATAAGCATGTAAAAAGTTGTTCCTTGTTGTCTGATGCCCCCTGCTACTGCATATGAGCATCATAGGAAGCAGGTGGCAGAGTGGGGGGTGGAATCTGTTGTGTACTCAAGGTAACAAAACACTTGCTCAGCCTGTCGCGTAAGATTTATTACTAAAGTGAGCAAGTACTAAAGACAGAAAAAACTGAATGTGTCCAAACAAAAAGGCTTCCTACACCACCCACGCGTGGTGCCAGTATAATGTGGGAGAATAAAGATTAATGAACCAGAATTGGTGCATCAGAAAGGATACCTAATTGAACCAAATAACTAGACGACAGGCTATATCACATACCATCCCTTCTTAATTTAAAAGTGATGCCAGAAGAATGAGTAAACTGAAAGAAGTGATCCTTGCCATCATGGCTTGCACTACACCATTTTCTGGAAACCCTGGATCTACTGTTGGGCTTTCATCATCCCACCCCCAAAAAGGTCCCAGACCAGGACAAAAAGAGGGACACAGATGATCAATACCTCCATCAGTGTTGGTTACGGTAGAAATGCTAGTGTAAGGCATTCCTAACTCTTTCACCCCTCACTCTGGTTGCTTGTACACGCCACGGGGGTTTACTTCAGTTTAATTATCCCTAAATTGAAGCAGTGGGTTTTTAAAAACACTGTGTCAAGTTAGGGAGAATTGAACTGAATTAACCCCCCCATGGCATGTACACAAAGGTTGGGCCCGATCCTTGCCTGCCTCTCTGGGGAGTGGGAACAAAGGATGAGCTGCCGGCAGGGTGAGTGGTTCCTGACCTGCGGGGGGGCAGTGTTTCCCCCTGCAATGGCTGTGGCGCCCCCCAGGCAGCACCCGCCTGCAGGCCCCCAGCCTGGGCAGCCGTGGAAGGAAGCACCCCCCACCTCCCCACAGCCACAGGGGGAAGCATCGACCTCCATGCAGCTCAGGCAGGCAGGCTCTGGGTGGGGGAGGAAAAAAAGATCAAGCACGCCACTTTTTTTTTTTCCACTGGAGCCTGCCTGCACGGGCTGCTGCTTGCGGTATATGGAATGTACCTTTAAGGGGCCTGCAGTGGGATGATCCAGTCTTTGCCCGATGCCCTCTGGATGCGGTTTGTTGGTGGTTGGGTTGTTGTAGTTCTCCCTGCAAGCTGTGAGTGTGCGTGTGTGGGGGTTACAGCTTTCACCTGCAACTAAAAATAAATAATATAATGGAGCATTTCAAACCTCCACCAGCATTATCCTTTACTGGAAATCTTGGGGAGACCTGGAGGAGTTGTGAACAGGAGGTTCAATTATACATTGCAGTCACAAAGGCTGAGGAAGAGGCACAGGATTATAAAATTGCAGTCATGCTTCACTGCTTTGGGGATAAAGCAAGAATTTTACAACAACATGCAAGGGGTGTTTGTAGATCATAATAACAAAACCGACCCTGATAATACCTGCAACCAAGCCAGACCTTGTCAAACTATACGCAGACATTTTCAAAGGGTTGGGCTAATTTCCCGGTACCCACCACATCGATATTGACCTCGCGGTACCACCGGTGGTGAATGGCTGTAGAAAAATTCCCTATGCAACCCTAAGCAAATTGAAGAACACCCTTGAAATGCTGGAAGCTCTGAGTGTCTTTACAAAGGTGATGAAGCCCACACCCTGGGTCAATAGCTTTGTCATCACACAAAAGAAGGATGCTTCACTATGACTTTGTCAAGACCCACAAGACCTCAACAAGGCAGTGTTGAGGCAGCACTTTTCTATCCCCACTGTAGAAGATGTGCAGAAGAGCTTGTCAAGTAAAAAGCTGTTCACCATTCTTGATGAAAAGGACGACTACTGGCAAGTCAAATTGGACAAGGAATTGGCAGAGCTGTGTACCTGTAGCATCCCATAGGAATGGTGCCACTTCAATTGTCTTCCCTTTGGTATTAAGTCAGCTAGCGAAGTATTCTGGCAGAAGAATCACAAGTGCTTTGGTGACATCACAGGAATCCGCATCATCCAGATCATCACGGCTGTGCTCAGGTATTTTAAGCCAGCAGAGCTGCTGGAAATCCAAGCTGACGCATCCAAAGATGACATAGGAGCAGGTGTCTGTTTCTGCAGAAGCTACCAATCACATATGCTTTGAGGGCTCTAACACAGTCTGAGTGAAATTACGCGCACATTGAAAAAGAACTTCTGGGGATTGTCTTTACCATGATGAAGTTCCACCAATATGTGTATGGCACCCAAATACGGGTTCAGTCGGGCCACGAACCCCTGGAAGCGATTTTTGCAAAGCCCATAGGAAAGGTTCCAGCACAGCTACAGAGCATGCTGTTGCAACTCCAAGAACATGACAACCAGACTCTCTATACCAAAGGCAAAGACATGTTAGTGGCTGACATACTTTCTAGAGCCACAATACTCATCCCTCCCCCTGAACCAGATCCTTTCTGCTCAAAAAAGGTGGTTCACAGACTGATGGAAACTGAGCCATTCAGTGGCCAGTTACTTCAGCAGTTATGGGAGCAGACAAAGGCTGACAGGTAACTACAATCCCTTAGAGCCAAACATCTGAATGGATGGCTAAGCAGGCAAAAAACAAGTTAAACCTGAACTAAAGCCTTACGGCCTCTCAGAGACTAAATCCAGATTCAGGATTATTTGCTTATGATTGGGCCGAAAATAATCATTCCATGCGGTACAAGGACCACCATGTTGACATTGCTTCAGTTGCTCCGTCGAGGCATACAAAAGTCGAAAGCACAGCTCGACAAATCATGTATAGTGGCCCAGATGAATGCTCACATTGAGCAATGGATTGCAAATTGCACATCTTGTTAAGAGCTCCAACCCAGTACTCAGAAAGAGCCCATTATCTCACATGACATCCCAGATCTGTCTTGGCTAAAACTGGCAACGGACATTTTTTACCTACGGGGACAGTCTTATTTGATAATAGTCTATTACTCCAAGCACCCTGAAGTTTTGCACCTGCCCGACAAGACAGCTGGCATGGTAATAGCCAAAATGAAGTCTGTATTTGCTCTCCATGGCATACCTAAAGAAACTGTTTGTGATCACGTGCCATTTGTAAGTCACACGATGAAACAATTTGCAACTGACTGGGGCATAACCATCACCCATTTTAGTCCAGGTTATCCACAATCCAATGGTCAGGCTCAACACATGGTTCAGACCATCAAATCAGTGTTTAAGAACACTTTGCAGAATGGCTCAGATCTATATCTGGCTTTACTCAATCTGAGGAACATGCCAATTACTGGTCTTGAGTATGCACCAGCGCAGCTTCTAATGGGGAGATTTTTGCGCAGTACCCTCCCTGCTACAATGGCTAACTCTTAGACTACTATCGAATGCCTCCTGCAAGTTGCACAACCTTCAAAGGCACCAAAAGATGCACTATGACCGCATGGCTGCATTCTTGCCACCTCTATGACAGTGGGAGAAAGTAAGGATGCAAACAAGTACAGGTTGGATATTAGTGTCCATTATGACAAAAAGGGCTGAACCACATTCCTACATTTTAAAATTCCCAGCAGTAATGTCTACAGGAGAAACAGAAGACACTTGAAGAAAGATTATTCACCAGCAGAACAAGTTGATGCACTTCAAGAGACGGCAGCAGAACAAGCATCAGAAGTAAAACCGGACCACCCAGAGCAAGAGTTTTGTTACATTTCAGAGGATCCACCAGTTCCCACAGAGACACTCGATGGCACCACACAAACTAAGAGTGGCTGTGGTGACGTTGCCTGTGAAGTACAAGGACTGTGTAATAGGACAGCGGTAAAAGCTAGACCCCATCGGTGAGCCAAGTTCTAGCAACCTCTGGCTCCATGATCCCGAAATGTTCTGAGTTAAAGTAGCAACTGATGACCATTTAACTTCTTAAGGGGGAGCTCCCAGAGTAAAGAAGGGGGCTGTGGTATATGGACTGTACCTTTAAGGGGCCATCAGTTTTTCCCCCTGATGCCCTGTGGGTGTAGTTTGTTGGTAGCGAGTCGTTGTTGCTCTCCCTGCAAGCTGTGAGTGTGTGTGCTGCTGAATCCTGTTCCTAACAAAGATAAAGCTGTTTACCATCCCACTGGTCTCTGCTGAATGCTGAGTCGAGGACAGAACCCCAGGAGCATGGAGGTCTTAGTAAGTACCCCATCCCTGAGCCGCACGGGGCCCAGTGCTTCCCTTCACGGCTATTGCAGTTTTGTTAGGTAATAAACTAAAACACCTCAGAGGTGTTTTATTTTGCTACATCCAAAAGTCATTTAACTCACAATACGCTGTCAACAGTGTAAACAGAAGGGCCATTAAAGCCCAATATGCTGCTGCCTGCGTAAACAAAAATGCCATTAGAGTGGTGCAAAAGGGCATTTAAGTTGCTTTAAAGGCCAATTTTGTGGTGTGTACAAAGGTCCCCTGTGTCCTCCCCCC
>NW_017728886.1:253630084-253636811 GCF_001723895.1 Crocodylus porosus | reverse complement strand
CACCTTAATTATTTTTAAGAAGGCCTAAAGGAAAAAAAACATGGCTTAACTAGCTAAGACAGAGACTTCAAAAGTAGCCGTAAGGGAAAGGAGGGCAGGGAGTATTCAGCCACCCTCACAAAGTTATCTCTGGGTTTGGCAGGAGCAAGCAGGCAGGACAGGCTCAACAACTTCCCTTCCCAATAGCAGGCAAGTGTTGGGGGAAAGCTTAATGGTAAATAAGACTGTGTCCTGGGCCTGCCGTTCTCTCTATGTGAGGCTGCAAAAGTAAGCGTCAGCACCAGGAATTGCATTTTTTTCCCTTTGCTGCTCATTTTTCTCCCCTTTATGTGTTTTTCTTATTTAGTCTGCAAGGAAACAGGATCATACTTTAACAACAAGGACAAAACCAACAACTTAAGGCTCTCTTCACTTTTTTTTCTCTCCAAAGAATGCTTAATGCCATCAAGAAGACTGTCAAACAGAGACTTTTCCTAATAAAAATATTTCCACCTAAAGGAAATAAAAGTGTTGTTAAAAGCCTCATTTTCTTCCCTTCCTTTTTTCCTCTGTCTTCAGTTAGAGGTTAACAAGATTTTTTAATGGTGATTGTTTGTCAAGGGCTCTTTACTCAGATGCCTGCACCTCATTTAATGTTTACTGTGGTATAGTGACAGGCAACACTATATAGTTATAGTTAACACCTTTGTCTCTCTGGATCCACTTCTTCCATTAACAATAAACACCACAGGTCACACATTCCTACCTGGGTTCTGTTGTCTGAGCTATATGCCAAACCCCCAACCCCTACTTGCCAAACCCAGCTGCCTTCCCCACCTCTGACCGAGCCCCCAACCAGGCTGCCCCTCCCCTTCTCCCATACCTTCAGTCACTTCTCGCCACTGTTTGCAAAGGTGGTGTGTACCTTAATTTAGGATTTCTGCCTCTTTATAATTTTAAATGTGGGTTACCTCTGGGGCCTGCTTCAAACTGAACTGGGGAAAGGGGCTCCAAACACTTTAGGCAGGCAGAGCCTCTTCAGAGCTTGGCAAAGAGGTGGGGAGAATGGTTCAGCCTCTCCAGAATAAAAGCCCCCACAAATGAAAGATTCAATTTTATTTTGCAAAAAGATAAATTGTGCCAAACACTACCTGAGGTACATGTTGAGCAACTGAAATGCTTTGGAGCGTGATTAGAATCATGAACGCCATGTGCCCCCAGAGGCTGGGGGGCCACGGCAGGCTCCCGCAGGCGGCGATGCTGTTGGTGGTGGGAGCGTGGTGGTGGCAAGCGGGGAGCTCCCACAGGTGACTGCATCACTGTCGGTAGTTGGGGGGGGCGGGTAAGCACTAACTGGTGATCAGCGACCACCTGCAGACACCATCAGCAGCGTCAGCAGCAGCCAGTGGCGACCGCGGACCGCGGACCGCTCACAGACACTGCCTGTGGTGTCAGCAATGAAGGGGAGTGGAGGGCGGCAAGCAGTGACCACCCACTGGTGCTGCAGGCAGTGTCAGCTGTGCCTTTTCGCAGGGAGTGCCCAGCCACGCTCAGGGGGTGTACGTACACCCCCTACATGTCACCACTGATTAGAGTCATAATATGACTCCTTGTGTGTGTGCAACACCACATTAGGAGATATTTTCTAAGCTGAAGACATGCTTGGTGGAAGACTAGGAGGGACACTGGAGGAGTAGAAACATTTTGGGAACTCCAGCTTCAGTGACAGAAAATTGGGAATGTGCCCCTACCCTGTGCTCCCACCATAAGGCACCCCAAGTTTCAGAGCACACCAAAGAGGCAATTTTCTTCTTCAGCAATCCCTGGATAGTCAGGGATGATTATCTTCCATGAATGTTCTACCTGTGGGCCCAAAGATGGCTGATGAGGCTAATGCAGGATCAGCAGACTCTGCTGCAACTGGGGCACGTGTTTCCGTGCAGGGTGGGTGGCTCTGGATTCTTGATTTGGTCCACAACATGCTGTTTCCGTTGTTCCTGCTTTTCCATCTCCTGTTGTCATGGTAAGGTTTCACAGTATTGAGATTCTTATAGCAGACTGGTCCTCCATTTACGGTGGTCCTGAGCAATAGTCTTCCTCAAATTGGTGTTAATGTTGCATTTTTTCCAGTTGACCTTGAGGACATCCTTGAAGAATTTTCATAGATTTCATAGATTTAACAGATATTGGGGCTGGAAGGGACCTCGGAAGATCATTGAGTCCAGCCCCCTGCCCCCAGGGGCAGGAAGTCAGCAGGAATCATAGGATCCCAGCAAGAAAAACATCCAGGTTTCTCTTTTAGGTATTCAAAGTAGGTGCTTGAACCACCTCCAGTGGCAGGCCATTCCAGACCTCAGGGGCTCGGACAGTAAATAGGTTCTTCCTTATGTCCAGCCTGAAACGGTCGTGGAGGAGTTTGTGACCGTTCAACCTTGTCATCCCTTGGGGTGCTCTGATTCCCCCAGATCCTTTTGGTCACCCCTGATAATCTTAAAGGCCATCAGATCACCCCTGAGCCTACACTTTTCCAAGCTAAAGAGCCCCATGGCTCTCAGCCTGTCATCGTAAGGTCTGCTTTCCTGACCTCTGATCATGTGCGTGGCTCTTCTCTGGACTCTCTCAAGCTTCTCCACATCCTTTTTAAATTGTGGAGCCCAAAACTGGACACAATATTCCAGCTGCAGCCTCACCAAGGCTGAGTACAACAGGATAATGATGTCCTGCGATTTGCTTGAGAAGCATCTACGGATGCAAAACAGGGTTTTGTTCACTTTACTAACTGCAGCATCACACTGAAGGCTCATGTTCATCTTGTGGTCAATCATGACCCCCAAGTCCCTCTAATCCGTAGTGCTAGTCAGCGAAGCACTGTCGAGCCTATAGACATGCTGCAAGTTTTTCCTCCCAAGGTGGAAAACCTTGCATTTTTCAGTGTTAAACACCATCAGGTTCTGCCCATTTCCTGAACCTGTCAAGGTCAGCCTGGAATACCCGCTGTCCTTCAGGTGTGGATGCTTTTCATCAGCAAACTTGGCCAGTCTGCTTCTGACTCCAATGTCCACACCATTAATGAAGAGGTTGAATAAAATACGTCCAAGGACAGAGCCTTGAGGGACCCCACTGGTCATAGGGCACTAGGGCTGTGTGAGCCTTTGGACAGAGCTTCAGATCCAAAGAAGATCCGGAGACCTACCCACAACCTCCGGAGATCTGGAGATCAGAGATCCGGAGACCTACCCACAACAAACCCATGCTGGCTATACCTCAGGGTTTTGCCATCAGCCAGTCCACTAAGAATGGCCTCTTTGACTATTTTTTCTAAGACCATGCCTGGAATAGAGGTCAGGCTGATGGGTCTGTAGTTTGCTGGATCCACTGTCCTCCCTTTCTTGAAGACAGGCACCCCATTGGCCTTCTTCCAGGCTTCAGGCACTACACCAGAGTGCCAGGAGCTCTCAAAGATCCATGCCAGGAGTTGCGCTATGATGCAGGCCAGCTCCTTGAGTACTCTGGGGTGTAAATTGTCAGGGCCAGCTGACTTGAAGGTTTTCAGCCTCTTGAGGTGTTCCTTCATGAGGTCAGCACTGATGGAGGCCAAGGAACTACCCTCACTTAGGCGTCCCTGTCCCATAACTGGCAGGGGCATCCCATGGGACTTGTGAAAGACCAACGCAAAGTACCCATTTAGTAAGTTGGGTTTTTCCTGGGCGTCGGTTGTTAGTTCTCCCTTCTGGTTTAGCAGGGGTCCAATGTGGCCCTTGCTTTTCCTCTGGCTCCCCACATACCTAATCTAATTTCTCACCCTCATCTTCAGCATACACCTTGACTGAGCTGAGAGAACAAAACTTGCTTTAGGAGTCTGGAGTCAGACATCCACATGATGTGGTGAGCCCAGGGAAGTTGATGTTGAATGATCATCTCCTTGATGCTTGTGGTGTTTGCTTGCAAAAGGCCACTAATGTTGATCTATCTTCCCACTGGTTTCAAAGGATCTTCCGCAGGTAGCATTGATGGTACTTCTCCAATGACTTGAGGTGTTTCCTGTATGACATCCATCTCTTAGCTCCATACAGTAAGGTAGGGATCGTAACCGCCTGATTAAACTAGGAGCTTGGTTTTGGATCTGATGTCATGATCTTTGAACACCCATTTCCTTAGGTGTCCAAAGGCTGCACTTGCAGATTTGAGGCAATGTTGGATTTCTTCTGCAAGAAATGGCCTCTGAGGTATGGGAAATAGTATTCTCCAAGGCCTCGCTGTGAATCTGAATTACTGAAGCTGGGGGCTGCTCATTAAGAACTTATTGATGAAGGACCTTAGTCTTCTCAATGGTAAGTGACAGTCCCATAAATTGTGTGCCTTTGTAAAGACATCAACAACTCCCTGGAGGTCTGCTTTTCAGTGAGCACAGACTACAGCATCAGGAGAGTACTACAGCTTGATGACTTAGCTCAAGGTGGTCTTGGTTTTGGCTCAGAGTGGATTGAGATTAAACAGTTTACCATCCATTCGGTAGTTTATTTCCAATCTGACTGGAAACTTGTTGGTGGTCAGATCTCAGTAAGGAATACTGAGAAGAGTGTTACCGCAATGATGCAGCCTTGCTTAACTCCCAGTCTTAACTTCAGAAAGATCTGCGATAGATCCATTATTGAGAACCACTGCTCACACACTGTTATAGAGCAGGCAAAGAATGGTGACGAAAGGCAGATTTTAACGCACCTTTAAACAGCACTGCTGTAATCTTGGTGGTATGAGAGAAGTCCTCATATGAGAGATGCATGTTTTGTGTGGTGAGCTTGTTCCAACAAGAGATTGCTTCACCACGCAAACCTTTAAACAGGAAGAGGTTTTCTGAGGGGGGTGAAAGGCCTATTCATCTCAATCCAATACTCCTCTGCTGAATGACTGCACTCCATGGAGATGAATGCTCCTCTCACAGCTAGACAAAACTCTTGGTGTAGAAGTGATATCTTTTATTAGACCAACAAAATAGTAGCCAAAAATTCTTTCTTTGCAAGCTTTTGGGCCCAAACACCCTTCATCAGGCATTTTTCACAAATGGACTTTGAAACCCAAGGGAACCTCACCATCCTTTACCCCCCCTGTACAAGATGAAGTTTCTTTTCTTTTCTACCTGGGAGAAACTTTATCATCTTTTGATTCTTCTTTGTGTGTTTTCAAGCACTTGGAAAATCAGACCCAAACAGAACGAGGTTTTCAGGGAGGCTTGAAGTGGCCCGTTCATCTCAGCGTGATCACGTTTTTCTCTCAGTGAGAGCATGTCATGGAGATGAATCCAGTCTGAAACAACAGCTCGGAGGGGCCCGGCCTGCTCTGCTCATCACAGTGGGCACTTTCATCTGCTCCCAGTTTATGCTAGCGCTTGCTACCCATGCCTTCCTGTTTTCAACAGCATGCTTCCAGAGGGCCTGGTCCTAGCTCCCCACACAGAGAGGCAAGACTTCCCCAGCAAAAGAGGGGGGCAGGGGCTCAGATACCCACATAGGTCCCAGCACATGCCCAAGAGAAATGCTTTGTCCCAAACCCACAGAAAGGACAAGGGACCCCTTGATCTCCTTTAGGGAGCGAGCAAGAAAAAAGGGTATCACACACCATGGGCAGGGCTCTCTAGATCCCAGCTTGCATGGGAGAGCAGGGAGAGTGGCTCAGGCTTCCCAGAGGGGCCCTTCACATCCCATCTCCCATGATGAAGGACAGGGAAAGGCACACAGATACCCTCAAAGGGTAATATACCAGCCTTAATATATCCACAGAACAGGAGAATGTGAGGATACCAAGTGCCCTCTGCCTCCTCCCCGCATTTAGCAAGGCTAAATATGCTTCCCCATCTAACCCCTCCCAACCCACTGTTAAGGATCTCAACCTATCAATTCACTTGCATCCCACCGAACTGCTCCATCCCTCAGGTACCTTTCTCCTCCCTGCTAGCATCTGAATGTATCATTTATTTTCTTCCTGAAAATACCTTGAGGCCTTTCTGAAACCTGCTTTTCTCCAAAATTACAAAACAACCTTTTAAGAGTCCGATTGTGATAAAGTATAATTTTTTTCCAGATTTTTGTTGACTTGAAAATGCCACTTGTTTGGTCTAGGGCAAGTTCAATGGCTACCCTTTGAGCTGTCCTGGATCATGTGAAAAATGCCTAGGTCCAGTTTTATGTTCTTGCACACACCACAAAATGTCCTCAGTTCCTGAGTTAGGCCTGTGCCTGGATTGAGAGCTTCTGTCCTAAGCACCGTTTTGCTTCCCAAAATAGGTAGTGAGTACCATGTATCATCTATGTATTGTGACTAAGACCATTCTGGGCATAACACATTTTGATCCCTATCTATGCACCAGAAAAGCCAGGCATCGGTCAAATGTCAGCCACAAGAAAAGCTGGATATTTTAATTTGGGGAACAGGCTATACTATATCTGAGTTTTTGGTTGTAGCCATGTTGGTCTAAGGACGCAGCCAGGAAAGGTTCTTTGGATAGATGTGATATAATTTATTATACCAACTGAGTACTTGGAAGAAAGTGCTTTGCAAGCTTTAGGGCACAGTCACCCTTCATCAGGCATAATGAGTCTCTGAAACTCCAAGGAGACTCATAGGGAGTCTCTGCTGCTCCAAGGAGTCTCAAAACAGCAGACTCCCTATGCCTGAAGAAGGGTGATTGCACCTGAAAGCTTGCAAGCAACCTTTTTCTAACCACTCAGTTGGTCTAATAAAAGATATCACA
>NW_017728886.1:253606814-253629984 GCF_001723895.1 Crocodylus porosus | reverse complement strand
CCCCAGCTGACTTCCTGCCCTTTGGGCAGGGGGCTGGACTCGATGATCTCCCGAGGTCCCTTCCAGCCCTAATGTCTATGAAATCTATGAAACCCTAACTCAATCCTGCAACCCTTCCCACCCCCTACTGCCTCCAGAGTCTCACCAAATGTCAGGGCAAACTGAATACACATGTGAATTTTAGAGCACTTAAAGGAGTGAGCCCTTAAAAACTGAGTCCTTGAGTGAGTGTGGGAGAGATGCTCAGAGCTAGTCACAGCTATGTCTTTAGTGTATTTGTTTTACAGTGTATGTTTAAAGGTCTCAATAGGGATTTAAGCCTTATTGTGCTGGGCACAACACATACAGTAAGAGAAATGTAGTAAAAGAAATGTTCCTTCCTCAAAGACCTTAAAGTTAAAACAAAAGACTGGAGACAGGAAAGGAGTGGACAAAGAACTGTGTGGGGTGTTTTGCTCAGGGTTAGCAGCAGAGGCGAGAATTAAATCTTTGAGGGGTCACTCCAGTGCCTTGTCCATCAGATCAGTCCTTCCCCTGTTTTAGCTGGTATAGTGTCTTGAGCTCCCCAGAAGGCTTCCCACATGTCTTCCAAGGCAAATATCAATCCATATATTTCCCCGTCTCTCCCTTCTCCTCCTCCCCCCCACCTCAAATTTCATTTGCTAGCAAAGGAGCTTTATCTTTCAACAGGGGAAGTGCCAACTGAAGCCATATGACTGTGCTGGCAGGCTGCTTAGTGTTGTACCAACTTTCTCACTAGACACACTGCTGCTTTCTTGTATTCACACACTTCCACAGCGTTGACAACAAGCCGTCATTCTCCAACATCCCAACTAAGCCTCCATATGAGAGCAGAACAACTCTGCTTGACTTCCAAGGCTACTTCTTCCTCTGGCAAACTATCAGACATATTTGGTGTATGAATGTCAACTAAAGCAAAAGAAAGGTGAGAATATTAGCTGGGCTTTTGGTTTTAGTTTTCATTTGCAGTCCCTCTTCTAGTCCATTCTTTAAAAACTTTTCTTAAATGGTCCATTCTCCCCAAATGCCAGCAGCACCATTGCTAGGGGTCCTGATGCCAGTTTCCCACCATCACTCTACATTCAGTTTCATGCTTGGATGCTTTTCAGCATCTCTGGGCATGGCTTCTGTTTTTTCAGAGCAGAAAAAGGGATTTAGCTGTACACCATCAGTTAATTTTCAGTTCTGTGGCTATGTCATGCAATGGTTTGAAAATTTCAACCAGATATTTAAATTCTTAAATTTCTTTCTTCCTTCCTAAGAAAAATACCACCCAAAAATAATGTAATAAAGATGTTTAAATTAGTTCCTTGGACTTCTCATCTCCTTACATGTCTGCACAGTGTCTAGTACAGGGGGTTCTAGTCTACAATGCAGCTCTTAGGCATGGCTGCAGTACAAATAATAATTTACTGCTACTATCTTCAAAAGGAATCCATGCACAAGTAACCATACCAGCTTGCACTACTTTATGCTTTCAGCCCCTATTTTAAGCATTATGCTTAAAGCTTCCAGCTTGTGGGCTGGAATTTTCAAGAGCGTCTAAGGGTTGGGCATCCAATTTCCTTAAGCTCCTTTGAAAAAAACAGCCCTGGAAATTAGCTCATCTGTCTTTTTCTTCCCTTCTTCCTCATATTTCATTTGTCTCCATTTCTGTAGTCCTTTGAAATTATTTCACAGAATTTTTAGCTTTTTTTTTTTTTTGGATGGTGGATGCGGAGAGAGGAGACTCCTTTTCCCCTCTCCTCCTGCAATCTTCTTAAAGAAAGGACTTAGGAAACTTTTTAGAAAGAGCTTTATTTTGTAGATGCCCATCCAATTAGCGGTGCTTCTTTCTTCATACTTCTCCTCCTATGATGTATTTTCCTTCCCTCATGCTTAGCCACTTCTGCAGCACTCCTGAAAGCACCACTGAGAAGCATGTGCTGCCTGCCACTTCCCTCTCACCACATGCCTAACCCAGAACTGAGTCAAGAAAGTCACCCTGCAGGTGTCCCCTACTGCCACTGTCACATGTACTGGAAGGAGACCTTGAAAGCAGAGCTAAAGGGTGCTTTCTGAACAGTTTAACTACCCCCTTTCTCAGTCTGGAGCATGCAGAATAGGATCAGGTGAATGGGACATGCTTCTCGACTGAGCATCAAAGCAGCAGCAGACACATGCTTTAATGTCTGCTAATCACTCCAAGGAGAGAGATAATCATCTCCAAAGGGAAGTGCTGAAGCCCCAATTCCTTGGGCCATTTAAAAGAAGACTAGACAATGGACTGGACAATATACTGTAGAGAACAACCTTCCATTGGTGAGTAATGGTCAAATTGCTTAGATACTATATTTGATGATAGGTTGATGGATTAGATGATTTTACAGGGATTTCCCCATCTCTCTCCCACACTCACTCAAGAAGACCTTCATCACCAGGAGAAATATATCACTCTGGACAGCTCTACCAGCAATCCTGCCCTGTTGTACTTTCCTTACAACACCAAGAGTTTTATAGTTCAGTCAGAAAAGAGCAATCATTTGGCTGGCTCGCCTTGCTTTTTACAAACCCAGGCTGGTTCCTGCATTTTTTTAGTGTCTCATGAAATTTTTCTTGAAAAATTAATTCAAATTGGTTCAGATAACAAGTGCTGTCATAGGGCCTCGGAAGCAGTCTTAAATAACAGGTAACCAGGGGGAGGTGGACCCTGCAATGCTGCACGGATTGCTCTAAGGTCCAGATTTATGTAACATCTTCATTACAGAGGTTTGGGTGTTAATCAGAGCTTTAATGAAATTTTCATGATGAATGGTAATGAAGTAGGAGGTGCTGTGCAGGAATTAGAGAGGCCCTGTAAGGACCTGATATTATACAAGTAGTTCTCTTGCAGAAGGGCTTGGGGGGCGGGGAATGGATACAGCCCGATATTACTTGCAAGTGGACCAGAGTCTTCTCCTTACAACAGTATAAAATCAGGAGTGGAATGAGTAAGAGATCAGTCAGACCCACAGTCACAAGCATCCACAATTAAGTAGCATGTCCACAGAACGTGAACAAGTTCTACACCACAGCATCAACCTGACTGTGGCCCTTTCCATGCACTTAAAAACAAAGACTTCCCACCATTAATCACAATGACAACAACCTGGGAAAAGTTAAAAACTCCATTAACAGGCCCACCTATAAAGGATTTAATTTTCCGACTCAAATAGTCACATTACAGAGAGATTTCTTTTTTTCCATTTCTTGCTATAGACACAGAGACACTGAAAATAGTCAAGATTACCGTTGGAAATACATTAGCTGATGTGCGAACACTTCCTCATTAAAACAGCTGCCCCAAGAAGGAAAAGAGGCTTTTTGAAAAGAAAACTTGGAAAAAAGATTAAAAAGTAGTAAAATCCTATATGAAGGGAAGAGAAAAAAAAAGCTTTAAGATGGTTTAGAGAGCAGTTCGATTTTGTACTGAATAAAACCCATGAGCAATAATATCTTCAGCATTTCTTCTGCATTAAGTCTTACCTGGCAACTTCAGTATTACAAAAACACAACTTATAATTTCAAACCTGTCTAAGTCTTCGTTAAACACTCCTCAGCCCACTGGCACAAGCTAAAAGCAATCCCACTGAACTGCCTTTATGCTAATTTATGCTAAACCTGGGCTGCCACCCAATTAAACCACATCCATTTTCATTATTAATGCAGAGCTGGATTTTCAAAAGTTTCTTTTCTGACTTTGCACAAGTCTAATTGATTTTCAATCCAATTTGTGCTCCCAAAGCACATAAGTGGGTTTGAAAATTCCTCCTGTAATTATTAAACTATTTCCAGGGATACGTCTCAATAAGGTGACCACTCCAATTAGGTGGAGAGCACTTTAACGGGGAATGATTGAACACTCGGTCAATACGGTCAGAGAGCATATGTCACTGTAGTTGTTAAATTCATCTCTAACCAGTGTTTAATGTAGAGGTGCAGTCAAAAGATGAAAACTGTCATTCAGTCATTATGCTCATGACAGAATAAAGAGTGGAAATCCCTGGCAAATACTGGTATTTCAATGGCACTTTCAGCACATCATTTGCTGTCCCAATTACCAATAAGTATAGGGTCTTTCACCCAAAAGAAAAATCAGGGCAACTGCATGCAGAACAGACTGAGCATATTGTATGCTCCGTTTGGCATGAAGCATGCACTTATATAGCAGCAATGTTTCATCTCTTTACCACCAAGGGTTTGACAAGAGAAGCAGTGAAGAAATCCTATTTCTGGAAGCTAAAGAGCTCCATCTGCTGGTCAAGGATACCGCCTGGTGGTTCAGTAATGTAACCGGGAGCAACTACAAATATTCTGTACAGTCCAACTGATCAAAGGATAACGCTATAGATCTCTATGTCCAGAACAGACTGAAAAGATTTAACCAGGAGTTCAATTCTCCAAAACCTATATGCATATTGGGGGGGAGGGAAGGAATCTCTCAGGTGTTTGCTGTTATCCAGAAGTATTGCCTAAGCTTTCCTTCCTTTCATTGCTATATACACTACTCCCTTTCCTAGAGCTCATGCTGGTGGATGTCTCTCTGGGGAAGACAGGGCAGCTGTAAAGATTGAGCAGCACTGTGAATAAAGCTTGAAAGATAGGAGCCATAGGATTGGAAGGGGATGCCTAGATCCTTGAATCCAGTCCAGTAGAGTTGGATGCATTGGAAAAGTCATGCCAATGATTTCCACAGTTGACTCAAGACTAAGAAAGAAGGCCAGCAGTATCTAAAAAAGTGGCCCGGGGTACAAGAGGTTAGCAGCAGAAATAGATATGAAAGTGCCTGTATTATCTAGAGCAGCAATCTCCAACTTTTTTAAATAGGAGAGCACCTTTGGCATTGAAAAGCAACCCAAGATCTACTGTGCGCTGCTGCTACTCCCTGCACTCCTCCCACACCCAGCAGGTAAGTCTATGGGGAGGGAAAGGGGCGGAGGCAAATGGAGGCAGAGGGAGGAAAAGTTATCTGGGGGTGCGCCTTCCCAGTGGGTGTGCCTCCCCAGCAGGTAAGTCCCACCCGGCTGGGGCCCCACTCAACTTACCCTTGATCCTGCCTCTGTGGCACTGTCCCTCACCACAAGGGCCTCAGTCTAGCTCCCACCCCTTCCCTCCCCCATGGACTGAGCTTCTGGGCATGCACGTGGGCACTCAGTCCTCCACCCCAGCCTCAGATCAACTCCAAGGGCTCCAAGATCTACCGCAAGCGGCTGCAAGATCTACCGGTGGATCCAGATCCACTGGTTGGTAACCACTGATCTAGAGGAAGCGCCCCCGATGGGCAAGGATACGATGACAACCCACCGATATGAAAGTCTTGGGGAAAACATACAAGAGTAACCTTGCAGGTCCAGCAAGAACTGGAAAGGGCTCCAAAGGTGCAGCTGAAGTATTAAGTAACCTTCCCCACATCCCTGTGCAATCTCGTGTCTCACGGACCTGTGTCCATGAGACACACGTTGCTACTGGTGGAGCTACCTCACTGCTCTCCAACAACAGGCCTGCAGCTTATGAAACATGACACAATGACTAACATTTTTGGCAAGGCAGGGGTTGCCCCAGAACTCAGCTCACTTTGAATAAACAAGAAAAGGCCAGTGCTAAAGCAGCAGAACAATAAGCTGTGTCCCGTGGAGAAACAGAGCAGACACCAGCCAGAGCCGGATCTTCACATGCTCCCTTCTAAGTACAAAGAATGTACTCAGGGCTCCTTCACTCCCTTCTCGCCTCCTGCTAAGCGCTACAAGGCATGTACCAAACATCTGTACCTGCTGGAAAATGTGGGAAAGCACACACTGTTCTGATATGAAACAGCCAGTGGGGGAAGGACTTAGATGTCAAAAATGGAAAGCCCTTGTGCCACACGCAAGTAAAAGTCTCTTCAGTTACACAGATCTTGGCCAAACATTGGCATCATTCCAGTTTTGCCCGGGAACAAAAGCACGAGCCATTTGAGAACCAGCAGTACTCAGCTACACATTGCCATGGCCAGGCTAGCAAAGCGAAGCAGTCCAAAGTTTCCTGTTTCTCTACCGTAATGTAGCTGCTTCTGTAGCAACAGGGGAGTGGAGATGCACTGAAAAACACAATGCTGCACATTTTACAAAATGTGTTTTGTTTCTGCTTTTTTTTAAAGCAAGCCTCTCAAACCTACGGTGTGGCTGTTCTGCTCTCATACTGATTCTTGAAAGAGGCCCCGAAACAAGAAGAAAGCTGGGTATTTTGAATTTGCATGCAACTTGCTGGGTTAACTAAGAGATGTGTTTATTTCCCTGGCTCAATAAAGTGAAGAGGAAGATCGATGCTCCAGAACGGTACCCAGAGCTTTGTACTGCTCAGCATTTCATGAGGGTAGGGATCCCATACAATGTGAAGGGGCCTGACTTTCATTGAGATACCAGCTTCAATTTGCTACCATGGCTCTGGGTCTTCAAAAGACACAGCACCAGAAAAAGTAAAAGTCTATGTCCTGGATGACAGTAATTTCTGAATATAATTTAACGTTTTCCATGTTACACCTCACTGCAGCCCGTGAAGCCAAAACGTGTGTGTCAGAGTGATGTTCGGTACTTGGCAGCAAGCCTGCAGTGAGAAGGAAGCATGCATGCCCTATGGACCCAATACTTCATGAAGCAGCAAAATGGAGAAGTTTCCCATGCTGCACAGGCATGACTAGGAACAAACCAGATTTCTGGTAATTCTTTATTCAGTATCAGACACTACCGTAACTTTTCTACCATGGGTGCTAATCTGGGGGCCTCAAACCTTGTCAGGTTGTTAGCCTGCTGGAGCCCAGGCCTGACTTTCACATGCATGCTAAAGCTCAAAGTGTGGCAATGGAGTCAAGTAGCTCAGCATCTCTGCATCACCAGCTGCGTAGCCAGGATCAATGGCTTTTCCTTTCCATTTTTGAAGATTTGCTCCTGAACAGCTGCCAGTTTAGTACCCAGGGTCCTAAGCAGGTCTGGATGTCTTGTATCTTCCCTGCTACTGGTATTTGTTTGGATGTATCTACACCGAGTATTTTTATACCTCAGGGCTGCAGTATGGACATATTCTAAGTCTAGTACAAAAGGGAAGTGGTTTTGTTCCATTTTTCAGCTGATCCAAAGTGATGTTCAGCTTTCACCTTGTAATCAAAAGTCCATGCATCACACCCCCCACAAATCTGACTGGCTGCTGAACTAGGCATATGCAAGACTTGCTGGCTGGCAAAACTTGTGCCCTCACAGAACCTCCTGTATTACAAGCTACATTTCTCTGCCAGATTTTGTACACTGGGAAACACTTCACAGCCGCAGATAAATCAAACATTTTGCAGCAGGAACTCTATATACTTCCCTCCTCTGGTAAATTCCTCTCCTCTGTTGTACAACTCCCCATGCTAAAGCAGAAATAATGGGAAATAAAATATACAAAAAGCCTTGTTCTGAAGTTATTAGAGTCCCTGCAAACACATTGTATCTGACCCAGCTACAGATAAGTAAAGAAATTAAAAGCCGCATTAACGAATATACACCTAACTCCTTCATATCCAAACATGCATTTTATCATTAGCACAGCTACCATTCATCAGCACTGTAACTTTAACACTGACCTTTGAGCTATACAAGGCGTCCACCGGCCTTTTTAATAGCACTTCCACTCACAATCCTTTACCAAACTGCTATTGAGAGGGCACAGGGAGAGAAGAGTATAGTAAAGTGTATGCCGAAGGACAAACTGGGGCAGAGTTAAAGTTATGGTAGATGGTCTGCAGAGTACAGTAACAGGGCTGTGTGCTTGTGGGTGGAAGTGTAGTAGGGAGAATCACTTTTTTCCCTTGTTTTTCTGGGTTTCTGGGGCTTGATGCAACTTAATGGGATTTCACTGTATGGCTGCATAAAATTCAATAAGCATGTATAATATAAGGCTTGGAGAGAGTGGCACACAAGGATTTGTTGCTGGCCAGTGGTACATTGGTCAGTACACTATGCTGACCCAATATACTCCTCCTACAGAAGCAATGAAGTGTGCTAGTGCATGTAGAAATCCCAGCAACTGTTCAGCAAGGTTTTTTTTTATGTGCATTAGTTGCCGCAGGGTCACATTCAGAAGACTGTGCTCACTCAAAAATAGTAAACTTTTACACTAAAGTTTGTATATCCCAGAATCTGGGACCACTTCTGACCTCAGTTCCCACCATGGAGATAGACCGTGGAGTTATTTACCTCTCAGAAGTCAATGGAATTACATTACAGCCCATGAAATGAGAGATCTAACTCAATTACTACATGATCTGTCAGGTAGGCATGATCTATCAGGTAGGTAGGGGCACTGATTTGACTGTTCTTGGACAAACATGGATGGACCCTTACATCTATCATGCTGTCCCAAGCTCTACTGAGATACCAAGCAATACTGAAACAGGTGAGCCTTATGCAGCTCCACATTCCTGAGCTGATGCAGCAATTCCAGAGTCTCCTGGCTTTCTACACTGACCAGCTGGACTTCCCACAGACTCCACCTGCACTCTGTGCCTCTACCCTTAATAGGCAGCAGGGGCCAAAGCGATTTCAGCCCTTGGTGACACTGGGATATCTGGCAGGACGAGACTTCACTCCTCAAATATGTGTTTGATACATCCATCTGTTCAGCTTTAAAATAGCTTCCAAAATCCAGCAAATTCACAAGTCTAGCACAACAAATACTGTGACTGGGGCTACAGCTGCTGTTCTCTACAAACACTGAAGGTTTAAGAGCCTGGTGTCTCCAACTTCTTTTATTTAGTTAGGGGTTTTTTTTAACAATTGTTAAATACAGACAACAAGTAGCTGCAAAAGCTTCTCTCACCAACTCTCAATACCAGCCCCAAGGATGCTAGAGGGGAAAGGGAGCACTTTGGAAGAACTGCTCTTGGTCTTGTTCTCTCAGGTTCTGGCTACAGACAGAAAGAAGCAGAAGCCTTTTGCAGATGCCAGCCTCACACGGTTTATGAGCAACAAAGCCAGTCTTGGAGGAAAAAATGACAAGACAGCGATCAGTTTTCTCTAGGGACTGGATCTACCACAAACCAAAACAAAGCAGCCACCTGACAGTTGTGACGGGCTGCAAAGACATCCAGTGGTGTGACTGGCAATAGATTAACATTTTCTGTCCTGGGTGTTCAGCATGAAGGTACCAAGTTCCTACTCCTTTTTTTGCCTTTTTGGACCCAAGTACCAAGCCTTCTTTGGCAACGGACTCCATGTCTTTCTAGTTTTATTTGAAAACTGTGGAAACAATTTCAGCAAAAGAGGGAACATTTGAATAGTTCACTATTCTGATAACCAGTCTAAGCAGAGCTGTTATATTCTTTTTATTTGGTAAGATAGGAACAGATTGCAATACATTTTGGAGATTCCCACTTTGATAAGGGAATCCCTGTTTTAGTCAAAGCTGGTTACTTTGACTAAGTTGTACTGAGTTATGAGTCTCTTTGCCATGCAAAAGGCTGGCTAAAAGCTACGGTTACCTTCACCATATCAGAAGCACATGACAAAAGAGATAACCTTCTTCCTACATGGAAAGGGCATTTTCCAAAAAATCAAAACACCCTTCCTCTGGAAGGCATGCAGATTTCACTGGAATTTCTCATGTCTCATTTGTGCAGAGCCAACCTTAGGGAAAATGGCGCCCTGGACGAACTTGTATTTTGGCACCCCCCCCCATACACCCCTCTGACAACCCCCCCACCAACCCCCCCCCCCAAGTCACCAGCGCTGTGTGAGGTATGAGCATGGGGTGGGGAAGGAGAGCATGAGGAGGGGCACACATGCCCCAGCAGTTGCAGGTGGTAGGGGATCCCATGGACTATCGCAGGATAGCACATATGCTCACCCAAGATGCTGGCCCAGTGCCAGGTGGCAGGGGCTGGGGGCAGCAGGGGCTCAGCCCAAGGTGGCAGGAAGAGCGGGTAGGCAGGGATGCCCACACGGGAAGCCCAGCCCCAGTGGCAGGACACTGCCACCCATACCCTCAGGCGGTGGCTGGGGGAGTTGCAGCTTGGTCTCCAGCCCCAGAAGGTACATGATGGCAAAGCCCCTGGTGTGCAAGATCAGGCTCCCCAGCCATGCCATCTTCTTGGATGTGTGTGTCTGTGTCTGTATGTGACTCCATGACTACAGCAGCCTGGGCTGTGGCCCACACCACCCACCCATAAGGCCAGCTATGCACGTGCATAATGAGCAATGAAGCCCATTCAACTTCCAGCATGAAACATTCCAAGAAGAAACTTAAAATAGCTGCTATACTTTTAAGCAAAATATATTGCTCAGGCAGTTTGAAAAACAGTCACAGCCAATACATGATGTGTGTAAGTGTAACACCTGCCTGGCTACAGAGACAGGAGGCTGGGCAGGGAAGCAATGCTACAGCCTTAACAGAAAGGGTTGGAAGGAGCTTGCCTGCAGGAACCCTGAAAAGGTGCAAGCCTAAAAACTATTGCGTGCACCTGATTGGATTGCCAGCACAACGGTGGGGTCTGGTTGGCTGCGTCCAGGATATAAACACAGCAGATGGCAGGAAAGAGAGAGAAGGGGAAGGATCTATTTCCCGACTTGAGGGACAGGATTGGGGCAATCTGTCCACCCAGGAAGGGAACTAAAAGCCTGCTCTGGGGAGCCAACACACCAGAAAAGACAGACAGCCTATGGTGCTCATTAAGGAGCTGAGTTCCCTATCTTGGAGAGGAGCTGTGCAAACTCAGGACTCAGGTACCCTGGGAAAGGGGAGGAAGGAGTCTGTGCTTGTGGTTGGGTCGCAGCCAGGGAGAGTTTAGGCTGCAGGAACAGGGGACCTGCCGGTAAAGGGAAGCAGTCTCTATTAAGCAGCCTAGTTTCACAAGGAAAGGGAACATGGCGAGACATTTAACTTCATAGTGCTTGTAAGAAGTTTGTTTACAGGGAAGGAATCATCTTGCTGCCATCCAGACAGAGGTTTCTATTTGAAAGAAACACTGGGCCCCTGCCCTACTTCTCAGATGCCTGTAGGAGCCATACACTGCCATCTGGTGACCACTCATAGCAACAGCAGTGTTGCCATTTATTTTTATTAGAGTGAACTGAATTCCTAGGGGAACTGATGTTTAGAGTCTATAATCTGTGAATGGACATATATTGATAGGACTGTTGTATGTGGGATCACTTGTTGGATGTGTAGCATGAACTGAACTTATATAGCTGATGTTAACATAGAATGCAATAGTAGTGAAATATAACCATGTTAGTCTTGTCCTGTAAGCAACTTGAAAACTCCATTTTGTATCCTTCTGCTTGACATAAGTGAATGAACTCTGCATGGCCTTTATGTATGACTGTGTGTGAAAAGGTGAATGGTGAGAGAATGGCATAGAGACAGGAAAAAGAAAATGTAACTGTTTATGTAAGCAACAAGGTGCCAAATGTGTAAGTTACCAGTCAGTAAACTAATTAATGGATGGTTGAAGAATCCCTTTGTGGCCTAGGGCACACAGGTGATAACGAGGAGAAGGAATGCACACATCCTGCCAGATGGGCAGCAAGGACACTCCAAGGCTGAGATACCAACTTTGACAACCAAACTGACCTCAGGCTGAGATAAGCTGAAGATGAATGAAGAACAACTGCAAAACCAGAAGCTGGGTATGGAAAAACTTCAAAGCACTGAAACAAAGGATACCAACCCCTACAAAAGAAGACTTTAAAAATGCCAACTTAGGTGAGCCTCTCTCTCAACTGCTGCTTCCTTGGGGCACAGACACATCTGTTTCACCCTGCTCCAAGCTGTTATCTACAGGATCTTTCTCTCTCTCAGTAAGGCCTGGGCCAGCCACCCAGTGCCATTATTGACTAACTGCTGCTGGTAATTATAATGTCTGAATGGAATGGTTGTTTTGTGTTTGGGTGTCTGTGTGTAATGATGTGCATGATGATCTGTGTGTGTCTATATGAGCGGTGTGTCCAAACCTCTATGTCTAATTCATGTAATCAATAGATGTGGCATTTTGCCTTATCCCCCTTTATAAGGTCTCGCTCTTGATTTGGCAACTGGAATTTAAAGTAACAGAGGGACTATTCACTAATGTTGGGTTTATAGAAAATATTTTGGTTATGAGTTTTAATGGGTGTTGTTGAACCTATATAATGCATATATGTACATATGAGTATTATATTTGTTATTAATCTTTTTTCTTCTTTTCTGTAAATAGTTGTAGCTAAAATGAAGAAACCTATCTGTTACTTAGGCTGGAGTGGATTCTTGGGAAGGTGAGAGTAAGGAACACACTTTTTTGGGTGGGACACCTCAGCCAGCTAATCTGCCTGAGGGAGAGCCCAAAACTATTGACACCCTGAGGATCTTGAATCTGGTATAGCGCCTGGCCCTGGTGCTGGGGAAGTGTTACATGAGGAAGGTGGGGTTGAACATCCACTTAATTTAAATACAATTGAGCTACAAGAAAAGTAACAATACAATATAATGCATCAGGAATTAAAATCTCAGACAAAAATATACACTGAACATACTGAGTGGGGATGATGTGAGGATATCTCAATCCTGACTTTGGGGTGGGATATGGGAAAAGAAAGTGACAGTACTTTTATATCTGTGACCATTACACCCATGCATATGTGAAAATTGTCATTAGAAATCCCTCTGAACATGCATCCTCTCTGTTTTGGTTCTGGGATCCTATTGACTGCATTTCTCTTGCTAAAGAATCAAGTTGCTTTTAAGTGCAAGACAAGAGCATTGATTCCCCAGGTTTTGTTTCCTCATAAAGGGCTTGACTGCACCCAGCCCAGACTAAACTGGTAGAGGGACGTGCTGATGTCTGCTTTAACTGTAGTAGAAATTAACTTTGAGTATTCAACTGGAATTTGAACCTGGTAATGCACCAGTTCTTCAAACAGATCTCTGGAGACTATAAACTCTTCTGCCATTAGGACACTGCACTAAAGTAATTCATTGATTAAAAAAAAAAAAGAAATCACTATATTAAGAAAATGATGGAGAATTCACTGAAAAGTGAATGGGACTGAGCTAGATTTCAATTTAAATGTGTCTTTAACTATAGTGGTCTCCTAGATTAATCAAGACCCTTCAATGCAGTCACATGTTTTAAAGTGCTATTTCAATTATTTTAATATGACTTGAGGGAACAGTTAATAGTGCTTTGGTGTGGGAAAATGTTAATCAGAAAGACACGTATTCCTTTTTTAGCAGTAGCATATTTAGTAACAGAAGTTATACTGTAATCCCACAGAGCCTGGTGTACATTGGACATGCAATTCAAGAACACTGTAAGTGGGAATTGATTCCACCTAAGCCCCAATTCAACCAAGCGTATAAGAAATCTGGGTCTCATTTGCAAAGAATTACTATTGCAAATGACATCCACGGTACCCCTGCCAGATCCCTACCAATGGTCTGGGCCCTCTGGCTCCAGACCCCTCTACCTCCCTGCCTAGCTGAAAGGAATGTAGGCAGAGTTTGGAGCTGGAATGCAAATGTCCAGTGGCATGGCTTGGAAGCCCCCTCACCCCTCCCTACTAACCTTTCTGTTTGGGTCTCGACTCTCATGTCCCTTCCCCTCCTCCCTACCTCCCATCCAGAGAGGGTGCCATTGCACAGTCACACCGCACTTTCAGGCCACACCACAGGAGCAGCAGCAGAAAACCTTTTTAAAGTCCCCAAATCAAGTAAGGATCCCCACTCCTTTCCCATCTGTGCTGAATAACACGTTCCCCCCCTCCCCTCCCCTGCCCACCACTGCCACAGTCTCCGACTGCCTGGAGAGCAAGAAGAGCTCCAGAGTCCCTCCTGCCCCATTTCACATGGGCTGTGTGTGGAGCCAGGCTTGGCCCAGGAGAGTGCCAATAGTGGAGGCAGGAAGGTACCTCTTCCCTGCCTGATCCTCTGGGTGTTACTTGCTAGCCCAGAAGCAGACTCAAGGAGAGGGAACTCACTTGCCACTGCTACTGTTCCCAGCTAAGCCCAGCTTCCCATGCTGTCCATCTGGCATGAGGCAGAAGTGACTCTAGACTCCCCCCCATCCCCAGAGCAGCCAGAAGGCAGCAACGGTGATTGCTGGGGGTTGGGGAGAGTGGGAGGGGAGAAGGGATTGTCTACTAAGCATAGAGGGAAAGGGCGGCAGATTTTTTACCTTATTCAGGGACTTTAGAAGTCCCTGCACCATGGTCTGCCCATTCGAGAGGGGTAGAACTGGAAGCATGGGTGCAGCCACCACCACAATGTTCCCCACAACCCTCCTTCACAAAATCCTGGATCTGCCTATGCATCCCTATAAAGGAAATGGGAGGGGAGAAGTGAAGAGCTGAGCTGCAGGGCACTACAGGCTCCTCTAATGCTGCCTGCAAAGGAGGCTGCAGAGACTGAAAACATTCAGGCAGAGAGCAGTTTCAGCCAGAGATGCACATGCAGAGCCAGTGCTGCGCAGGGGAGAGTTCCTCTACACACACACTCCAGGTAAGCTTGGCTCCATGGGTTTGGAGCTGGGAATCTGGGTGCTAGCATCTCAAGCACAGATACCACAAGGAGAGTGAGACATGATGTTATCAGGCTGCTTTCTACAGCCTCAGTAGTAGAGAGTTGCTCCCTTGTACAGACTGGCTGTTCTTTCCCAAACCCTCACATGCACACTTCAGCGCAGCTGCCCTTCATCTGTTGTCTTGTGGCTTTTTCCTCCCTTCTTATTAGTGGGCCCTCTCCCTTCTATTCTACCCTGCCCTCCCACTGAGGAAAACAGTAGTATTAACAGCTTGTGTGTTATATCTCTTTGTCTTTCCTGACTATTTAGACTGAGCTCTTCAAGGGAGGGACTCAGTTTTTCCAAATGTTTGTCTTAGTTCTAGCACATGGGGTCTAAAAGAATGTCAAGGCCCTAGGAAGGAGCATAATACAAGTGAATGAGAAAATACAAATTGCAGTTGTAATTCCCACCTCCAATTTTACTATGTTTCATTGTGGTGAAAGAGATGAGAGAGAGCCTAAAAGGGATGAACTATCATTGAAGTATTGTTATTCTTGATTCTTGGGGTAATGATGTAATCAGTACATCTTGGTGCTCCTACCTAGGATGGCATACCTGTGCTTTTATCATGACAGACACAAACTAGTGCTGTTCATGAGCAGGAAGAATTGGAAGTCCTTTCACAGTCACAGAACTATAACATGATCAGAATAACCGAGATTCGGTGGGAGCTCGCATGACTGGAGCACTGTCATGGATGGGTACAAAATGTTCAGGGATGGCAGACAATGAAAATGAGGAGAAGGAGTTGCACTTCATGTAAAAAAGGCCACAAGATTGCTCAGAGCTCCAATATGAAATTGGAGATAGTCCTGTTGAAAGTCTCTGGGTGAGATCTCAAGGGTGATGTGATGGGTGTCTGCTATAGGCCATCAGACTAGGAGGAAGTGGTGGATGAGGCTTTCTTCAAACAGCTAGTAGAAGTTTCCCAGTCACAAGCCCTGGTTCTCGTGGTAGACTTCAGTCACCCTGACATCTGCTTGAAGGGTAATACAGCAGTGCACAGGCAATCCAGGAAGTTTTTGGAAAGTGTTGGGGACAGTTGCTTGGTGCAAGTGTTGGAAAGGGCAACTAGAGGCCATGCTCTTCTTGACCTGCTAGTCACAAACAGGCAATAATTGGTGGGAACTGTAGTAGTGGATGGTCGCTTGGACAGCAGTGACCACAAGATGATTGAGTTCAGGATCCTGAGGAAAGGAAGGATGGAGAGCAGCAGTGTAAGGACCCTGGACTTCAGAAAATCAGTCTTAAATTTGCTCAGGGAACTCATGGGCAGGATCCCCTGGAAAGCCAGTTTGAGGGGGGAGGGGAGTCCAGGACAGCTGGCTGTACTTTAAAGAACCCTTACTGAGAGTGCAGGAACAAACCATCCTAATGTGCAGGAAGATTAGCAAGTATGGCAAAAGACCAGCTTGGCTTAGCAGAGAACTCTTCAGTAAACTAAGTCACAAAAAGGAAACTTATAAGAAGTGGAAACGTGGATAAACAAATAGGGAGGAGTATAAAAGCATTTCTTGGGCATGCGGAGATGAAGTCAGGAAGGCCAAAACACAACTGGAGTTTCAGCTAGCAAGGGTTGTGAAGGGTTTCTACAAGTCGGTCAGTAGCAAAAGGAGGATCAGGGAAGTGTAGATCCATTAATGAATAGGGGAGGCAAACTTGTGACGGAGGATGCAGAAAAGGCTGGTGTGCTCAATGCCTTTTGCCTCAGCCTTCACAGGCAAGTTCAGCTCCCAGACCACTGCACCTGGCAGCACAGTTTGGGGAGGAGGTGAGAAGCCTTCAGTGGTGAAAGAACACGTTAGGGACTACTTAGAAAATCTGGAAATAAACACATCCATGGGGCTATATGGGATGCCCCCAAGGGTGATGAGGGAGTTGGCTGGTGAGACTGCAGAGCCATTTAGCCATCATCTTTGAAAACTCATGGTGATCAGGAGAGGTCTCAGATGACTTGAAAAGAGCAAACATAGTGCCCATATTTAAGAAAGAGAAAAAGGAGGATCCAGGGAACTACAGACCAGTCAGTCTCACCTCAGTCCCTGGAAAAATCATGGAGCAGATACTCAAAGAATCTAGGGACAGGCATTCTAAAAGCCTGAGCCTAATTTGATTCAATCTTTGCAGGTTAGTCTAACCTGGCTAAGCTAAATCAGTCTGTAACTACAAAGACATCACAGACATGCAGGCACATACCTGACTCAGACTAGAAGCTGGGGGCACTAGAGGAGCCCTCCCTCCTCTTCTGCAAGGCTGAGCTGAAGGGGCGAGGCCAGGCCCCAGAAGGATTAAGGAGGGGTTCCCCCCCGCCCCCGCTTGATAACAGAGCATTTATCAGCTCTGTTATCAGCATTTATCACCCCATCAGAAAACAAACAGCCTGTCTCATTAATTCAAGCTCTTCTTAAACAAAGAAGGAACAGAGGGACATTACCTGCTGAGCTGTTGATTTGCTCCAAAAAGCCCTAAACTGACACTGCTGTCTGCTACAGCACGGACCATAGCCAGATGTGGTCTGCTTGCTAATGGTGAGGTGTCTGTGTAAGGCAGAGGGGATGGGGGATCCCTGCTTAGCAGGAAGGGGGAAAGCAGGAGGAGGCCAGGCAGATGCTCCTGTGCCTGCAGTCTCTGCTGGAGCTGCAGCCAGGGAGCAAAGGGGAGGGGCCAGCCCTGCTGTGGAGCAGAGAGCCCCACCCAGCCCAGAGAGCATGTCAGGAACTCTAATTTGACTTAAACAAGCAAGGGGTCTAGAACAGACATTACATAAACTGGTTTGAACCAGATCAGTTAAGTCTGATACTACATTCAACCAGGTTTATCTCAAACCAGTTTCAGCCATTTTCAGACCAGTTTATGTGTACTGAACATCTGTTCTGTTACAGGTTTAAACCAGTTTCTGATCATTTAAACCAATTATGTGTAATGTCTGTCCCTAGCCTTGGAGGAGATTCATAGATTCATAGACATTAGGGCTAGAAGGGGCCTCAGAAGACCATCAAGTCTAGCCCCCTGCCCCAGGAGCAGGAAGTCAGCAGGGATCATAGGATCCCAGCAAGATAAACACCCAAATGTCTCTTGAAGGCATTCAAAGTAGGTGCTTGAACTGCCTCTGATGGCAGACTGTTCCAGACCTTGGGGGCTCGGACAGTAAAGAAGATCTTCCTTATGTCCAGACTGAAATGGTCATGGAGAAGTTTGTGACCATTCGACCTCGTCATCCCTTGGGGCGCTCTGGTGAACAAACGTTCCCCCAGATCCTGATGCACACCCCTGACAAACTTATAGGTGTCCACAAGATCACCCCGAGCCTGTGCTTTTCCAGGCTGAAGAGTCCCGTGGTTCTCAGCTTCTCATCATGAGGCCTGTTTTCCTGACCTCTGATCATGCACATGGCTCTCCTTTGCACTCTCTCAAGCTTCTCCACATCCTTTTTGAATTGTGGCGACCAAAACTGGATGCAGTACTTCAGCTGCGGCCTCACCAAGGCCAAGTACAACGGGAGAATGACATCCTGCGTTTTGCTTGAGAAGCATCTATGGATGCAAGCCAGCATTTTGCTCACTTTACTAGCTGCAGCATCACATTGAAGGCTCATGTTCATCTTGTGGTCAATCATGACTCCCACATCCCTTTCGTTGGTAGTACTGCCGAGCCTATAACCATGCTGCTGGTTTTTCCTCCCAAGGTGGAGAACCGTGCATTTTTTGGTGTTAGACACCATCAGGTTCTCATCTGCTAATTTCCTGAACCTGTCAAGATCCACCTGGATCACCCTCCTGTCCTCAGGTGTGGATGTTTTACCCCAGATTGTGGTGTCTTCAGCGAACTTGGCCAGTCTGCTTCTGACACCAAGCAGAGATTTCACCTTCTGAGAAGGTGATTAGGAACAGTCAATATGGATTCACCAAGGGCAAGTTATGCCTGACCAACCCGATTGCTTTCTATGACAAGGCGACTGGCTCTGTGGATGTGGGGAGACGAGTGGATGTGATATACCTTGATTTTAGCAAGGTTTTTGATACAGTCTTCCACAACTTTCTTGCAGGCAAGCTAAGGAAGTGCAGGCTGGATGAATGGACTGTAAGATGGATATAAAACTGGCTGGAGCACCGGGCTTAGAGGGTAGTACAATCAATGGCTCAATGTCTAGTTGGCACCTAATATCAAGTGGAGCCCCCCAGGGTCAGTCCCGGGCCTGGTTTTGTTCAATGTCTTCATCAGTGACCTGGAAGATGGCATACAGTGCCCCCTCAGCAAGTCTGCAGATGACACCAAGCTGGGGGAAGCAGTATACCTACTGGAGGTAGTGTTAGGAGTCAGTGACCTAGACAAATTGGAGGATTGGGCCAAAAGAAATCTCATGAGGTTCATCAAGGACAAGTGCAAAGTCCTGCATTTAGGACAGAACAATCCCATGCACCAGTACAGGCTGAGGGCTGACTGGCTGGGCAGCAGCTCTCCAGAAAAGGACCTGGGTGTTATAGTGGGCTATGGCTGAATATGAGCTAAATATACAGCTGAATATCAGCCACCAGTGCGCCCTTGTTGCCAAGCAGGCTAACAGCATACTGGGCTGCATCAGTAGGTGTGTTGCCAGTAGATCAAGGGAAGAGATTCTTCCCCTCTATTCAGCACCGGTGAGGCCACATCTGGAGTGCTGCATTCAGTTTTGGGCCCCCCACTACAGAAAGGATGTGGACAAATTGGAGAGAATTCATCAGAGGGCAAAGAAAATGGTGACATGACTTATAAGGAGAGGCTGAGGGAACTGGGCGTATTTAGTCTAGAAAAGGGGAGACTGAGAGGGGATTTAATAGCAGCCTTCAAGTACCTGAAGTGGGGCCGCAAAGAGAATGGAGCTGGACTGTTCTCAGTGATGGCAGATGACAAAACAAGGAGCAACAGTTTCTTATTGTAGCAAGAGAAGTTCAGGTTAGATATTAGGAAAAACTTTCTCACTAAGAGGGTAATAAAGCCCTGGAACAGGTTACCCAGAGTGGTGGTGAAATCTCCATCCTTGGAGGATTTTAAGACCCAGCTAGACAAGCCTTGACTGAGATGATCTAGTTGGGGATGGTCCTGCCTTGAGTAGGGGGTTGGATTAGATGTGACCTCCTGAGGTCCCTTCCAACCCTAATTTTCTATGATTCTTATCCCTATATTTTGCATTAATCACTTGTACTTGTGATCATTACTGTTGAGCACTACTGATTACTACTGACACAGAATTTCCATCAAACAAAAGAGTCATAGTGAAAAAAATAACAACTGGATATTTTGAGCATAAGGCTTCTAACTAATTTTTCCACTGCTGTATCTTTAAGGGGTGAAAAATTACCTCTTTAAACACCGATGGTAAAAAATAGTGAAATATAGAGACTACAGTCTGGTGGATTACACTAACTTGTTTTCATATTCTTTATCATTGCTACATCTGCAGGCAGATCACACATTGTAAATGCTGAAACGATGTATTCCTCATAGCCAGCAAGGCAGGGCGCAGACTTCAGTTTTACATACAGTGTAAATTGCACTACTGCTCACACCCCCTGTTTTTGGGGGGTTGTTTTAACACAGAGAATGATCACGATGCTTCCTTTCTGCTCTGGTCATCTTCTTCCCTCTGCCTACTAGGATGCCTCTTGTTAGCTCAAAGCTTGTCTATCACTTTCCTTTTCATCTCAACCCGAGTGTGGCTTCCTCAGTTCAGTCTCTGGTCTCCAGAAATCATGTCCCTGAATTGTATTCCCTGCCAACACCATTACCTCCTCATAAATGCTTCATAGACTGAAGTCCTTGATCTGGATATATAGTTTTGTTTGACCTACATCTCTGACAGCATGTTTTAATGTAGCGCTAAGTGTTAGTACATACCTCAAAGATTCATGACTGACGCTGCAAATTTTCCACCTCCCACAGTTCCTTTGCCTGGTGTGTGTTTATTACAATGCTTATAATACAGCCAGGTCTCAGTGAGACATCTAGCCAATTCTAATCTGTATATTCTCATGTCTGTATGTATGTATATAGATACATGTATGTGTGTATATACACACACACTCTTTAAAAAAAAGAGTTTTGCCTGTTCATATCAGCTGAAGAGCTGGATTTATATGAATAGTACATTGGTCCATGTAAAATGTATGAGAAATTCCAATTTGTATTTTCATTACTTGTCAATTGTCATGAAGCATCAAAATGAGAGACCATATTGCAAAGACCTCTGCACAAGAAACCTACGCTTCAACTTTATCGCCATCTTTCCTGCCTTCTGAGAGCTTGAGTTCTCCGCAAACAAGTGTTGATACATTTTTGAAGCGGTATTAGTCTGCACGCCTTTTACCAAAGGTACACAGGTGGTTTGAACACATATCAAGGGGTGCCAGAAAATAAAAAGGGGCTGTGAAATGACATGACAGCTGGGATAACATTCCTTCTTTCTTTTCCTTGGCTAGTTACAATTTGGTGGCTATTGGCTTTCCAAGCTATTAGTTTTTCTGATCATAGAGGCTGCATGAACAAGGGAGCATGGACTGACTAAGGACTTTCACAGGTAAAGCACAACCCACAGTGGGGATCTCAGGAAATGACCACAGATCTTAACCCACAACTTTACATGCAGCAAAAGCAATATAAAACCATGGATAGTTGGGCCCAGCACTGTCCGACCGCCAGTTGAGTTGCATCTGAGTTGACCTGCGTGCCACCGAACTAGCCTTACTGATAGAGCCTGAGACACACATAGCTCATAGCGCTGATGCCAGCCACATGCAGCGCAGGTCCCGGACTGCCTGGAGTATGCAATGTATAAGGCACAGCCCTGGACAGCCTTATGTGGGGCAGGCATCCCAGAGTGGGTGCTGTGGGTACTGGATCCGGCAGGAGGGCAGGGGCAAGCAGGGGAGTCCATGGGTCCAATCTGGCCCATGGGCCAGCCCAGCCGCTCACCCAGCACACAGGGCCAAATGCATTTGACACCTAAAGGAATAGGAGTAGGGAAGGAAAAGACCAACACCCTTCTTGTGGCCTCCAAACCAGGATCCACAAGTGCTCCATTCATTCTCTTTGTAATCATCTACCAATCTCAAACCAACATGCCCACTGTTTCTTCCTGAGATCTGAAAGACCCTGGCAAGAAACTGCAGGTAAATTATGCATCTTAGATGAGAGAAGTGAGACAACAGTTCTAGTAATTCAGAGGAAGAGAAACTACTGACCTTCTGCCTTACATAAGCCACTGAGCACCTCTCCGTTCAGATTTCCTTAGCTCCCAAGGGAGGACAACAATGCTCTCTTTCCTATGCTACTGCATGAGGATGTGGCAAGGATTAACTAGTGTTTGTACAACATTTTGAAAACATAACACAATATTATGCTACTACAAATCTGTAATCCCAAGCTCTCTGAGCTCAGTGGAGCTACAACAGAGATGAATCTGGCCTATTATGTCTAAGCAATATTACTCGCCACATAAATTACAACTGTTGCAATAGTTTCCTAATGGTTTGGTATGCTGAATCTATTGTGCAATTATTCTGTGAAACAGGTAATAAAACTGCCTCTGACCTTTCTCTGTGGGTGTAGAAATATTTCATTTTAAAAGATTATGTGGTGTTTCAAAACAACTGTTAAGGACCGTTTATATTAATTGCAATATCACCTGTTCCACATACTCTAATTGTCTCCCTATGGTCCATATGTTTCCTTCTTAAAAGAATATTTATGGGAATTTCCTAGTTAACACGCAAAGAATAACATCAAATCACCTTTTCTAGTCTTCTTTTGAATTCAAACAGATTTTGAGCTCCCCCTACTGTCTGCAGATTTTATATATATATAATGTGTGTGTGTGTGTGTGTGTGTGTGTATGTATACACACACACACACACACATATATAAGATGTATAATATATAATGTAGAATATAAAACATTCATATTTAAGTCACAAAATTAATACATTGTGAACAAGACCTGGTGTGTCCATACTAAACTAAATGCATGTGTTTCTATCTGATCTTAGAAACTAAAAAGCCCTGGCCAGGCTAGCATTGTGCTGAGAGAACACCTCAAAATCCAGGGTGTTGTAGATAATAGGGAAGAAAAGGTGGCCAAACACCCAGAGTAGTTAGATCATAGAAACCAAGTAAGTGGAAGTCTTTATTTGGCATCGCTGATGCCAATGAATGGAAATATGAGGAAGGTGAAGACCCAAGGGGCAGTATATTCATTTCTGTGAAATGATCAGGAACCCAGCTCTACCAAAAATTCAGGGTCTTTACTGTTTAGAGATTTCCCACCCCTCCCCCCACTCGCTCCAAAAAATTGACTCATTCTTAACGAACCTCACCTGAATAACCCATTCCTCCATGTTCCTAACACACTCTTCTACTGGAGGCTTGAACTTGCTCTTCCAACATCCACGAAGCCTGCATCCCAAATCTGCCCTCGGACACATACCCACAATTGTCACTGGCTTCAGTGAAAAAAACATGGGTATATCCAGGGATGAAACTGGGCCACTCATTTTGCACTGGAATTTTGTGACGTGGAGGTTTTCCCAACACCCAAGCACAGAGCCAGAG
>NW_017728886.1:253586644-253606714 GCF_001723895.1 Crocodylus porosus | reverse complement strand
AGGCTGTGTAGGGTCTTTGCAGGGGAGGGGGAGGGGTAGCAAGCAGCCAAAGTGCAGAGCACGGGGGATGGCAAGCGGCCAGATGCAAAGCCAGTGGCGCATGACAGCCCTGCGAAGTGGTGACACCCTTGGCACATGCTGATGGCTGTATGGTACTGTCTGCGGGGTCCCCCCAAAGTTCAGGGCCCAGGGATGGTCACCCCAGTTTGTCCCCCGACAACAGACAGCTCTGCATAGAGCACAAAGATTCTGTGTCATGTGTAGTCTCTGACCCAGGTGGCTACCAAGAAAAAGGATTAAGTGCCTAGTTTTATAACGGCTAACCCTATCCAAAATAAAAAACAAAATTAAACACTGATGTCGAGTGCAGTGAATGCTTGATAAATAGTAATATTCATAAAGCTTTCAAATTAGGAAAGATTTTTTTTTTTTGAGGGGGAGAAAGGGAAAAGGAGTGGTAAGAGGATGCTAAAAATGAGAAAACCAGTTTGATGTTTTTGAGTCAGAAGGGTGGAAATTTTCAAGCCTTCCCAAAAGAGCTCTCAACCTACAGGCATAGTCTAGTCCTGATTTTTTTACGATAAGTCCATACGTGGAGAATACAGCTCATGGTTTAGTAAGCAGCATCGGTGACCACATTCATAAGCGAAAGCAGAAGCTAGAGTTGAGTCACTCTCAGCTTCTCAGGTTATGGTTCAGCCTTTGGTATTTCTGCCAGTCTGCCTTCTGAAAGCTCCATCTGGGAGCTGGTCTGAATGTGGGCTGAAAAAGCATATTGTTGGCGCTGATGAGTGAAGGTCTGTGCTGAGATGATGGAAACTTGTCAAGTACCTTTCTTACCGGTATTTAACACGTCACCTTTTTTGCCCAGGCAAGAACAGGGTTTGTCTGAATGCTCCAGCATCCAGAGCAGAAGTGAGGTGGCTCCTCTGGGTCATAGATGAAAGTTATATCATTCAAGTTTGCCCAGACAAAGATTGCCTCCATTGCTACTGTTAACAGTATCCCCAATCTTGATGATGACAATTGAAGTCATCTGCATATAAGGTTGTCTGGGCAGGGATGTGATTGACAGCGTGGCAGAAGAGGACTTGTATATATTGGCAACGATGATGTCATTGACCTGGACAATGCTCCATTCTCTCTTGCACTCTGGGAAGTGCTCTGTCCCTTGGTAGTGTATGGCAGGCGGTTTCTGATGAAGGTAGCAAGGCCATGGATCCTGCTGGCTACAGAATCTGCAAAGCTGTAGCCTGAGAGCTTCATCTTCTGCAGCTGCTCCGTATGTGTTTCTTGCAGAAGGACTGCGAGTGGCTTTATTTCCCTGGTGATGCGTTCCAGCACTGATTGCTTAAGTGAGCTATAGTCTTCAACTTTAGGTTGACAAACAGTCAAGCTTTCCCCTTGTGGACAGGAGAAGTTGCTCTGGCTCATCTTGTGCTTAGTATATCAAAATTGGAAAGTATGGTATATCAAAATTGGAAAAATTGGAAGTCCAGTTGCCTTTGTAGTGAATTTTACTTTTGCTGCACAGCTACTCACAGGAGGCACCCTGAAAAAGTCATCACTGTCACCTCCAGCCAGACTAATGAGAGAGCAAACCAATAAGAGGATCCATCAGAAACCAACACTGATCAAAGCTACAATACCTTTACAAACTGCCTAACTGAAATAGTCAAACTCTGTGTACCTAGAAGTTAAGTGCCATGCCGGGACAAGCAGCAAGAACAGCTCTAACATCATCAAGCAATGCAATGACCCTGCAACTGTAAGAAGAACAACAAAAGAGTTGGCTGTCACATTGAACAATATAAAAAAGGAGAGGTGGCTTACTGCCACAGAAGGATTGGAGATGACCCACTCAAGCAGAGAAGCATGGAGCACCATTAGCTGCCTTACCTGCAAAAGCACCGAAAGACAACAGTGTCCTGTGCCAGCAAATTGCATTGTGAAAATACTGCACAACAGCAGCAAATACAAGGGCCCAAGCAAGCTATGCACAGAAATGATGAGATACCTGACTCATGAACAACTTAAATCACCCAGCGTCAACTTTAATTTAACAAATCCCATCTCTGGCAAGTTTAATGCAGTTATCAAAGTGATCGAGACTGGCCAGGCTGCTGGACCAAATAACACATTCCCAGAATACGTTACCAAGCTCAGAATCGCAATGAAAAGATGGCTTCAAAAATTCATATATAAATGTCTCAAAAGTAACAGACTTCTAACAATCTGTAGAAAAGCTGATGTCACTGTTATCTTGAAACGCAATCAACCAGTATCATTACTCTTCCACCTGGACAATTGTTGAATCAAGAGCACACTAAATATCAGAGTAGCCAAACACACCCTTCCCCATGAGCATACCCCAACTTACCTAGGAGTCACGTTAGATCACTCCCTCACCTATAATATTGCATTCAGAAGGTCAGCAGTATAGTCACTGCCCGGTTTGCTGCCTTTACATGTTTAGCCAGCCCACCACAAGGTACCAACTTCAAAGTGCTCAGAAACACTGAATTTACAGTAGTATATGCTCCTGCAGAATACTGTGCTCCTGTATGTTCAAGAAGTCACAGTAAAAAGCTCAACACTGTACTTAACAGTGCACTGAGACTCTAACAGACTGAGATCTGGATACAGACACTTCAAAACAACACTTCACAAAGTGAGTATCTTGGTCGGCCCCCTGTGTGAATGCGGGATCCAACAAACAGCACGGCACTTAATCAAAAACTGCAATCTTTACAAATGTCCAGATGGGGCAGTTGGAAGCCGCACGTTGAGCAATGATACCAGACAGTGCCTCAAAAATCTGGAAGTTGATATCTATTGCCATATGAAAAAGAAAAGCTATAGTTAACAAAACAGTAAGTATGCACCAGGAAAGATAAATTTTGCTTCATGGCTTTAAGAATAATTAACATATCAACTGCAAACTATAGATGAGAAGAGAGAAGAAATTCACCAGGCCAGAACGTGAATAAAATAAAACTGAGCGCAGTTAATGATTTAGGGTGCTTAGCCTGACACATTTTAAAGGGATCAGGTTCTCAGGTGGTGTTGATCACCTGCTCTAAAGGTCACGCTCCTTTTAAGTGTTTCAGAAAGGGTACTCAAAAAAATCACAAGGCAGCTTTTCAGACTCTTTGCAAGTCAGTGGGACGTAGGCTGTGAAGCCACCTTGGAAGATGAGACTCAGTCTCCCAAGACGCATAAGACATGCTTATTAGGACTGTACAAAACAGCACTGTGCCCATCTCCGCTCGATGACCTGATCCCATGCTGCCTTTGCCCGGGCAACTGGTCTTACTGCTAGTCATGGTGTGTGTTTTCCTGTTTTTGTGCTAGTTCACTGTACAGTTTGAATGGTGTCTTTCTGGGTAAGTTTTGGCATATTTTGTTGTTGTTTTCATAGTTTTGCCTGGTGTATTTAAAAGAAAAGCCCAAGTATGGCCAGTTTTCAAACCAGATTATCCATTATACGAATGAAGAAATGTATGGTGATGATGCCCATTGGTAAGAACAAGGGGTGGGAGCCAGGATGCTTGGGTTTTAGTCTGAGGTCTACCACTTAACAGCAGGGGGGACTCAGTTGCTCTATGCTTCAGTTGACTCATCTATCAAGCAGTGTAGTAACAGTCAGCTCTACTGGCCCGAATCCTTTAAGGTCTTGTCTATACTGTGCTTTAAAGTCAGCCTAAGTTATACAGTGCAGCTCTTGGCTTATTCTGCTACGGTATCAGTATAGTGAATAGTTGTATCAGTCAGTAAAGTGCCACAGCAGGTAAAAACTCTAGTGAAGGTGAGGCCTATAACTTCAAGGTGGAGGTATACGCTTTCTGTGCTCTAACAAAGTATAAGCAGAAACTTAACACAGACCCATGTCCAGTTAAGAGCAAGGCCTGGCCCACTGCAGTAAGAAATAGTAAGGACATTGTCCACATCAAGACACTTTACAACAGTGTTTAGCGATACAAACAGCCAAGACACTGACCTTGCTATCATGAGTCAACTATCTCCGCAAGTATACATGCTAAAAGAAAAGGGTAACCAAGATCTTACGGGTAATTTTTATTTTGCTAAACAGCCCTAAAAAACTATGGTGTGTTGCATTATCCATCACAGAACATTATAGTCATTTTCTATGACAAAACCAACAACTCTGGACCAAAACCACTAGCATTTGGATCTCATTACTGAAAGCCAGACTTTCCCTACTAAAATAAACAAAAGATCTTTGCACCCAAATGATATCTAAAGCAGATGAGTCAGCAATGCATTATAACTGTTGACTGTCAAAGCTTGCCTCACCACTTTGAAACCTGCCATTATTAAGCATCAATGTTTATTTTACATCAATGTGGTAAGCTGCTTGCAGACTGCTATGAAGTCAAAGTCACTACCCAAAAAAAGCTTAAACCCTAGTGAAACTATCAGTGAATTCATCCATCACTTTGTTGTTCTGCTTCTCTTGAGATGAACTGTACTTGTGCGAGATCTTTATACCTGCCAGAGCTTATAGGCTCAAAAACTAGCTAAGATGTATTCAATTATTGCAAAAGTCATTGTATCTTCAGTCATATGCTTCTCCCACCTTGACAGTCACTCCATCAAACATACAAATAATTTACTGGAGCGAACATATTCTCTTTCCTTCTATGAATAAACATGCCTATTATCAACTTCGTGACAAACAGCCGCATCGTGGACAGTGGATCCTTTTTCCAGATGTGCACTCCTAACAGCCTTTGCTCGTCTCTGTCTCCCCCACCCATGGCATTCAGCGTGCTTCACAAATAGTTAATCGAGAGCCTCAGAGTCCTGGTTGCGTAACTAGTAAATGGGCATAATGAAAGACTGATCCTCAGTTTGGGCCGGGTAAAGCAAACTCTTGACTCCAGCGCAGATCAGTGGCACATTGAAATAATTCAGGAAATCAGTAGCAGAGAGAGAGATAGGAACACCAGTGTCATGCAAATTCACCAGCAGAACTGGCCTTGCTTGCGCCACCCGTCCTAAATGCGGTGCTCTGTTTAACAAGAACGCACCAACCTGAAGCACAACGTGGTGACAGTAAGAGATGTAGCCACTTCACATCACAGAGGAAATGCTTCAGAGTCATTCAGCCAGAAGTGATCAAAAAGCTCTGGATTTTATTTTGTTGTTGCCAAAAATTCTCAATGATTTCAACTGCATGGAGGCAGGTTCTGCCTTTCAGACACTGGCTTGTTGAGGGGGCAGCCCAATATAAGTCCTGCGTGTCCAGAGCAGCCTGAGCAAACTGAACTGTTGGTCGGGGACCATCAGAGCCTCTCCACCTTGATCCCTTTAAGAAGAGCATTCAGATCTCCTGAAAACTGTGAGCAGAGACTCACACATTGATTTGGTCTTTTCCCGATCTGCACTTTTGCTGTTTATTGCTAGCTGCTCTTTCCTCTGGTTTTCTAAATGGCCTCCAGCCCCTGCATTGTTTATGAGCTAATTAGACTTTAATAAGTCAGAAAAAGGGCTGTTTAGGAGAACTGAACTACCCCTGTGATTGATTCCTTTGGATACTGGTGAATATACCAGGGGAAATAAAGTGAAGGAGTGATCCTGCGCCACATAGTGAGGACAGCCACAAGCTTTTTTGTACCAGCTTAGCCATATGGCAAGCCACAGACAATTAAAACAGCCATACTAGTCACTACAAACATATTAACCAGTCACTACAAAACTTGAGTTAACTGAGAAATAATTCCTTCTAACTGGGGGAAAAAACCCGGACTAGCACAGCCATTCCCCTGACAGAGGAGGTAGGAAGCGCAACACTTCAGGTACTCAAGGTATGGAAGGTAAGACCTTGTATAAGGAACGAAATATGCCTAAATGTTAACCCTTTGGAAGAGGAGGGTACAGATAAGCACATAGTCCATCCTTTGCATTTGCCCACATATATGATCCTAGGTAAAAGAGAGAAATCCCAGCACCAACTATCCTCAGTACTCTGCCTGGAGAGCACACAGGAAGAGTTGGACTCAGCCAGAAATGCACTGAGAGCCACAGGCATTGTGTACCATAATGCGTGGCACTTGTGTGCGTGTTGAAGGGGTGGGGGCACACTTTCTGCTCTAGGTTTCTTCAACTCATTAGATAAATACAGTAGAACAGCACAGTCATTTTCCCATAATCTCAGCCAGGTAACCCATGAGTCACGATCTGTGAAACTAGATGTGAGATTCAATTTCCTGCACACCAGTAAAGAAGAAATACCACTCAGGTAATTGGTTTATTAAAGCAACAGAGCAGAGGATTTATATAACATAATCCAGCCCTGAAGTGGACTCAGATTGGTATTTTCCTTCAATCAATTCTATTTTCAAAAAAAAAGAAATCTAATTAATTCATTTATCATTAGCATGCAATTAGCTTTAAACCATTAGCTTTGGTAGAAAGCAGAAACCAAGTGATTATACATGCAAATGAGCAGTGCAACACAGAGTCGATGTTTCTGCGTCAGGGGCCTTAACAGGCAGCCGAGCCAGGACTAATTGCCCAGTGTGCTAAACCTGCCAGAGATATCCAGCAGCCCCACCACGGCTGATGAACCTGCAGGATGCTTTCTGAGCATCCCGGTTGACCGCTGGGGAGAGCAGCCTCCCCATGCAGTTCCACCTGTGGCAGCAGGCTGCGAGCCAGCCAACAGTTCTGCCTGAAGGGCTGCTGCCTCCCTGGATCCGGCTCTCGTGATTTTCTGATTTCTGACCCTGCTCCCCTCTGCTTCTGGATGCTGCCTGTCTGGAAATTCCCCTTTGCTTTGGAAACTCAGTCTCTGACTCCAGCAGCCCAACATGGCCTGTGACTTGGATTCTGCTCCGGGAATTCTCCATCGGTTTGGGAAGTTAGGACTCTAGCTCCTGTTTCTGGGCCTTCCCTGGTGGCCTGCCCACTAGGCCGGACTGCCTACATCCTGGTCCTTCCACTGCTCAGGTCCCTGAGGAACTTGGTTTGATGGGGGTTAGCTGAGTGACTCAACACCACCAAGAGCATTGGGCTCCGTACAAAATAAGGCAGAGGCCAACACTTCCTTTGCAAACATGGATGGAAGTGGTGATGTCTCCCTTCATACGATACCACAGTGGTTAAAGCTCTCATACCGGAAGTGGGCAACAGCAGCTCTGTTCTTCAGCTCAGCCTGATGGCTTTAAATCCACATTATTTACCATCAGGTGATGGTCTGTTCTGGGCTAAGGGTGCTCTCCTGTTGAAAAATCAAGAGTAAGCATGATTCGTCAGCCCGGTAGCTACAGCAGTCACTTGGCAGGAGAGAAACCTGGGTCTTATCTTTGCTCCCAGGACTCCCTGGACTGACTCTCTATCCCAGTGGTTTTCAAACTTCTTAAAGTCACAAAACCCTTTCACATCACGTCTTCTGCTGTGGACTGACTGACGGGGACCCAGGTGGCCCCGCTCCATAATGGCAGTGCACCATCTCATGGACTACTCTGCCATTAATCTCAGGTTTTTTGCAGAAACCCCTGATGACCTTTTGTGGGACCCCCCGATTCCACGAAACCCACTTTGAAAACCTCTGCTCAAGCCCATGATGAAATACCTGATGGCTAGAGTCATGTTTCCTTTTTCTTTTAACAAGCACAGTGTAGACAGAAGTTAAAGAGAATGCCCTCATGCCTAGAACAGCCTGCAGGTGAGGATGGGAACCCTTAGTCTGAATCCCTTCTGGCTGAGGAGGGGCTTGATCTTGCTAGCTGAGTATTCTTTACTATTGCTAGTATAAACGCAGGAAACCACCAAGCCCATCCTCCCCAGCTACATTTTAAACAAAAAGGGAGCCCTGCACTGTTCTTAGAAAGAAAAGGTGTTTGTGCCTTCAGGGAAGGGTCCTGGCTTGATTCCCCCGGAGAGAATAGAGGTGCCTCCAGGAACTGGAAGTGAGGGATCTGGGGGAATTTTAATCCATGTCCATGTCCTCACAGCTTCCTACAGACTAATTCTAGGCAGTGGCATACTGACTTTGAGGACTTTAGGCATCTCCCTGCTCTGTATTGGCTTGTTTTAAATCCCATTTCCAGACACCTCACTGTCCCCATGCAAAGTACAGGAAGCTAACCAGCTTACTGAGGGCCCTGAAGAATATCGACCACTCGAACCAGCTCCATGCATGAGCCCACAAAGTTGAGGAATCGACAGATTAGCACAGCTCTCAGTGCATGCACTAGCACAATGAGCCTGAGCACTACGCTGGGGTGTGCACCCAGAGCCATGCTAAGTCATCTGCTACCAGGAGGCACAAGGAGTGGGTGCAAGTGGGCAGGGATTATTTCTCGATGTTGTGCCCAGTCTAACCCAGATGTATCTCTGGATTTCACTCCAGTGTCCAGGCACCACCAAGAAATGTGGCCCTGCAGCACTTAACTCTTAGGATCCCAAGTCTTTTACTGAATCCAGTCCTTAACATCTCAGTGCCCGAATTATACAGCAGTTATGGAGCTTCATCTTGGGTGAAGGCAAGGACTGTCCCAGCATTTCTTATACAAAGCCTAAGCACAACGGGAGGCCTCTAGGTATCAGTGCAATGCCAAACTGCATGGCAATGACTGTATATAGCTATTGGGAGGATATTATTTCAGATTGGTAAGAAGGAAGTTTCGATTAAGTTTGGCCAGATTTGTCTTGAACATCAAAGGCGAAAAGTGAATGGAAATGTGCAGAACTGTAAACCATTTCACTTAACCCAACAATGACCAGTAGAAGGGCAATTCTGGAAGTATTTCTCTCTTGCTTTACCCTATCTTTTTTTCTCCTGGCCTCCTTTGTTATGTTGTATAATGCTCTAGAGAATGATAGTGGTGTTCAGTACCTCCTCTTTCTAGTGAGCTGCTGCATGGGATCTCTCCTTCCCTGTGAGCAGTGGAAGGCAAGTGAACATGAACACTAAATCACAGACTTTTTCCTTGTGCGTGGGGATGTTTGTAGTTTTTAAACCTCACAACAGCAGAGGTAAATACAATAACTGCATGACTCAGACTTTGCCTCAAAGGTCATTCTCGGTTCCTATCCCAGGCCAAAAAGGAAGAAGGAAAAAAGCCTCTTATATTTTTGTTCTCCATTTCACTGTGAGGTGAGTCACCCTGCCAGTTAAAAGCTATAAAATGACAAACATTGGTAAATAAGATAATATTAATGACACAGATGACTCAACTGAAATAAACACACATCAGTCACTGCTCAGCAGGTTCTAAGGAACTTAAGAGAAAAAAAAGCCCTACTTGAATTAAAGACAGGATGATGAATTTAAATCTGCTATTAATAAATATTCTTCTGTGACAAAGCATTCCACATGGCATTTATATTTCATTATGTCCTATACAAACTAAGCAAATGGAAACATTACTCATCAGCTATTGCAGAAAGTTTGTCCAAAAGTTGTGAGAACTCCCTCATTTTTCTAGGGCGAAGAAACAGCTTCCAAGCTCTTTTTAAAAAGCACAAGTTTGCATTTATACAAGGTTCAGTTGTGTCTTTCCTCTCCCCCATTTAGTTGAAAACTGTACATCCATTTCCAGGTCTCTTTTAAAGCTAAATGGGTCCTTAACTGAATTACTAGGATTCAGTTATTCACCAATCTCCAGTTCAGCAAAATACTGAAGCACGCATCCCTAACACCAAGGGTTATCACTGAGCACTGTTTTATCCATGTCCCCACTTGCATCTCATCAGCCTATGGTGAGGCAAGTCTACAATAGTTTGAAAGTGGGGCCCTTTAGCTCAATCTGCCGGTTAGTTCCAAGAATTGAGAATTTGTTCCTTGGTGTCAGAGACGGTTGCAGCCATCACGAACGCACAGAATGACTTTGATGAGACTGATCATATTGTTAACTGCCTTACTGAATTAAGGCCCAAAAGGAAGGGATTTGAAAAAACACACAACTCAACTGTAATGTGATCAACATTACACTCTACAACTGAGTGCCTACTATGGGTGCCAGTGATCTACAGATAGAGTAATTTTGCAAAGAATCATTAATAGCCCCAAGCAAAGCCCCATCCTCTAAATTTTCTTTATTTCTAGTAGTTTCACCTATCCTAGGTTCAAGTGCCTAACATACCATACATAATACGATGACATTTGTTGCCCCTTTTCAGCTGAATTTAAAAGGATGATTCCAATTTAAAAATGCCAAAGCTACCAGAAGCTTGAACACTACATGAACCAGTTTGCATGGTATAGCCAAGTTACATAAGGAAAAAACACAGTGCATTCCCATTTTAGCTCCCACAACTCCCTCTTCTTGCAAAGCACGGTAGATCAGACTCTGCTTGCTCATACATGCATATGATTGTAATGGAAGAGAACCAGAGATGTTAGTGCCACGAAGCTAGAATTTGCATTTATGGTATCTGGTTTCTTTGAACTGTTACTTGCAGTTCACTTCCAAAGCAATTAAGTTTGTTATGTGAGAGAGATACGTGGAGTAACCTCACGCTCACCTTTCTTTCCTGATGAAAACAAGGGTGAACAAACTTTGACCCGATAAACAAGTTCCTCTGTCAGCACCCATTATGAAAAGCCTCCTGGGACAACATAAGGTGATAGAAACCTGGTGCTAAGAATGAAGTACGCTAAATTTCCACCTTGATCTTTGTGGAATTGGGGTAGTGGCTTGTGCCCTATGCCATAACATACCACATTCTGATCTCATTTACACTGTGTAAATGTAGAGAAGGTCTTATGCTCTTACGTCATAAAAGCTTAAATCTGGAGTAATTCATCTGAAGCCACTAGAATGTCTCCAGATTTACATCCATGTGGATGAGAACAAAATTTGACCCAATATGATTGTGGTCAAACAAATGTAACATAAGCATCAAGGAATTTAAGAATCCTGGGTATGAGGATGGCTCAAGCCTGGATCTCTGATTCCTGATTGAGCCATTGACTCCTAGCCATTGACTAGGCCAGACTCTGCAACCCACGTGTGCTCAGTGGCTTCATTCCTCCTCTGTAAAATGGATATTTTTATTTTTTCCACATCCCCCCCTCTCACTTGGAAGGTCCTCAAGATAGGGATTGTCTCTTGCTTTAAGTTCATACAGCATTTACCACAATAGAGGCATTAATCTCACAGACTAGGGACAGAAGTTACATGCAAACTGATGTTAATGATTGAAAACTAGTTTAAACCAGTAACAGAACAGAAGTTCAGAGCACATAAACCATTTTCAAAATGGCTGAAACTGGTTTAAGATAAACCTGCTTGGATTTAATATCAGACTTAACTGGTTTACCTTAAATTGGTTTCAGCAACTTCTGTCCCAGATCCCCTCCTGACTCAAGTTATGTCACAGTCCCCCAGGATCCCAAGATGCTTTGCAGCCCTGGGCTGTGTGCTTTAGTCACAGAGCTGTCACAGAGCTAAGGCACTAAAATCCCTGCTTTCCAGCCTGCTTTCTGCCTCTGCCTCTCAGCTTGATGGGACGGGGGTACAGGAAAATGGACCTCCAGCCCCCCCTAGCCCCAGGCTGTACAGTAAGGGGAGGAAAAGCCCCTTGCAGTAGTGGATTTTTCCTCCCCCCCTTCCAGCCCAGTGAGCTGGGATGGGGTGAGCTCAGCTCCACCCTCTCCCCAGCTTCACCTCCTAGAGGGGGGAACACACCTCTCCCCACTCCCACCTGGCACTCCCTCCCCCAGCTGGAGCCTGGGGGTGAAGCCCCCACCTGCAAACTTTTCATGCCCCCAACAGCTCAAAGTCAGGCTGGGATTGGCTCATCCCCATCCCCTCCTCAGCCATCTGCCTTGGTGAGGGGTGGGAAGGAGGAGGCAGAGAAGGCAGGTGGGAATGCACTCCCCCAGTGAGATCTGCCCAGCATGGGTGGGGGGAGGCAAGGAAGGCTTTTTGTCTCCCCACAGCTCAAGCCAGGCTGGGATTGCCCTCCAAGCAAATAACAGAGGAAAGTGTGGGGCTGGAGCAATCCCAGCCTGGCTCCAAGCTGTAGGGAAGCAAAAAGCCCTCTGATGGGTGCTTTCCCCCCAGCCCTGGGCAGACCTTGGCTGGGGAAGACCAGGGCAGGGGGGGAAGTGGTGTGTTTCCCTATCATCATCCCCCCCACTTTCTTCCTGCCCCTCTTGGAGACAGATGGCTTGGGAAGGAGGGTGGCTGGGGTGATCCCAGCCCAGCTGGAACTGTGGGGGAGGGGGTATAAATAGCCCCCTGGTGGGAGCTTTTTCCCCATGCCAGGCAGACCTTGGCTGGGGGGGAGGCAGTGTAGAAGATGGGAGGGGGTGGTACATCTTCCACACTCTCAGAGGCAGGCACCTGGGGAAGGAGCAGAGCTGGGGAAATCCCAGCCCAGATCTGGCTGTGGGGGATGTGAAACACCCCCTGTTTGGGGATTTCTCCCTGTGCTGAGCAGACCTTGACTGGGGTGGATGTGATGGGGGGTGAGCAGTGTGTGTGTGTCCCCATACACACTCTTGTTGGAGACAGACAGCTGGGGAAGTGGTGAGACTGCAGCAATCCCAGCCTCCCAGCTCAAGCTGCAAAAGGGTGAAAAGGCCTCTCAGTGGGTGCTGCCTTAGACAACCTGGCCACGAGGGGTGGTGCATGTGAGCACCCCCCTGGCCTGGGTCAGTGCGGGCTTCTGCCCACCCTGGCCACCCAAACACTGAACATCAGTTCAGTTTGTTATCAGTTCAATCCTCGCAGTTTAGATTGAAGATTGAATCAATTCTGCCTTGGGTTTTTTGAGCTTCTGTACTTAGCCATAAGGCCGGGAACTGCTACTATAGCAAAAGCAATATGAAACAAAGCTGTTAATTGCAGATGGCTACTTTGTAGGGTAATTGCCTTTTCCTTCCTTTATCAAATTGAACTGGATGTTAAGGTAACTAGCAACAATTAAATTGGACAATCCCTTTTTAACAGCACCCTCTTATAACATCTCATTCAGAACCTGTTAGAACTTACTTTCCCCAAACGTAATGAAAGCCAATAGGATAATCAGGTTCCAAGGGGTATTAGACAAATGCATGAAGCACACTTCCATCTGGGGCTACTGAACACTACAGGATGTGACCTACTGCTGGTGACTGGGAGGCTGTAACAAGGGATGGATCATGTGTCACTTGCCCCATTTCTAATATTTTTCCTCTAAAGCATCTGCTCCTTGCCACTGTCAGAGACAGAATGCTGAGCTAGAAGGACCTTCAGTCCAACCCAGTACAGCAGGTCTTCTCTTGACAGATGAAATGCGGTGGCACCAAGAAGTAGAAAAGATGCCCCTCCACCAATTTCCACTGTTGAATAAGGTTAAAAGAATCATGCCGGTGCTGTAGTATGTTCTCTCCAGTGACAAATCTTAGAATCACAGACTTAGAAAGGACCTCAAGGGTTATCTACTCCAACCCCTGAGGAAAAAGCCAACAGGCCAGCACTAGCAGAGGAGGGCTGGACTCCATCAACCTCGGGGTTGCAGGCCTAGCATTTTTGCATTGCACCACTTTGCTCAATACTGGGACCAGCATGAAAAAATAAAAGGTGATTTACATGCATGGATGTACAGTACATTCATGCTAATCCTAGCATGACATAACTGTAGCATTAAAAAATTAAGCTGATCTCCCTGCTGGCCTCAGCATTAGTCAGCCTAATCTATACTGGGACTCAATCAATCCCCCCTCAGCTCTTCTCCAGAATAAATAACTTTAGTTGTCTGAGCTTTTCTCAGAAGCCCCTGCTCTCCCCAATTCAGAATGATCTAGGATTTGTATGCAAGAACAGGACTTGAACTCAGTCCTCCCATATCCCAGGTGAGTTTTTGAGAACATCTGCAAAGCACCGTGATCACCCTACAGTGAGCTCCATTGTCTGTGAAGCAAGTGCAAGTAAGACAGCTGCATGCAAGCAACAGTAATTGAAAGCAGCCACTGAAATGACAAACAAAACCAGAAAAGCCTGATATCCGTGTACACTGAAGTTCCACGTAGGTGCTCCTTCCATATAAAGGTCTTAAATGCCATAATGTGTTTGTAATAATCTATTATTACTGTCTTTAAAACATTTTATTCCTGATGGTTCAAAACACTCTTGGCACTGAAATCAACCATTTTCTATTGGAAACTAAGGAGAATTTGCTCTAGGGCTAAAAACTCTATAAAGTTTATCCATGCAAATGGTCCTTGTCACAACAATAATGGGGTAGGACCTTGGATTGGGGGTGGGGGGTGTTTCCCTCCTCCTCTGAAAAAGAACACCTCCAACAACACAGAGCCCCTTAGCAACGTGCTCAGGCATTGAATCGGTTCTGAGTCAGAGGGAAAAAATGTCATTTAATGACTCACCAGCATCACTTATGCTGCACTGTGTGGTGCTAAATAATCTAATCTGCTTGTCTATTTGAGTGCCTTTAAAGAGAGTAAGCATGCAATGTAAAAGAGCTTTTAGTAGGATACGTGAGTGTTAAGGGCAGACTCCAACTCCACGGAAAGGTTGCAATCAGAATTGGATCAGGATCTGAATGTAATGCAGAGTATTTGGAAACGCTTTACAGGAAAAAGTAGTTTGCAAAAAAAAAAAAATCAAGAGACAACAGTTATATCAAAGTCAGAGGCTTCTGGTAACAGTCTGACCTCAAAGGACCTCTGCTCATGTACTCTTTGATATCTGAACGTGCGCATTTCACACTGTTATCAATCGAATTCTCCTTATCTAGGAAAAGCATTATACTGCCAGCGAAATGTGTTTTGAAGAACTAAGAGCAAAGGTGTGCCCTCCTGGTTCTGAGCTGAATTCATTAAGCTTCCTGCAGATGGCACTGCTAAATTTTAAAACAAAAAAAAAAAGGAATTTTGCTAACTCTGACTAAATTCTCAGTCATTTGTTAATCTTATCTAAGTGGAAAAATTAAGCCATGTAAGTCATTTCCCTGTCAGAGTAACATGCCTGAAGTACTAGACACAGAATCCAGCATTCCCTGTTATCAGTGAAGGCAAAACAAATGCAAAATTAGGCTCTGTATTCAATGGGTCCAAAAGTGTAGTGCTTTTCAAATAGGAAAGGAGACATGAATGAAAACCCAGGACCTCACTTCACCTTAGCATTGCCATTTTAAATCTATCCTGCCCACATGCCCTTATATATACATTAGAAGCATCCTCTAACCCCACCATTAAGCATGTCCTCCTCTTCCAGTTTGTGGCACATATAAATACTCCATGCTACATACCATTCTTTTAAGCCAGCAGTACTGCAACTTGTGATGCTGTCAAAGGAGAATAATATATGTGTGTCCCTTGGGTATTCAAATTTTAAGACCACATCTTGCCCTGGAAGGCAACTCCTTGAATTCTAGTTGAGCCACATACGCCCCAATTCAAGACAGCATAGGCTTAAACCCATCACAGACATGCTTTTAAGTACATGTATCATAGTTAAAAGGACTTTGTTACATATTTTAATGGGATTTAAGTGTGTGCTTAAGTGTTTTCTTAAGTGGAGATACTTTCCTGATGGGCTCCATGTATCAAACCAAGGAGAGAATGGGATCGGACTGCAGGGGTATCCTCTGATTCCACCCCCTGTTCTGGTGCATTAAGAGTGGCAATAGAGCTGCTTTATTCCCCGGCAAGCCTCAGCTAACATGCTTTTATCGTAAAAAAAAAAAAAGCTTTATCTGTAATGGACCTGTGACTGTGTACCTTTCGAAAACCTTTGAAGACCTGAGTCACAATGCCCAGGCATGACTCAAAACCAGCCACATCCAAAGAAAGCCCCTTCAGACTTGGAGGCTCTCATTCTGATCACTCTTACCCTAGCATAAATCAGGAGCCAAATCTATGGCATTACACCAGTGCTGAGTGAGACCCACTACACTCTGATTTAGGAAAAAGAGGCCTTAAAAGACACAGGTCTAATGCAGAAACAGTTCAAGGTGGCTTATTAAGACTTCATTATGGTAATGACAGATCAAATATAACCGTGTTTACAAATCGCTCCTGGGGCAGCCTTTCTGTTCTTACAGTGGCAGACAGTCAGTGATTAAAGATAGACTCTCACATAACTTGGGATTTGTTGTTTACTTAATTAAACAGTCATATTGGTTAATCTGACAATGCAACACGAAAAACAAAAAAGGCTTAGCCTGAAAAAATACCTGAACATCAAAAGAAAAGGAAAGTTAGAAATTTCTCTTCCGAACACTTAACAGGACATGATTCTCCTCTTCCTTCATGTCGTAGCAAGCACTGACTTCTGCATCAACCTGCAACTGAAGGTGATCTGCAATATCAGCTGAGAGAAGGAGAATCCTCCCCCAGATGTGCAGCACGGCCCCCCATCAGGAAGACTGCCTGTAGAGGCGGCCTCGTGCACAGCAAGAATTGACTCGTCATCTCGAGCTAGTGGACTCTGGCACATGGGGATTATTCATCTCCTAAACGAGCTATAAGCCTCCCAGCTCTCAGCCCCTGTACAATGCCCAACCTCGCATGCAAAGTGATGAGGGGATGGGACTTATTCCTCCAGATGGCACTGAGGCAACACCAAGCAGCCACCAGGAAGACAGTTCACACTCCTGTCTTCAAAGACTGATCGATACCAGGTACTTCAGGTCAGTGTGTACAGGTCCACAGAAAACAACCTGCTTAAGGGCAGCTGTCTTGCTCATACCATGTTGCTAATGGCTGGAAGCGTGAATACCAAGACACGGCTCAATATTTTTCTCCATATATTGTCGCCCTTTATCACTGTCCAGCTAGTTTTTGGAATCCTACTAGACTCTTGGTCTCAATTATGTTATAAAATTGATTCTCTTGCAACAATTTTGAATTGAATGTCCTTTATTTTCTGATAAATAAGCTGATCCCTTGTTCCTCAGCTGCACAAAGTCCTAGGATAAAGCCAATCAAACCAACTAAAGCAAGTTAACAGAGAGAAAAGAGTTACACAGAGAAGCTAGCCTGTGATAACTGCCCATGTACTCACAGTTACCTTGAGATAAGTGAAAGCTAAACCACAGCAACTCAGTTCCAAGTGGCCTCGCTATTATTATCACTTACTGTCACAAATGCCCCTTCCAGACCACATGAGCAATGGAGAGAAGTTTGCACTAACTACGTCACATCCCTTCCTTTGATAAATAGAGGATTTCAGTAACGCGCTGTTAAACCACCTCCTCCTACCAGCATTAAATTCACTTGAAGAGCAGGAAAAAGAGGAAAAAAAGATCCATATCTCCTTGGACTCTGATTGCACATGCTTAGGCTGACAGCCTTTAAACCCCAAGGACACAGCTTGCTTTTCAAGGTGAAAGCTCTCCAGAAAATGATGCCTGTGCATCTTGTAAACTCGTATTTGTACTAGCACTCTGAGGCTCAAAGCCCCAAGAAGTTATTTGACTTACAGAGGTCTGGCACTGTCAATTGCTTGAAAGTTCATTCATTCTCATGAGTACGTACATCAGCTGAAATGGGTTTCAAAGGACTGTTCATCAAAACTGATTTACAGGTACAGCAAACAGGCACAGAAGCACTTCAAGCAGTGAGATAACTTTTATGGACCTAGACTGCTTTGGTGTCACAGCCAGGATAGAAGTTTTTGTCAGCAAAGTTTGATTCAATACATGTTTGGCCCCGGGAACATTTCATTTCCTGTAAGTATTGCCAAGAGCATATAATTTTTTTTGATACAAGAGAAACCTAAAGAGCGCACACCAACTGCAGATGCTTCCCCAGCCTGACGAAGGGTATTTATACCCGAAAGCTTGCAAAGAATTTTTCCAGCTACTTGAGTTGGTCTAGGAAAAGATATCATACTTATCCAAAGAACCTTGTCTACCTGAAGAACGATGCATTTCACCCTTGAACAGGACTACTAAATGCCTATGCTGTCTGACAGAAGGCCAAGGTATCAGTGCAGGTGCAGTGGAAGGGCAAGAGAGCACAGAATTGACTGGTGCCTGTAGCGCTCTTGGGCAGGAAACAGACAGGACTTGGCTGCTTGTACGCCAGGGCCGCATCCCCGTGAACAGCAACGTGCATTTCCCTGAGGACAAATAGCAGTGGCACATATTTATGCCGCTGCTAGTTATCCCTGAGCATTCCCCTGCATGTACACTTTGGTGCACATAAATTGCCCCAGGTACAGTAGGAGAGGCTGAGGCCAGCACCTGGGCTGGCCCCAGCAATGTTACCTGGGTCCTGGGGGCCTCCCAAGGCAGCAGCACTGGTGACCTGAGTGTGCAGAGTCTGGCCAGCAGCCAGAGTGTGGCTTTGGCCAGTTAGGCTGTAGTTTTTTGGCAGCACATGCTGCAGCCATATGTGCCACCCCACTTTTTTCTGCTGTGGTTTTTTTAGATACCAGGATCTCCCGATATCTAATTTTCCTGCCATACTGCAAATACGCAGTGCAGCGAATGGATTCATGAGCGCCACGTGTGTTTCATGGCACCTCAGAAGGCTTTGAGGCGCTGCAAACCGCACGTTCCTGCTCATGGACACACAGCCCAGGACAGCAATTGAGCAGCCTGGCTATGCTACGCCCCGTATACAAATCCCTTCTGGTGACATTGTGCAGGCTGCTTGTAAGCTGATGTCAGAGAAACCACCTCTGAGTGGGCTTCTTATGAGGTACAATACTTCTGCTTGCAGTTGCATACAAAACCTCTTCTTCCTAGCCCAGCAGATGGTGAGCCATAATTAGGGGCCTACTGAATTCATGGTGGAAGCAGGATGCACTGTGGCTCCTTTAATCTTGCAGGTTCCCTGCGTCCCCCACCCCTGCTGATTTGCAAAGGGGCCCTGGTTGCAGCTCACTCCTGATTAGTGAAGAGGTGAAAACTATGGTTTTTTGTCTTCCAACACTGATTGGCTGAGAGGCCCCGGACAGCCTGGCTGTTTGCTGCTAACTGGCAGGAAGGCAAAAGCAGCACCATGTTTAAAACCACAGTTTTAGTTTCCCTGCAGATCAGGAGGGAGCAGCAAGGTCCTCTGCTAATGAGCAGTGGAGGGGCACCAAGGGCGAGGTGCACGTGGGGGAATATGCAAGATTAAAGGAACTGCCACGTACTCTACTTCCACCGTAAATTCGGTAGGTCACTACAGTAGGTCCCTAGCCATAATGGTCTCCTGTTTATAGATCATCTGCTGGGCCAAGAAGCAGCAGGAACACCAGTTAGTCAACGAGACCTATTACCAAAGCTACTTCTTACTCTTTGTATAAAAGCTCGAGTAAAGGCTGGGTAAGTTGCCTGCTATCCCACTTTTGATGGGTGTGGGGGAGGATGTGGCATCACCTTTTTTGCTTTGTTTTTTTTTAATGACCTTTTACATATCTCCAAACCAAGTACCTGGAGTACATCCTGAGATCCCTATTCAGGCAAATGACCATCAGTTTCTGCAGGCATTCTGCCCAAATAATGACTGCAGGATTTGACCCTTTATAACTAATCTAATTACAGAGGAAGCAGGTGTTTGCTTAAGTAACAGACTACATTCTTCCCTATTCAAAGAATGTGCTGCCAAAGTCTGAACTATTCAGATGCTTCCCAAGGACTCATCTTCTGAATGGCTCAACACACCTTATTTAAGTCTATTCAAACACTCCCGCTACATCGATCGTGGGGAAGAAAGGAGGGAAATAAGATGATAAGCTAACGCCTCTTGCAAAATGGGGTCTTATGAATGCCTGTCTTTGAAACTGTAAGCATCTCCTATATCACTAAGATTGCAGCTAGAGCTTTGTCAGCAATAATAATGCCTGCAAGTTGCTTCCTCGAAGAATCTCAAAGCTCATTACCATGTTAAATTCATTTTAAATGGTGTATAGGTGTGTTATGAAACCTCTACAGCCCAGCCCAGACCGACGAGCGAAGCAAATAAACAGGTAAGAGAGAGGGTCCAGGGTAATGTTGGGACTAGGAGGTCGGTACACACACCCACAGGAGGCCTCAAATGCCTCTACACAAATGCTCGTAGTATGGGCAACAAGCAGGAGGAACTCACCCTCCTGCTGGCTGACGCCAGCCCGGACATAGTGGGGATTACGGAAACGTGGTGGGATGAAACGC
>NW_017728886.1:253581389-253586633 GCF_001723895.1 Crocodylus porosus | reverse complement strand
CCCCAGTATTCTTTCCTGCCATGGCAGGGGGTCGGACTAGATGATCTGCTCAGGTCCCTTCCGACCCTACAAACTATGAAACTATGAAATCAACTAAAGGTCAAAATTTCTGCTTGCAGATACATGCACACAATTGCCACTGCACAATTGCCACTGAAGTCACCATGTGTAGACAAAACAAGAGGCATGTGTGCATGACTCTTTAAAGCGGGCCAAATGCTTTTGCACCACTTTAATGGTATTGGTGTTTGCACACCTCAGCAGCATATTGCACCTTAATTCCAGCTGCTGTAGGAAATTCAGCAGTGTAATGCACCCTTAAATGACTTGGGGCGCAGCAAACTAAAACTCCTCCAAGGAGGTTTTGTTTGCTGCCCCTACAGCTGCAGAGTGAAGCACCGGGCTCTGTGCAGCTCCACGGCTCTGCAGGAAGCCCTGCAGGCAGCCTGGCAGCAGCCTGGGAAAGCAGCTCCACCCGAGAAAAGCGGCGAGCCTGATCTTCCCCCACTCCTCTGGAGCCTGCCTGCCTGCATGAGCTGCACAGGGGCCCAGTGCTTCCCTCTGTGGCTGTGGTGCCCCCCCGGACTGCCCAAGCCGGGTGCCTATGGGCGGGTGCCACTTGGGGGGGCGGGGGGCCTCTGCTGGTGCAAAAAGAAGCACCAACCCCCCCCCCCCTACACACACACACACACACACAGCCTGGGGACCGCTCCTCCCGCTGGCAGCTCACCCTTCCCTCCCCGCCGGAGAGGCAGGTAAGTCAGCAGGGTGTGTGCATGGCACGGGGGTTCAATCAGCCCTAAATTGAAGTGGTGTTTTTTAAAACCCACCGCTTCAATTTAGGGCCCTTCATCTACACATGCCCACTTATGACTTAATTCACCCTAGTGTTTGGCACAAGTATTTTGCTCTTCCTCTCTGTGCCACAAACGTTTTGTACTACCCATATATTATAATATCCATGAAGGATGGATAATATACAAGTAACATTTTTTTTCTTTACGGCTGTTTTGGATACTTCACTACTTGGATCAAATTGCGTATCGAGGTACAGTTAGGTACTATAATGGCACAACGCCATGGCCCACAGCGGTAACAGAGGTGTAAATTATTGGCCCATAATTCATGCCCTGTCATGCTTCATTGCTTAATTATACTATTCTGATTACAACAGAATATTTTTTGTATTGTAAGTCCAAGGCTGACATCATTTTGATTAACACCTTATTTATTTGATTACATAGTAACACAATAACATTTTGAATTTGGAAAGAAATCAGGAAGCCCTTTCAAGCTTATTCAGCTTCCTAGCTAGCATGAATAAGTACTCTGTAATTTCATCCTCTTTATTTATAGTGTGAACAATGCTTTAATGTCCTAGAGACTGGAGCAAGCAGTAAGATATGGAGATTTGCAGATAATGGGAAACCTAAAGATCTTAGGAGAAAGACACTGGCTATAGTGTCTTGTACTGTTATGACACTTGGTGTCATCCTAAGCCTTCCATTTCTGATAATTTATTTATTATGCTAATCCTTAGAGATTGCAACACTTAGAGGTATTCTAGGCACACTACGGACCTCTAATAGAGAACAGTCCTTTTTCCAAAGAGTTCACAGTTTTTAATACTGATTCAAAGGACCTAAGCATTAACTCCCTTACTGTAGGCTTCATTATCCTATATCTTCGTGCAACACTGATTCTAAATAGTGTCTGTATAGCACACATCTCTTTTCTTTAACTGGGAACGTATGGAGTTGTAAAACTCTGCGGTTTGTCTCTTCAAAGCTTCACCAAATGTAATTAAATTAAGCCTTAAACTATCCTAGTGAGATCAGCAATCTAGTATTAATACTATACTTCACAATAGAAACTGAGTCACAGAAGAGTTAAGTGACTGACTTGCACTAGGTCACACAGTAAATCACTGACAGTGCTGAGATTAAGACACAAACATTTCTAGTTCCCAAACTGGAGATTAGTTCACAACATCTTGCTGCCTGCCACTTTTCTTGGGGATGTCAACCTTAGTGGAGGAATAGAAAGAAGAGAATAGTCACTGAGCCATCAAGCTTGTCAGGAATTTTCTCTCAGACCAGTTTCCTCATCAGACTGGATCAAAACATAGATGGAAGCCAGACTACACTGGCTTGCCCACCACCTTGTTTTCCTGCTAGGTTTATGACTACGCACTGACTAGGAGGCCTAAGGCTTTTAGCTTCTTCAGTTCTGAGATGTCACAGATCTTGGAGACCCAGGCCAGAAATATTAAAAAGACAAACTGTTTCAAGTTAATCCAAAATGCCAACTTCTGGACATGATTCTTCCTTAAAGTCTGACATACCTCTCTTCTTGTGCTAGCTTGGAAACTCTGGATCCATGCAGTTCTAAAAATGACCTCTTACCTGCCTAGATTCCCCCTCAGTTGAACATGGGATTGTTTATTATTTTTATTTTGTAAGGTCACCAGAAACAAAGACTAGTTCCTATACATGTAAAGAGAATGCTGGGTAGTTTAGCTGCTCTACAATGTATTTCTCACTCTAAACTCAGGGTGAGCACTGTATGTTCTTCAACAGCTGTAGTGGTCTACTCCATAGGTGCAACATTTCAGAAGTGAATGAACCATCTCACCTGATACATGGATAAATATACACCTTTCCTATTTAAAAGGCATATCGAGATTCAGAAAGTTACTACACAAAAAGTGCTTTGAGTTTCTAAAATGAAATATGGCTTCACCAATATCAATCTGCAATAAAGTTCAGTCACTTCACATGGTCATGTAATGGGGAAAACATTGCTACCAGAGACAGCTCACACCCTGCTTGACAGACAGGTTATAACAGATCTACTTAGACCAATGATTCCGAATCTCCATTAGGCCATGGGCAATAATTTTGAGAAAACACAGGCTGCATACTCACATTCAAATAAACTGGGAGAATTCTCTCGGGTTTGTTCTCCTGATAGAAAAACTTACCCAGGGCCACATGTACAGACATTCAATTTCTGAGGCCTTGAAAAGTGGAGAGCTTGCAGTGCTGACACTGTGCATCTCAGCATGCTCTGGAGGCTCCCTTAGTCTGCCTGGCAACAGATGGCAGTAGTACATAGGGCAGTCCTGATTGGCTGACCCAAATTGCCCATGGTTGGCTTGTGTTTCCCTCTGGCACAATGTGAGGATTATGAAGGGACCGTGTTCTGCTCCCTGTTGGAACACCAAGAACCCAGCGAGTGACACATTGTCTTCCTTGGGGAGGGGGCAGGGACTGCTGGAGGACTAGGTTTTCTTTTGAGAAAAGCCATAGAATGTACAGATATTCACTTTCCAGAAGCAACTTTTCTGGGAGTGATTTAATCCTGGTTGTTCCCAAGTCATTTTTCTCCTGAAGCAGCCATTTTTACTCTGGGTGGGAGAAAACAGCCTCAACATCTATACTTTCATAGTTTCTCCTGAGAGAGCAGCAACTCTCCCATGAGAAAATCAATGTCTATATGAGGCCACACACCACACTGCAGGCAACATAATACTTCACTGCTTGTCATCAGCCTGTTTTTAGCTTTTTAATTTGCTGTGGCTTTAGGGCTGCTAAACTACAGCATCAGATATTATTTTAGCAATTATGCACATTTGTTTCTTAGTACTGCATCTGTTTATTGACTTCTGCAATTAATCTTTGAGTCCTTCCTAGTTCTCTTTTCAGCACATCACTACAATAATGAAGTCCAAAGCTGTAGAGAGACAATGACTATCATGTAAACACTTCCTTGGTATAGCATCCTAGAAAATATTTTCCCAAACACCACGGAAACAAAATAATTATGTCCTCTGCAAACACACACAACAGTCATAAGCTATCAAGCTTTTGGTCTAAGAAAGCAAAACAAGAAAACATAAGTGCCTCCACCAGGGGAAAGTATATGTGCTTGCAACATGCTGCAATTGAATTGAACACAAAGTTGTGATTGATATAAGCTCAAAGCAGCATCCTAAAGAGACAGCACATTGGAAAAGCATAAGCACTGTTCAGCTTTCATTGTGAGAACACACCAACTTTATTAAGAAGCTGAAGAACATAGGGAATGTTCTGTAACCTGCTATAACTATACACTGACCAATGAAGGAGCTCTGAAGTATTCTCCATGCCAGTTACAGTTGCACAGATACATTTGCCATAGGGAACCATTTGGCTTTGTTTTTGACCCAACACATTTGTAACCCAGGCGGTACTCCAAGAGGTAACCCCCCTCTCCAATTGCAGGGAACAAAGCAGGTGCACAAGCACTGTGGGAGGTGTAGGGACTCTCCTCCCCCTATAGAGCAGAGCCAGACCACCAATGGGGACTTAACCATATACCTTTTAATACTGGGAACATAACAGGCATAAATCAGAGGGTATAGTGGACACTACAATGCCCCAACAGGGCAGGATTCAACAGAAGTTAGACACTGACAATCATTGACAAAAAACAGGGTTAACAAAATATAAAACTCAGAGAACAGTACAAACAATACCGGTTGGTGAAATATACAAAGGGCACAAAATGCAAAATGTCAAACGACAAGGAAATATAGGGCCTTGGTACCTGGAGGGGGAGACAGGGGGAAAACACAATGGCCCCTTTCCACTGCAAGAAGATTTGCTTCTTATTATCTCACTCACCCCAAGTCACATCTGCTGGGACATGAACCCAGATCTCACATGAAGTAGGTAGGAACACTGCCACACAGCCACCAGCAGCAGCACTGCTGCAGTATGCTAGGGGTCTTGACCTTCCTGGAGCCCTGGCCTCATGTCAAGCTGCCTGGATTGGAGGAGCTGGAAGCAGAACTGGGAACCCCTCAGGTTCATAGAATCATGAAATCATAGAAGCCAGGTCAGAAGGGACCTTGTAGATCTTCAAGTCCGACCACCTGCCGGGGCGGGAGAAAAACTGGACACAAATGACTCCAGCCAGGTAGGCATCAAGCCTCTTCCTAAAGACCCCCAGGATAGGAGCCAGCACCACTTCCCTTGGAAGTTGGTTCCAGACCCTAGCCGCCCTGACAGTGAAGTAGTTCTTATGGATGTCTAATCTAAACCTGCTCTCCAGCAACTTGTGGCTCTTACTCCTTGTTATGCCAGGGGGCGCTAGGGGAAATAGTGTCTCTCCCAAACCCTTCTGGTCCCCGCTAGTGAGTTTATAGATGGTCACCAGGTCCCCCCTCAGCCTTCTCTTGTGAAGGCTGAACAGGTTCAG
>NW_017728886.1:253577644-253581378 GCF_001723895.1 Crocodylus porosus | reverse complement strand
TCTCTCTCCAAAGAGCGGGCCGTGGTCATGGAAGCCAAAGCCTTCCCGATAACACCAGCGCCGCAGTCTTTGGTTCACCGCGTGGATCCTCCTCTCCCTCCTCAGCCCATAGCCCAAGACTGGGAGGATCAACGAAAACACCACCTGAGCTCCCTGATGAAGAAATTGAACAGCACAAGCCCAAGGACCGAGCCCTGGGGGACTCCGCTGCCCACTTCCCCCCAGGCTGAATATGACTTGTTCACCACCACCCTCTGAGTATGACCCTTGAGTCAATCTGAAATCCATCTGACTGTGTAGGCGTCAATGCCACAGTTGCCTACTTTATTAATGAGGATGGGGTGGGAGACAGTGTCAAAGGCCTTGCTGAAGTCTAGAAAGACTACGTCCATGGCGACGCCTGCATCCATTGCCTTTGTGACCTGATCATAAAAGGCAATCAGGTTGGTCTGACATGACCTGCCCCTAATGAAACCGTGCTGGTTGCCCTTGAGCACCATCCCTGAAGGCAGCCCATTACAGATGTGCTCCTTGATGATCTTTTCAAAGAGTTTCCCCAGGATTGAGGTAAGACTGACGGGCCTATAGTTGCCCGGGTCCTCTTTCAGGCCAGCAAACCCTTCAAGTCAAGACAGATGTAGTTTTGAACTGGGCAGATCAAGAGGGAGGAGCCAAAACCATGTCTAACTGACAGCTGCATATAATAACCATTTAAAACCAAGGCAAACAAATTTAGTTCAAAGTTTGGGGTTCAGAGGACTGAAAAAATATGAAATGATGCAAACCTCCTGGAGCCGAAATGAATCAACAGAATGGCTGGTGAGCTGAAACTACAGCATTAGTGCATCTCAACTTCCTAACAGGACTAGAGGAAGAAAACATGACTGTAATAACTGACTGTAGGACCCACCCTGCTTCAAACATTAGCCAGAGGGAATATATGAGAGGTGAAGACAGCTATAAAATCTGTACATAATGATTTCATTATGATACTGGCATGCTACGTGTGTAGGTGGATGTTCTTCATTTCCATCTTCATTGTGCTTCCCTGCATTAGTTTTCTTCCTCCCTTATCCCTATCTGTTCCATTAACTAATACATTTCTGTTAAAGGAAGTGTGATGTCATTCAGCAATGTTAACAAAGGCTTAAGTAAGCAGAATGAGAAATGCTATATGAGAGACTCAGACAATTACACAACTTTCCAATTTAAAAATACTGCCTCAACCTGCAGGCTCCGCCACTTGTCTCTGCAACTCCAGATTTAAGTCTAGGTAATTTAAGTTGTATTATTTTTTGAAGAGTAATAATCAGGGGAGTATGACTTCCACACACATTCCACATCTGGCCTCAAGGATTATTGAACTCCTGTCCCCCCTGCCCTCCAGGGTTAGAGTCAAGAAACTATGGACTTGTGTAGCATAGTGTTGTGGAAATGCATTAGTTATTATTTGACCTAAGTGAAATCCTTCACTCTGTTACTAATGTACATCATGAGTAATGGCATATTTTCAGAGGAAAAACACAGAACTGGTAGGTTTACATGAAACAGAAGCCCTCTAGATACCCCTAGAGCAAATGGGAAACCGGATGCATGCTTTCCTGTGGACAGGTTGAATTTGCATGTTTATTACTTGCTTTGGTGTAAGGTATTTGGAGTTGTGGTACTAACGGCACCATGAGTGGAGCTGGTTCATTAGCTCTACACGTGGGAGGGCATAGCATACAGGCCCATGAAACAGCGCCCAGCATTCTCTACAGCAGTGGTTCTCAACCTTATGCCCCACCAACCATCTTGTCAAAAACCCTGGTCCCACCATGATAAAAACAAAACCCCACAAAATTGCACTGTTCAAGATATCTGTTGATTCATCTATTTGAAGTGCAAACAAGTGATTGTTGAGAAACACTGCTCTACAGGATACTCTCGTGTTTTCCTTGGTGAGCTAAAGCTTGGGCAGACAAGCCCAATGCTGCCAAAGATCAAGTTTCTTATCTGAGAATACTGATTTGATCCAAAAGTTTGGTTGGGAGCGCACAGAAGAAGTGATCCTAGCACCTCCATGAATCTAGCAGTAGTAGACTGTAGCAAATCTGACTGGGAGGGGCAGGGGGTCAGTTAGGATTTAGAAGGTGGCCAGAGTGGGTTATCACAAAGAACTAGCCTCAACCGGTTTCACCGACGCTGAGCAGTAAAACAATCTAAGCATCTAAATCCCAAATTATATCAGGAATGTTCTTGCATGTTAGATGCAAATCTCCTCTTCCTTTGGCTTGACTTCAGGCTAACACAAGAAACTACCTCTTCTCTTGCATGTTCTGCAACACAGAGTCTGTGTCTTTCTTAGGTCACTTTGCATCACACCTATTGAGGCAGGTACTCTGTCCCAGTAGGCAACCATTGATCCTTCTGGATCATGGTGTTGAATGGGAAAGTCTTTAACTAAGCAAATCTGGTCACTAACCCTTGCAAGGACCCTGCTGTGAAAGGGGTGAAGCCTCACCTCTGAGTAATGGTAAGCCTACAGCCTGGCTCTAGTTAGAGAAATATAATTAAATTAGCAATAAACGGCAGACACACAAAGAAGGGGTAACAACAACCACTACATTCAACAACCACAGCAATATAAACAACAATCCCATACAAACAGCAGGAGAGGGAACTAGAGAGCATAAGCAGTCTCTCCTGGGCAGCCACTGGGCTCTGCAACAGTACCACTCGCACACCAAACTGATCAACCCCAGCTGCTCCTCCAGCCACCACAACACCACAGGGATATGGGTCCCCTGGACCCTTGCCTGACATACACAACCTTAAGCTCACAGAAAAGAGTTTGGCCTCCCAGGCCCTCACTCACTCCTGTGGGGTTGTCACTCCACTGCATCCTTAGGCTCGTGGCCTCCCAGACCCTCCAGCCTTTGGCACATGCTTACATACGGACAGGCTCCCTCCTCAGAGTCACTCTGGCTCAGCCAACCGATGGTCTCCTGCCGCTCTCTCACAAAACGTACAAGATGCAATCACATGCTGGACCACGCCAGCCTTTGGCCTCCCAGGCCCTCCAGCCACAGCATTGCAAACTACCAAAGCACCAACACCCATATGCAAGGAATGGATCCGGTCCCTTTTATTACCTCCAATCACACCACCTCTGTCTATCATACTTCGGACGAGTCATATTACATACCAATCACATCACTGCTCACCTCGGGGAAGGTGACAGTTACCATCTTGGCATTTGGCGCCAATGAAATTACCTAACACAGAACATACTGAGCATACTTAAAATTAAAAACTGCGTCATTACCTTGTGATGGTTCACAAGTCCACAGACTCGGGGACCTTTGGTTCTGTGGACCCACTGGGCGTGTGCCAACCTTAACCCGGCCAGGGGATGTATCGGTCTGTGGCCAACAAGGGGTGTGTGCTAGAGGTCCCCAGGTCCTTTGACACATCTGCCTAGGCAGGAGTATGGAGGAGTAAAGGGTGCCCTGGCCTTTCATCCCCGCTTTAGACCACTGAGACAGACTCCGAGGGGTGTTTGCTTATTTCATAGTTTCATAGTTTCTAGGGTTGGAAGGGACCTGAGCAGATCATCTAGTCCGACCCCTTGCCATGGCAGGAAAGAGTACTGGGGTTAAACGACCCCAGCAAGATGTTCATCTAACCTCCTCTTAAAAGCCCCCAGGGTAGGAGCCAGCACCACTTCTCTTGGAAGTTGGTTCCAGACCCTA
>NW_017728886.1:253572740-253576717 GCF_001723895.1 Crocodylus porosus | reverse complement strand
TCGTAAAAGGCCACTGGGTTGGTCTGACAGGACCTGCCACTGATGAACCCATGTTGGTTGCCCCTAATCATGCAGTCCCCTGTTGGCCCCTCCTGGATGTGTGCCAGCATAATTTTCTCAAACAGCTTGCCTAGGATCGAGGTAAGACTAACCGGCCTATAGTTTTCCAATCCTCCTTCCTGCCTTTTTTGAAGATGGGAACCACGTTGGCCCTCTTCCAGTCCTCCGGTACCTCACCAGGCTCTCATTTATTTGCCAGGCTTTCTTTTATTTCAACTCTTTGGCATGCTCGCCTGTATTTACTGACATGCTGGAAACTGTTCTCTTCCAAAGCTCTTGAATTCACCTTCAACTTCAAGCCCTGAACTAGAGGACACTACTAATGTAATTTTACAGTAGCAGGGAGATGAAGTAATCTCTCAGAGGGAACACCTCTCCATTAAGTCCTTGGCTCCTTCTCGAAAACTGCTTACCTGGATGCCATCTCTAATGGTGGGTAGATAATTAACTTTATCCACTATTGCAGTGGGGACCAGCCTTTTAGTAGATGTGCTACAAATCCTCCCTGAGTACCACTCCAACCCTCTTCCTCTGCCTCATCTGCTGCTCTTATTTCTTCTTCCTGCTCTGTGCTCCCTGCCTGATTCCCTGCTCTGCTTTCTGCTTCCTCTTGCTGCGATGCTTGTCCCTTCCGTGGTCTGTCGCATTATGCACAGATGCTGCACATGTCATTGACGGCACATGTGCTGCAGGTTGGCCACCCCTGCACTATTGCATCCATGCTTGTTTGCTACTGTCCTTCCTACTATCCACTTACTAATTCATACTTGTTTGCTGCATAAAGTCATCTTTCAGTTCCAGATCATTCCTCATAATCAGCCTGAGTCTCCACTGCCCTACACCCTGCTCCTTCATTTACACGGGGGCAATGTGAATATAAAATAATTCATGGTCAGAATAGAAGTATTTGGCACCCCTTTTGCACTGGTGTAAATGATGGTGCAGGACAATGGAGAGTCAGTCCATAAGTGCTTCTTTTTCTTCCACTGGAGATGCATTTTTACCTAGATGTGTCAAGCAGCAGTGGTGGAAAAAGAAGAAACTGGTACTCCTATCTTGATCTTCTTCCTACAATCAGAGGGTTTTTGGCCAGAAACCTGCATTGAGCCTTTACCACTGATATTGAGCCAACCCAGAATATTTCTACTGTATAAAAGGTTATAAATCACCAAGCAGATGAAATTGTTATCTTATCGCATGCAATAATCTTTTCTATGGAGAAAGCATCATTTTATAGCCAGGTAGATAGACTGAAACACTGTTTTGACCTTTAGACACTGCTATAAGAGCTATTTAAAAATATTGAGAGCCTCTCAAGTTTCAGTGGAAAAAAGGTTACATATGTCCACGTCATGGTATTAAAGATTTTGTCCTTCAAAGCTTGCTGTTATCTTAACTTTGCAAACAAATACAATTCTATTAATTCCACTAACAGGGATAATGGCAGAACAGAAAGAGCTAAACACGCAACTGCTACCAAGATCCCCTAAAACCCTGTTCAGCGGACATCCAACCCTGCAGAACAGGTCTCAACCTTTTTAGACACAAGGTTCCCCTGGACAGACTTGAGGCACAGCTTGGAAAATGCCAACTCTTTGTTTTCACTCTTTTTTGACTACAGAAAAAATAAATAGAGCAGTTTTTCTGGTCCAGGGAGCTGAGAAAGACCACAGCCTTGGATTTGGATTTGAAATCTCTGGGTTTATCATGTGAATCATGTTTGCAAATCTAACAGTGTTAACATTGTGAGGCCACTCACGGCAATCTTGAAAGGATCTTGTGGCACCCAGGTTGCGAATCCCTGCAGTAGGACGTTCTGTTTCAGCCAGTAAAGTCCCCCCCAATTCCAGACTGTTAAACCTCTCAAGACCTGATACCCCCCAGCTGATCAACTTGCGGGTGACTTTTGACAGGACTGAAAAAAAGTGTTCTCCCACCCGCCTTGTGCATGGGGCCTAAGGTCAGAGGCATTCTCAGAAGTGTCTAAGCCACACACAAAAGACAGCTAGGAATGAGATTCTGGATCCAAGTGCTCAACCCATTTTCCTTGATTGCTTAGTGGTTAAGGCAGTTACCTGGAGACTAGGACATCTCCTTCCAAATGCACTTTGCTAGATTTGGAAGATGGACTGAAAGCCAGGCTTCACACATCCCAGGCAGCTAGGCATCTGAGGCATGTGTCGCTCTCTCCTCCTGTTGAGGCATTTCCATTTTGTATAAACATTCATTAGATAGGAGAGAGAAAAATTCAATAGACTGATTCTGTAGGACACTGATTAGGACACTTCGCTAGGTCATGAAAGAGTCAGGTTTAAATCACTGCTCCAATGAATATTTAATTTTTTTTTAAAGTAGAGCATCTGCAAAAGGAGAGATTGCAAGAATTCCCTTCCATAATACCCAATAGCCTACTGGTCAGGGCATTCCCTGCACGAATTCAGACGGCCTGGAGATCTGAAGGTAAATGCACTATCCACTGGGCAACTGGTTGTAATAGCATGGGCATGTGCCTCTCCCCTCTCTTTCCTGACAAAGGATTGACTTGGCTTAAGCACTGGACTTCAGGAGACGGTTTAGGGTTGAAAATGTTCATTAGACGTTGCCTGGAAGGAATAATCTGATTTAGGGGCCTTATCACTGGCATTTCCTTTTGGCCAACTTAAGCAGCTCCTCACTCAGCATGCTGGCTCCTAGGAACACAAAGGCCTTGCTACATACCTTACGCAGTGCGCTGCACAAATGTTGGTCCGTATTAGTGCTGGCTTGGAGTTTGGAGCAGTCACACCCTTCTTCCAGAAACTTTCTCTGATTGTCCCTTACCGGCAGGGCTGTGACTTGCTACTAGAGGCCTAGTGAGCAGGGGCAGGACTAGGAGATGGAGCTGTGAGTTCCCCTACAGGGCTGGTGAGCCAGGACAGACCTCCACCACTGCTCGGCAGGCAGGACTATGAGACACCCTGGGACACTGGAGGACTTCAACTTGGGTGGCATATCCATGGAGAGTGGCCACACCTTAATGAAACAGGAGCTGGGTAGTGCGGCTCAGAGATAATCCTGCCCTGCAGCGGCATCGTTTTGAGATGCATAATGAGTGCATTGAGCCACTTAAAGATGTTACCCTGTGGATGAACAACCCAAGGGTTAAGAGATCCAAGAGCCACCAAAATTACCGAATAACAAGGCCCTGAGTCTTAGCCGGGTCATCTGGGCTTCTCATTCAGGAATGAGGACTCCATTAGGCAGGAGGGTATCTAAAGGTTAGGCAATGTGGTGCCCACACCCCTCCATGATATACATGTCACAAATCCCCTGGTCATTACAACACTTGCTGCTACAAGCTGCAGAGTTCGCTACTTAGAAGGTAAACTACTAGTGAATGCAAGCCCTGGCCACACAGCTATTATAGCAGCTTACACCTTGAGACTGCAATATTTTCAGCTCCAAAATGAAGATTTTATTGTAACTACTGTTTGTTTTCCCTTTTTGCTTTGACACTGAAAAAAACCCCTGTCCTACTAATCAGAGCTCTCTCTCATATAAAATACCTTTAATTATCAGGTAAAGTCAGAGGAGCAGATGAATGTCCTTATCTCTGTCTGATGACCTATTTCAACCCCACCTTTTTCAGGTCAAGTAACAAAACAGCTAACAAAAGAGACCGAGAGCAACAAGATGTAGAGAAGTGGTCTCCAACCTTTTTAAGGTGAAGTTCACTTAGTGAAGGAAAGGGCAACCCAGGATCTACTGTGCCCCTCTCCTGCAGTGCCCCCTATCGCACTCCTGGCCCCCCACAACCCATGCCCTGCCCCACTGCCTCCTGGACAAGCACAAAATTGGAGGCCCCTTTCCCCAAGGGAGCTGGGCTGCAGGGTGGTGGAGAGGGGCCCCTTCCCCTCCTAGTGCTGGTGGGGGAGGCT
>NW_017728886.1:253501331-253572640 GCF_001723895.1 Crocodylus porosus | reverse complement strand
CCTCTCCCCCGACACCCAACAGGTCAGTTGAGGGGACAAGATGGAGATTATGGTGTACTGGGCCCTGGGCAAGCACAGAATTGGAGGACCCCTCACCCCATAGGAGCTGGGCTGCAGGGGGGGAGAGGGGCCCCTTCCCCTCCTAGTGCTGGTGGGGGAGGCTGGGCAGATCCCGCTGAGCTGGGGGGCACACACCTGCCTCTTCTCCCTGCCCCAGGTATGACTGAATGTGCACACACATGAACACGCACAGGCGCACACGCTCTACTCTCACTCTCTGCACACGGACACACACGTACACTTTCCTCTCACAGGACCTCCCCCACTCTCAATCAGAGTCAGCCCTTGGCCCCCCGCCCTCTCACTGCTGAAAGCCACCTGCAGCTCAGTCTCACTCCCTACACGGCCCCCATTACACTTACCTGCAGGGTGCTGCTGCCTGGCTGTCCCATGCAGCCACGCAGATGCAGAGGGTCGAGCTGGGCTGGGCTGGGCCGGGAGCACCATGCCGTGTCTCTGTGGGTGAGCACCAGCACTGGGAAGGGTGGCTATGTGGCCCTAAGATTAATTTTGGTGCTATAGCCCCTAAGGTGGCAGCACCGCCACCCACAAAGGCCCAGCCCAACCCCACCAGGTGGGGTACAGCTCTCCCAACCCAGGTCAGCCCCCTCCCTCCCAGACATGGTGCCACCCAGCCTGTCCCCCTCCCCCAGGTGTGGCATGGCTCTCCTGGCCCAACCCCAGCCCTATAGGTGGAGGGGCCCCACTTCTAGCTCCCAAGGAAGCAAACATAAAAGCCACATTTTTAAACCTGGCGCTGAGTTTAAAACTGCAGCTTTCACTACCCTGCTGCTGAGGATCCCGGGGCCACGCATTCATTAATCTACTTGGGGGCAGGCAGATTGAGGCCCCTGCAGTGAGGGAGGGAGTATACGTGGGGCAAGGCGGCTGCTGCTGCACTGGTCACCCCGAGCCCCACTGGACTGCAGCCCAATGCGCAGCAGCCTCACCCCATGCACAGACTGGGGGGGCATGTGTCCCCCAGGCCTCTGCTAGGGTGTGTACAGCACAACCCTCCTGTGAACCTGGACAAGCTGCCCAGGCTCCAACTCTGTCCTGGCCTAGGCCCAACTCACCCAGGGGCAGGGGGCATGGAGGGGGATCATCCCACTCCCCCAGCCTGGCCCCAGTGGCAGGGGACACAGCTCAGCCCAGCCACACGTGTCCTTCCTTCCCCCATGTGTATCCCACCACTCCCAATCACAGAGCCTCTGACAGTCGATCTGTCTCTGACTGAGCTCGACTGTCAGAGGCTCTCTGATTCACCAGGCAATCACGATCGACTGGTCGGTGACCACTGATGTAGAGGGTAGGGCACTACGGCCTCTTCTTGTGTGATCTAAAGCAAGCCATTTTCTTTCCTGTGCTTTGTCTACCTTGTCTCATTAGACTGTAAGTTTTTTGAGGCAAAGACCATCTCTAATGAACCCTTGTCTTATTTTTAGCACAGCAGAATCCTGACCTCGATTGCAGACCTTTGGTCGTGAAATAGTTAATGATAGAGCTGTCTAACCAGGAGAATTTAAAGGAACCAAATATCAGTAACAGAACAGGTTGCTCATACTCTTTGACTGGGGGAGTGTCAAGAGATCTGAACTTGCTCCGTTGTGTTTATAGGCCCCAATTTTCCAGTTGTGGTTTCAATGCAGCAGGAGCTTGCTTTGTTAGGCATCAGAAGAACATATCACATCCAACCGAGAAGAAACAGAGCACTGTAAAGCAGCTACGATTCTATTTACAAGGGATGCCTGGCCAGAGATAGAATTCATGCTATGTATAAAAGAGTCAAGAAGCAATTTTGAGCTCTCATTCACAGGTAAGTGGAAGATACTCCCATGTACAGGGAGTTTGCATTTGAATATGGACAACTGTGCCTCAGAAATGCACGGAGTACATTTCTGTTAGATATTAATGAAGAAGTTCTGTTCAGAAAGTGCAGTTTGGACTAAGTCCTTCTGTTGATGAGCCATCAACATGAATCTGTTGGGTCTTCCCTTCCCTGTCATGCTGCAGTTACTGGAACATGAAGTATGACAGCTAAGTGAAAGCACCAAAATGAAAGGCTGTATCTTTCCTTTCATCAGGTATGACAGTGTTAGGTCTTGTTAAACCTATGAGCAAATTTACACATAGCAAGCAGCTGAATGTTACAACTCCCAATCTCAGGATACAGGTTTGGTTTTTACAGTCACATATCTCAAAGAAACCAACCTATCACAGTAACTTTTTTCACATTTTGGTACTTGCCCCGCTTTACCGCAGTGCTGTGAACTAGGAAAAATGCTCGTACTGAACTGAAACCTGGCTTATAGTCAAGATCAAGAGTCTTCTCAAACCTTGAGGCCCACAAGCCTAGCATGGTTAAGGTGTGGCAATCCTCTAGCCAATAACCCTACCTGTCCACCTTTGGCTTACAAACCTGAAAGACCAGATATGCCTTTACTGCAGGGTCAACTGCTCTGCCAACATACAGATTACAATACATAGTCTTATTTACATGGCTTTTGTAAAATGAAGCAAGAAATATTGGCAATGTCTCCAAAAATCAAGGTCATATATATTTTCAGACACAGAATATTAAAAGACAAATTTTACAAGGGTAATTTAAATGTTAATAATCGCCTGAAGAATGGCTGTATAAAATGACACTACTTTACATGGTTTATCTGCACATAAAGTCTCTGTGTTTTGTGGAGGCCAAACTGGGAAGAGAGAGTCAAATTTCAGAAGGAACCAACGTTAGCACAACACCAGTCAACAATACAGTTGGGAGCCAGGCTGCTACAGATTGAACAGCAAACATTCGGCATGTCGAAGCAGTGCCGCCCACAGAATTCTTGGGCCTAAGACAAGTCAAATTAGGCCTCCCTGTCAACACCCAGGGCCTCAATACCTCTCTGCAACTACTGAATTTAGTACCCATAGTTGGTTTGGCTTACGCTTTTATATTTTTAGCAAGAGTTATATTACCCTATCATGGTATTAATGCAAAAAATAAAGAGTTACTCAGTTGTGTTTAATGGTAAAATATATTTTTTTAAAAATTGGCCAGTCTAAGCCACAAGATGCCCAGATGTCACCCCACCCTTGCCTCCATGCACAGCATCTGCATGGACAGCAGTGCATGTAACAAAGAGCTTTCCTATAAACCAGCTTGCTCCACCACATACTGGTAATGAAACAGCATCTATTTATTTTAATAATAAGTCTTAGTTTTTACTGGTGGCCCTGCAGCAGTACCCAGCAGCAGCATTTCAAGCACTCATCAAGGAGAGTTTAGAAAACCAGGAGCAGTCTTAATCTTCTTAAAATGAATAGGTCAATTCCTGAATAATAGCCCCTTTATCAGGCATGACTTACCCCCAAAAAGCATCTGCATTAGTTGCAGATGCATATTCAATCCTTGTGCCTTCAGCTCTTGCATCAGCATCATGGATCAAAAACTTGGAGGTATACATCTCAGTCTGCCAAGTCAGGCATTTGCTGTAATAATTGGGGCGGGGAATCCAGAATGATGGGAACAAGCTATTGTTACAGCAAAACTGCAGCACTTCAAGCTTTGGTGCAGAGCACTTAGCATCTTTTAGGGCTGTGCCCTTAAACGAGAAGTTCTCAAACTTTGGGGGGTTGTGCACCCTTTTAAGTGTGTTATATTGCTATGCATCCCTTGATTCCATCTTACAGAGAACAAAAAAAGACACTTTCATGTTATAGTGTAGCTTTCCTGACATCTCACCAACATACGAGGGACTGTAGAGCTGTTCTTTTCCCCCTCTTTCCTTTTCCTCCATTTCCCTTCTTCTGCTTCATCATTTCTTCCATCACAAACCCTGTAAGAGTTTGCCAGATACCCCAATTTATTATCATAAATTACTGATAGTAAGTAGCAGGGCAGGAGAGGGGAGGGGTAGGAGGATTTATCTGGGGTTCAATTCTATTTCTGGCCAGTCATTTGTCTGCCAGTTCTTACCACTCAGTTGATTTGCATCTTGCCCAGGTTGACAAAGGGGTGGACAAACATCATCTTCAAAAGGTCAACTGCTCCTTCATAACCTTCACTTTTCTGCAAACTGATTTCACGGTGTGTCAATGGAACTACTCACTGAATAAATCACTGCTCAATGCAAGGATTATTGGATCCTAAAGCATTATTGGTCTGTTAGGATCACTGACTCATTAGCATCAAATTGCATTCGTAAACAAATTTAATGCACATGAGTAAAAAATATGCGGTGTCTGTACAACAGAGGGAGAATATTGCTATGCTGTACTCCAGTAGTTCTGGACTGGAGGCTCCTGGTCTCATGGCTCCATTGAATGCGGTGTCATACAAACACCTAACAGGGTATCATCGCAGAGAGCTTAAAACCTGGATTGCCCAGATGTTACAATAATGGATGTAACATAAATGCTTTGATATATTATGTGGCTTCCAGGCCTAAACTGACTAATAAAACAGAGGATTGCCATTACCTTGGTCATTTTATTAGCTTTAAATCTGTAATTATCACTGGGGTAGTGAACGGTCTTATGTTTCTGGAGTCTTATGCACTGGAGTCACCTTTCTGATTGGTGCCATTGGCCAAAATAATATAAACATCGAAAGAGATGCTCTAGCAGTGGGGCTGCTGAGAAGAAAATACCTCCAAAAAAAGTTGACCACAGTTAGGCTGCTGGTGTGCTATAACTACCACCCCTCTGGCTAACCAGTACATTTCTTAGTACTCACCCATCCATTTTTCTGCATCTGTTGTCTCTTGCATGAAGTCTCTGGGCAGGGACCATCCTTTTGTTCTGCATGTGTACTGCACCTAGTACAATGTGGTCTTGGTCCACACCTGGGGTTCCTGGGCACTATCATAATAATACCAGTTAAGAGTCAGCTGTTCAGTACGCACAAATATTCATGCAAAGCATGTTTTTGGCTTGAATCAGCGCATGTTTACGGTATGTATGTTGGAGCAGCGCACTGGTTGGGTTAGATATGGAGCATTACTATCTGCTGCTTTAGAGCAAGATGCATGATACCTCATACAGGAGAGTTACAGAATAACTTCCCAGAGAGGAAATTTCTTACTGCACTTAAGCACCAGCAACTAGACTGTGTACCAAAGCAAGAATCACAGCACCATAGAAGGAAGTGTTGGCTAGAAGGGACCTCAAGAGGTCATCTAGTCCAACCTCATGCAAGACCACCCTGTCTAATCCATTCCCATCACATGCTTATACCCCAATGGTATTCTCATTTGCCATTCTTATTTGAATAATTGTTTTTTAAAGCTGTAAGCTTTCAGCCTGTACATCTTGCAATGAGTTCTACAGATGAGGCATTAAATGGAAGGTATTTTTGTCAGGTTATACTCTGTTTCCTTGTTCTTTTACCCTGCAAGAAACTAAATAGAAACGCCAACCCTTATTTTGTATGGCTCCCTCGCCTATTCCCTAAAAGAGTAATCCAAATCTTTTCAGGCTGTTTTTGAATGGGACATTATCCATACCTCATCTTTTCCCCCTTTCTTCATTTCCTCCCTTTAGATCGCTTCTCTTTCTACTGTATCTTCTCTCAGGGTGAATATCAAGTTTTATTTTTAACTGTAGAATCTACAATTCACTTTACACACAATAGTGGCTAGTTAGGCAAGACAGTCAGGGGAACAGAAAGACCACACATCTTGTGCAACTAACCAACATCATGTAAAATTACTACTGAATATGAAACTTAAAAAAAAAACCAACAGGCATCTGTTCAAGTCTTATATATAAATATAAATATATATGTTGTTGTCTGTTCTATAGGTAGACGAGTAACTAAACAATACTTCATGTGCACTTGACATTGTAATTATCTCCACCAAGCTTTTCACAGGAAACCTGCAGCTCATGAGCCACTTCTGAAAAAAAGTGTGTGGATAATTTAAAATAGCAAATCTTTCGCGTGTATTCTCTGCTGTTCACCGGAAATGAGTCACTGTGGATGAAATTCACCCACATGAGACATGAGGCATAGGTACCACCATGCCGCACACAAGCCTGGTTTACAAAGTCCCGTGGCATTGCTTCTGTTCTCCGCCTGAGTGTCTTAGGTAACTAAGCCAGCGTGCAGAGCAAATTGTGAAATCGACAATCAAATGTTACACTTTGAAATTTGCTTTTGAAGAATTTACCGCAGAAACCGCAAAAGCTGGTTTAAGCAAGAGTTGAGTGGAACAGACTTTGTGCTGATCACCTGCAGAGGTACACTTGGTCCCCCACTCCTCAAAACCCTAATATGTCCCTGACTCAAGAAACTGAGAAAGGAATGGCCACCTGCTAGTTCCTTAAACACGGGGTGGGGGTTCAGTTAGGCACCTCATGGAGGGGGAGTAGCTAGACCTCAAATGCCACCCCCTCCATGAGAAAATGAATAGGGCCTCATGACTTCTGGCAATGGAGCATAGAGCAGTTAAGCCATTTATCTCCAGACTGGTCAGCTTGAGTCATACCGCATCAGTGGTCATCCCCAGTCAAGCAGGCTGAGAAGAGGTACCCAGTTATCTGGGCTGGATGTGATTCCATGCCCATCATTTCTTTGCGCACTGTTGACTATAGAAACAGGTATGCCTCAGCCACACATCCACTATAGACTACCAGGAGGACCTTGGACATTCTGGCATGTCTTCTAATAGATGGTGATTATGAGAAAGACGGACAATTTGGAATGAGTCCAGCGCAAGGCAACACAAATCATCAGGGTCCTGGGAGACAGGACTTACAGGAAAGGCTGAAAGAATTAGGGTTACTTAGTTCTGAAGAAGAGAAGACTGAGGGGTTTGATAACAGTCTTCAAATACCTCAAGGGTGATTATAGAGAGGATGGAGTTGGGGTCTTCTCTATGACTGTAGGGGACAGGACTAGGAGCAAGGGACTCAAGATGCAGAGGAAATTTAAGCTGGAGGTTTGGAGGAACAGTCTAAGTGTGAGGGTGTTCAAGCACTGGAAAGGACAACTGTAGCTTCTCCATCCTTAGAAGTTTTCAAGAGCAGGTTAGAAAGACACTTGGTCAGGATGGTTTATCACAGATGATCCTGCCTTGAGCAGGGGGTTGGACTAGGCAACCTTGTGAGGTCCTTCCAGCCCTACTTTCCTATGATCCTGTGAGGCAGGGAGGGAAGCCACCTTGAGAAGAGGAGTGATTTGAATACATTTAGGAACTTCAATACATTTCCAAATCCAAACCTAGATCCATTGCAAGTCCAAATATTCCCCACTGCTTGAATAATTCTGCTTTTCTTGGCCTCACTTATGTTGCATGCCATTCCCCCATGACACGGACTAAACCCATGAATGCATGCTCTCTAAGTAGCTTAGGAAGTGATTGTATAAAATTAGTATCAACTAGTTTCATTATTATTAAATGGAGTATTAAGGCTTTCAACAGTAAGCTGTTCAAGGTGGTTGCCACACGACTGCTCCAAAAATGCTCTCAACAATAGCCATCATTAAGAATACACCTAAAAAGCTGGAGAAATATGTGTAATCTGTTCTATTCTAATCCACTTTCCTAAAGTAGCCATGCATTTAATATCTATTAAGTATGGCATGAACAGGAAGTGATTTCCTGCAAGATAATTCAATTGCTTGGGCATAAATGGAGCAAACCTTAACAATTAGACTGGAAAGGACAACTAGGTACAGTCTACTATAGTTTCAGCAAATTCGCTCTTTGGCTAATCTAGCCTTATTATAAGTATTATGTCTTTCAATTGCAGTGGACCAGAAGACTTAAACACTCCAAAAAGCTACTTCATCCTCTGCCTCCTACATTTTGAATCCTCTTGAACAATGATGCATAGCCCTTAAATGTACACAGATATTTGCCTTCCAACACCTCTGTGAAGTTGGTAGGTAATTATCGTTTGTATTTTAGAGATGAGAAATAGGGACAAACTTCTCAGAGGCCACCCAGTGAGTCAGTGACGGAGGAAAAATTATGTAAACCGTGAGTGTGTGAACACTACATGCATTCTGAAACAGAAATCTTGTGTTCTCAAGAGCATCCAAAGTAAGCTATGGGTCTCAAGACTAAGAAAGGGAAGGAAGAACGCAATCACTCTCTGGATATCCTGTCCATAAAAGCTCTTTGGTTAGCAGACTGCCATCTTCCTCAAAACCATCCCATAGAGGGAAACAGGAAACATCAAAAAAATACAATAAGGCCTAGATCTTAAAAGTCATTTAGGCACCAGCATTCCTGAAGTCAGGTGGACCATCCCAGGGCTTAGGTATCCTTGAACTCTAGCATGCATGACTCTGGACCCAACAGGCTTCCCCAGGCTTGGGACCCTGTAAGCATAGGCTGCCTATATAATCCACGAGGGAAGTTAGGTGCCTAATGATGGTATCCCGAGAAGCCAGTGTAATATAAGCAAGGAGCTAGCCAGAAAGAAAAGCCCAGAAGAGGCACAGGGCCTAAGCCTCAGCCCTTAGTGTAGTTTAGAGCATTTCTCTGGTCAGAATTGTCAGCCACAAACCCTTTCCTAAATCCAGGTCTGGCCTTTCTATGAAAAACAAAAACCAAAGTGAGAATAGCTTCATGGTTAAAGTGTTCACCTGAGCAATGGGAAACCTCTTTTCAAATCCCAACCATACCCAACCTGGAGTAGGGACTTGAGTCCAGATCTTCCATATCCCCAGAGGTCCAGGGTATTGAGAACCTTGGTACAAGTTTCTCTTCCTGTCTCCTGTTGGAGTTGGTTAACCTTTCTTACATGAAAGGTATCCTAGCGATATGGATATCAGTAGGACAGCCAACCTCCCACTTCTGGTCCAAATCAGGTAGCGAATAGACTTGAACATTATTCTCCTACATCCTACACAACTACTCTAACTTCTGCAACAGTCAATATATTCTGGGACACACAAAAGCTCAGGTCCTGCCAGCACCAAAGAGTCTACACATACATCTCCTCTAGGAAACACCTATTTTGACAGTCCTGCCAGAGCTTAGATATAAGATAGAGCTCCAAGCAATTTGGTGGCATTAGCATGTAGGAAGTTGTACCCATGCCCACCAGCAGAAATGGAGGCCCCGTGTGGCTTTAGGCATATACAGGGTTAAGCCACAGCTAGGTAGAGATTTCAATGATCTCAGGGGAGCCTAAATGTTTAGACCCTAATGTGACCATGTGCCACTTGTGCTCCTTTGTAGATTTAGCTCAAAGCGACCAAAGCTTTTCAGAACTAAATTGTAAAAGCATAATAATTATGAATGGTGGTAATGCTATTCTCCAGGTAGCGGCTACTACAGAAATACTCAAGTAGGTAGTAGTCAAGAACAGTCAAAGTTGTGCCTCGGAAAAGTACTTTCCAACCTCACTGACCCCCAGCAACATTTTCTAATGTTTTCTACTAATTTCTTTTTCCCCTGATTTTTTAGCAGTTTTCCCCCTTATCTGATCCAAAAGTCTGCTAGGAATACACTTACACCAGTTCAATGAGGGTAGGGCTTGGTCTATCTAAGTAGGATTCCCATGTAAAGATTTAGGGCTCAGAGTAGGCAGGCTGAGATTTTCAAGTGCCCTCAGCATTGACCTAACTCTGCTTCTATAAAAGACTGTGGTTAAATTTCTGTTAAGTGGGAACAAAAAGGCCAGTACTGAGTGCTCTTGAAAATCCCACCTCCATTTGCTGAAATCTAGTCTCTCCCAGCAAAGAGGAATTCTATGGAAGGGACTCAAAACAATGAGATGGTAAAAAAAATCTGTAAAATTAGCTCACAGGTTAATCGGCTCTTCAAAGCCATTCCCATTTGTTTCCTTGGAAATGAACAACATGCAGCATAAAAGCGTTCAAACATATGAAAATGCTATATTGTAACAACATTTAAAAAGGATGCAAGGCTTTAAGTAAATGATGAGTGCCAAATAACAGCCTCTTCAGTCTCAGCCCTCTCCCAACTACAGCAATCAAGGACAGTTGTGAGCAGTAATAGCATCCTGCAGAGAAAAAAAATCACCCCTGCAGAGACAGACTATGCAAGGTCTATAAAAGCCAAGGGAAGGCTTAACAGCTGCATACCTCTCATGCTTACCCTGTACACAGGGGTGACATTCAGTCTGCTGCATGCATGCTAACCGGAGAAGACTAAAGCAGGTAGGAAGTCTCAGTGAAGTGGTTATTTATATATTGATTGAGTTTAATGAGTTTCCCCTCATAGACACCGCAAAGAGGAGGAAAGTAGTTGACTCGGGGGCTTGGTAAAGAATTGCTCCTCAGGGCTGTCAATCCAACAAAAGTCCACGTCACTACTTTCATCAAGTGCTGCCATCTGATAGCTGTTCAGAGGACGTGTGACCGGCGCTGGCAATAACACTTCCAGTAGTGTATTGTGTGAGAATTACCTGATACAAAGAGAAGGTTTGGTGATATCATGATAACTATCAAGGATTTAGATCAGCCCTGCAGTAGACCCATCTGCATTTCCCTCCCACACTTTACAGAACAGATACTACGACGCCCCTCCAGCTTGGATGTAAAGCTTTTGTAAGAGCAACGGTGCTCCATTTTGAACCTCCCTCTTTCTATTCCCAAAGTAAACCAGAGCTGTTTGGCCAAAGCAACATACATCTTACATACCTATATATGATATGGGAATAGTTGTGGGTGGTTCTGCTTTGAGCAGGGGGATGACCTCCCTGGATGACCTCCAGAGGTCCCTTCCAAGCTGCCCACCCCTCCTTTTTTTTGATTCTATGATCTTTGCTTTCAGATTTACACCTTGACACGTCCATCTCATCTTATTTTAGATGCAGCCAGAAGAGCCAAAGAGATTTTCTCTCTTTGCTCCATTTTCCAGGGAGAAGCAGAACCAGTATCCCAGTAACAGGAGTGTTCAGCTGCTTGCTACATAAGCAGGATCCCAGAATGGCAATCCCAACCATTTCTACAAACATGGTTGTAGCCGGCTCTTCCACCAGCAGTTTCACACTTCACTTTCCCCACCAGCTTAGGAAGCTTCTTGGGAACCTTGGCAGAAACTATCCGAGAGCCTTCTGCAAGGGGAAAACAAGAGATCTTAATACAGAATTATTCTTTTTCCATCTCGAGCTGAAGTTTCTGCGTCTGCGTTCTCCAGTGGCACAGCTCTTCAACGACCCTGTTGCAAACCAGAGGGCTGCTTATATAGTCTCATCACCACCTTCCCAGAATGCTGCCCAGTATCCCTCTGTGGACTACAACTCCCAGAATTCCCTTCCTTTAAAGGGCCAGGCTCCAGTCACATTCAGCAAGGTAGCCCCTGTTCTTCGTGGGGACACCATGCTCAGGTATCAGAAAGCCATTTCCACAATAGATAGTGACAGATCATTTCTTTGCATCTCTCGCTTAACACTTCTACCAGGTGCTTTGGGCAGCAGTAATGTCTGGGTTCAGTCTGTCAAGAAAGCCTGATATGTTAAAGGCTTGAGATCCCATCCATAGTGGTACTCTGATTTCTAGCTCTAGATAATTAAAATAGAATCTCTCTGGTTTCCTTTGCACAGATTTTCCACTTCACAATTGCTCAAAAGTCTCTGGAGAATATGGGCTCATAGGCATCACTTGTATTTGGTTGGAAAGAGAAAAACAATCTACAGAAACTGAATAATATCCAGTATAGCCCAGTTCAGGTGGCACCCCCTCCGGGAATAATATATCCTACTGCTCAGAGCTGAATGCCATGCTAACATACCTGTACTACTTCTGGTGCCCATGCTAGCTCATTTGGCAAGACTTGGTGTCTCTGCATAGTGCTGAAGCGTGCTGTGTCCACATATCCGAACTTCCCCCAGAACACCAGCTCCTGGGTTCAACGGGTCCCAGAATCTGTGGTGTGGCCCTTCTCAGCTCCACAAGTCCTGCCTAGGAAAGACCAAAAGCTCTTACTCATGATGAAGTGACCCTGATGTCTAAAGCAGAGCCTGTTCTACCTCTTGCATGCGTTTTCTTACCAAGTTCAAGGTGACTCACTCATGCCATGCTATGTGCTGCATTATGCCTATGCCCTTTCAATGCTAATCTCTTACCATTTATGCATTCAAAACACAAAATCCAGCTATAGCAATGAGCCTCAGTAGGTGGGTCTATGAGTAAACAACTGTATAAATTATGAAAATGAAACTGGCTTTTCTCCTCCTCTGTGCTAGTAGAAGCACAGAGTCCCACGCACCCTGCTTTACAAGGGGGACAGGCTCAGCATTGCAGCCCTCTAACTTTTATGCATCATGGTGCTTACAAACCCAAACCCAAAATGCCTGTGCAAGGCAAGGTGAGAATGAGGTTGCTTTAATGGGGGCATAAAGCCAGCCAGCTGAGTGCAGAGGTATCTATGAAAAGAAAAATGCTGAAGAGAGGGGTCTGTCCCCTCTGCCTTTCTTCCAGTCCCCACCCCCATTGGTCTTATGTAACCCTCTCCAATCAGGATTCACGGACACATTATCTCTCCTGAAGTCAAACACCGCAGGCAGCCCTTTCCTCAGGGCAGCCTTTTCTGCCACCCAGTCTTTTTCTCCGACAGCACTTACTCAAGATCAGGGAGACCTGGTTTGAATTCCTGCCTCTGCATCAGCAGGATTTGATCCTGCATGTTTCATGTCCCAGATACCCGCTCTGCCTGCCAGACGACAGGGGTGCCACAGTGGGTGTTTTGCTGTCCCCCCCATTGAAGCTGTTCTGCTTTGTGTGGGATCATTAAAGATTCATTGGACCCCAAAGAGAGATTGAAAGATGGCCATTACTATATAATCTAGTGGCTAAAGTACTTCGCTGGGAAAATCAAGTCCTTACTCCAATGAATACTTAAATACCAAAACATTGGCTAGAGCAACAAGGCAGGGTGGAGAACCTTGTGATTTATTTATGTTGTTCCTGATAAACAGAGACTTGGAGAGTGGGCTTTTCAAAGGTGTTCAATGGTGACTGAAGCCAAAGAGGAGTTTTATTCTTGACTTCCATGGCCGCAGAATTAGGCCAATGCTGAATGCATCTGGAAGTCCCTCAATTCCTAGTGTGGAGCCTCCTACAAGCTCGAAAAAGAATGAAATGTTAGTAAAGAAAGTCTGGAAGCAACAGCATCATGGCTGTCCTTCCCTCACCATCAACTCTGCTGCCTGGGATAGTTTGAAGTCAGCAATACCAAACACGCACACCCCCCCAAAAGGGCTCTGAGAAAAAGGGTACAGTGAAACTCTGGCCCCAGTGACATTACCGCTGGGTGAAATGTTTCTTGCCCCATGGGAAGGGCAGCAACAGGCCCGGTTTTGAAAGCAGCCTTTTTTGACACAGGGTCTTGCATTTCATCTTGCTGTCACACTATGTTACCACATCACATAACATTGTGTGACATAACCGACGAGCCCTGTTGTAACCTGCCTCGGCCTGTCCCATCAGACTAGACTGGGGAAAGAGGTAGCTGCTCATTTTTCTAATGACAGTGGTTTAGGAATTTGACAGAAAGGTGCAAATCTTGCTGTTTTCCCCTCCAAACAATAAAACAGACAGTTGCACACAAAGAACGGGACCTGGCCCTTCCTGGCTGCCCCGTCTTGGCGCAGACAGAAGCGCCGCTCCTGGACAAAGGACGTTTCAGTAATTCCACAGCACACGATGCTATCTATAAAGCCACTGACATGGAGTAACGTTCACATTAAGAAACAGGGCTGCCTGTTGAAACCTATCATTTCACATTCAAGTAAGAAATGCCAAGACTGAGGATACGCCAGGGAGTGCCCCCAGCAAGAGATCATGAAGGGAAAATAACGTTTCCTAAGCTGGCATCAGGACATGTCGGGTCTAGCTAGCATTGAAATGGGAGCTCAGCATCACAGGGAAATCCTACTGCCCAGCCCCTTCCATCAGGATTATCTCATCTGGAGAGGACAGCAAGAAATTGCTCAGCTGGTCTCTGAAACCTGTACGTTTGCCCTTCCAGTACATCAAAAAGTCAGTTCGTTCTGCACAGGGGCACAAGCCAGGGGCCTTTTTCAGAAGCCCTTCTCTAATGCTTGCTGTTCCCAGGGGATTTCCAACCTGTGGGACTGTGTCTGCTGGCAACAAGCTATATTTTGTCATGCCACAAATTAAACATATTAAACTGAATGACTGTCACTCCTCATCCCTCTCACCCACACACTTGGACTTCCAAGTATGTGTCATCCGCACTGCGGTGTTTAACAGCACAGATCCCCTCTTTTCTGAAATTCAGCAAAAGGACACAGGCACACGGCTCAGTCAGCAGTGTTTCAAAAACCTTCCTGCTTGCAGAGCCAGGGGGAATTCATCCTGTTGCAGTGTCAGCAAAAGGCATATGCCCTCACTTGCACCTTCAAAATGGAGGTGGACTTCATCTGGAAAAAAAATTCGGTTGCCCCCCCTCCGAGCAAAATGGGGCTAAGACACAAGCACGCCTACACGGTGCAACTCCTTAACACAGTCCTGAGAACCAGTGTCAGGAACATGAGTTTGAGAGAGACTCCCTCTCTCTCGGACATCCCAGGGACAATAAAGGAGCAGAGACGCACTCTCCTTGGACTCAAAGGTTTTAAGCACAGGTTAGACAAGCACTTGTCTAGGATGGGTAAATAGAGATGATCTTGCCCTGAGCAGTAGGCTGGACTCAATGACATCCCTGTATCCCTTCCAGCTCCACTGCTCTGTGATCCCATGACCCTGCACTCCTGGAAGGTGTGACAGACAGAGAAAAGCGTGCAAAAACAGCTGGTATTTTTATTCCCTTCTTGTGAGCTTCAGGAAAGATTGTGCTGGGTGGACAATCTCAGCCCAAGCTCCTCCAACAGGAACAGACATCCACACCACCTCCCATTTAGACTTGGGCCTCGGGGACATAACTGTGCTGATGGTGCCATGCGTCTATGAGGGGGAACCTGACAACACAGCAAACCCACAGCAGAAGGGATTGTTTGTGTTTTTAAATGTTCCTCGTTTGGGGTGAAAGGGCAATCTACAGGCTGTATTCCCCGGCCAGGCTACGCTGCGGATAGCAGGGTCTACACTCCAGGGTTTTCAGTGGCCTCCACTCCCAGTACGCTTTATTCTCTGCTTCCCTGGCAGAGAGGAAGCCATGGCTGTCGCAGAGCTGCCTTTGCCTCTCTGCTTCTGGCTCTGGCACACGTGAGAACAACTGGAGCAGCACAAAGGAAGCACTGACCCACCGATTTCATCAGGAGCTGAGGCTATTTGGGGCAGCAAAAGAGGCTCTGTGGCTTGCACTATTGATCCTAGTCTCGCATCATCATGAAGAGCAGGGAATTCGCCATGTCTGTATCTGGCAGCTACCTAGTTATATAGCTGGAGGCACCAGTGAAGCAGCATGACTAATAAAAGCAGGGCCATTCATCTATCTTGATGACAGGAACCGATAGAATTGCTACACACATTTCAGCTTATGTATTCTCCAGGAAAGAGCGCAGAGCTGCTTGATGATATGAATATCTACAGGGATATATCTGCCACCTTTGCAAGCGCTGTTACTTTCAGCAGGGGGGAAGCAATGACATTGCTGAGAGCGAAGACTTCGACAGAGCTTTTGTCTGGGTAAAGACTGAACACAGGCTGGTGGATTGGGTATTGAATTCAAAGCCATTTGTTCCTTGGTTGTATTCAGCTCGTGAATAACAGAGATGAGTGGGAGCAGCTTGAGTGGAAAGATGCTGAATCTTCCTTTTGTTCTGGTTCCTGAGCTTCACAGAGCTGGATGGGCATCTTACTACTTAGCAGCAACAGTCATCACAGGGCAAAGCACTGAATGATTACCTGCCCTAGGACAGGAGCAAACTTTGCATCTGCAAATGTCACACAGCCCTTGGGCCCCAGCAATGCCTCCTTGGGCTGTGATCTTGTCAGATCTCATAAGTGAAAACATCGCCCAAAGGCCTCCCAGCCCAGGACGATAAAGGACAAGTCTGGGTGATTCACAGGGTGGTGCCAGGCATTCTTCCCTCCATGAGTAATGCCCAGGCTTGGTATTAGATGAGCATGGTGCTGTTTTCCTGATACGTCAACCCAAAGCCAGACTCCCTCTGCTCACGAATTATACCCTGATCCTGTTTGCTAGGGCAGGGATGCTAATGCAAGTGAACTGACCAAATTCCAGGGTGGCTGCTATTCAGCTATCTATACCACAGCTCATTCATTTGAATATGGGCGTGCTCTTTACTCCCTTGTACTCACTTCTTGTGACGTGGGTAGTTCAGCATACCAAATAGTCTCCTCAGGAGGTCATACCCCATATCAGTATGTCCCCTTCTTTTTATTTGGATTGCATACTCCTTGGGAAAGATGCTTTCCATTCAGATTTGTGTAACTATTGCTTAGCCTCAGAGGGCTCCAGTCTCTCTTGGGTTCTCTACGTTCTAACGTCCTATCTATTATTAAAGCAATTAAATAGAGAATTTCTCTGGGAACCAATAAGGAATGAATCTTAAAGTATGTTCCTTTTAATGCTTTTCATTCATTATGTCTTCATTATGAGTTGTTCTAAATGACCCTTAAGGTCCATTCCAACCCTATTTTTCCGTGATAATCTCCTGGACGTTATTACCGCAACAGATAAAGTGAATTATAAATGGACAAATATAATTGAATTAAAACTTATTTTATTCAAAGCTGAGAAAGCTTTCTGTGTGCACAATATGCCACTAGACACAGGAATATTTTAGGGGCCTTATAAAAGCATCTAAACGTTTGTGCTTTTCAACTAGCCTACTCCATGGTCTCTGAATAAGACATTAACCGTGCCATCTCTGAAGCACAGTGCAGAGAACAGATTACTCAGGAAAAACGAGATCCCCTTTGGATATAAAATACAATATTTTGAAATTTCTCTAAAATTTAAAAATCAAAACAAAACAACCAGGTCTAAGGTTGGTCAAAAAAGGGAGAAATTTATGTTGAATGTCTTCAATGCATTATTGGTTGCTAGACCCCAATCTCTCTGACCCACAAACCCAGGCTTATCTACTAAACCCTGATGCTTTAAAGACAAAATTCACTTCTGTATTAATTGAGTATATTCATTTTTTTTAAATCCATCTTTCCCTTTGTGGACAGAAATTTATTTCTTGAAACCTGGAGACAGGACTACCATTACTTCACAGTAGCCAGCACACCTACAAATATTGATTTTATAGTATAAAATATTCCACTCCTTGTTAACTGTAGCCTCAGCCTCAGCCCCTGGTTCTACATCAGGCTTCCAGTGCCCTCAAGACCTCTCTACGCGGTACAAATACAACCACATATCTTGTCCTCGTTAGAAAAAAAAGCAAGCTGTCACTATTCATGGGGAGCTCTCCCTCCACTAATCCTAATTGCAGATACATGAACGGTGCTAGGTAATGTCTTGATGCAGAAGCCAAATCTCTCATCTCCCTTCATGTGTGGCTGTACAAGTGACTGCTGATCTCATCTTCTTCTCTTTCCCATCCGGGGCCTCATTTGGCTGCTTCATGCCCCAGTTCCGCTCTATAAGCTGGGGTCCCTAGCAAGAGTACAAATCCCATGATGCATTGCAGTTCCTAGACTCTAACAGGGTATCACAACTGTCCAACCAGAGTAGCAATCCCTGTGCACATGGGTTATGTACCTCAGCCCTGCTGTTCAGCCCACAGAAGTGACTGGAGACATGACTCACCTAGACCAAATCTCACATGTGGCACTGGAGCAGCTCAGATGTTGACCCAACCCCAAGTGAGATATTTCACTGCAATTTCCTATTAGCAAAAATATTCCAGTAGAGAATGCTCAACCTGCTCGAGCTGAAATAAGGAAGTGTGGAGAGAAGCCAGCAGTGACATCAGTCGGATTACATGGTTACCTAGTAAGGGTTATTGCAAGGCATGATGAAATTACAAGAATGGCTTTTTTCTTCATTTCCTCCCATCCCTTTTTGGTCCTTTTTTTCCATATTTATTTTTTCCTTGGTGAACTCAAAAATGTCTCAGCTGAATACTTGTGGTTTGAGTTTGCTCTAGAAGGGTCTTCCAATAAGCTCCCTCAGACCAGCTCACGTGCAGGGTGCTCCACGTGCAGAGTGCAGCATGGAAGAAAATCAGAGGAAAAGAAGACAAATAGGTGACATGGACTTGCAGAGGCAGAGCCTGACACAAAGAGAAACAAGACAAATAATTTGGGAGGGAGAGAGATAAGGATGTCTTAGAAGAGAAGGGCAAGATGCTGAAATGACGTGCTGATGAAGACAGAGCAGGTGGAGTAATATGGAGTGATGGGAACTTAGCTAAATTGGTGGCTCTAATCTATGTCCGCTCCTGGCAGCAGCATTTTTGGTGGTTTGAAGGGCTGAAGGAGATAGGAAAGCCACAGGGAGGAGGATATAACCAGTAATCACAAACAGGAGATTTGTATTGATGGGAGTAATGGTCACTCACCACCTTTTCACAGGCCTACCGCTTCTGAGCATCACACACTAAGGGCACTGCCGAAATATCATGGTTATTATTAGCATCCATGAAGTATCTGTTTGCAAGATTTAGTGTAATCAGACTAATGTCAAATGATAAACAATCAGGCTCAGCCTTTGGGAAGAAATGGCCTGTGTTTAGCTGTGTACATTTGCAATGATTCATGAGATTGTCTGCAATTGCTTTAAAAATAGCACTTACGCAATTCAGGAGCTACAACTGAAATCCTGACATGATTGGGTTTTCCCCTCTTAGTCAGTCTCATTTCAATTAATTTCCATGCTGCCAAGAGAACTTCATACAGAAAGACATAAACCTGAAAGAGGAACTGGGGCAGTTAGGAAATGCAGTTAAAGGGAATCATCATTTCTTTGCAATTGTGATGAGGAAAGATTGCAGCTGTTATTCCCCCTGTAGAAGTGAAAAGTGCAAACTCAACGAAAAAGGGAGACACATCTGTAGAAACCTATTTTTTTTCACAGAAATGATACATTTTTCTTTCAAATCAGATGGGTAAATGATCAGGGAAGAAACAGCTTTTCACCCATTTTGCAGTCAGGGCTATCTGATGCCTCATTTGCTTTGGGGGGGTAGTTCTGCGCTCCTTAGTCACACAGCTAGCACTTGTCCCTCTAATAGCCCCTTTGGCTTGAATAGGTGTAGTCAAGAAGGTGGATGTCAAATGTGTGTAAAAGGGAGTCGAATCTGATCCTTCAGTTATATATTTAAGCACGTGGTTTTTGGTTGATGCATTTGGATTCAACTACAAGTTCTTGTAAAGCTAGCACCTTTTAAACTTAGAAGTTTAAAAGCTAAAATATGAACCTCTTGCTCACACTGGCAAAAAGTTACACCCATGAACTCTGTCAACACCACTGGAGTTATCTGGAGACGAACTGCTCCTAAATGTAAGCCCTTGAGCAATAAGCACGGGAGTACATTTTCCCTTGAAATGGACTCAGTCTGACTCATTGCTGCACTCCTTTGGTTTTGTGGTGTTGAAAATCCACCGAGTTAAACTGGGGGAAAGCTGGAGTCACACAGGAGTGAGTAAGGCTGGCTTTCTTCCCCTCTGATACCCGCGGCTTCTTTTTTCAAGCTGGCAGAAATCCAGATTAAATCAAAAAGGGTCTTTGGGTACTCAGCATACCTGAAAACTGGCCCCCTTGAATTGAACTTTTCCAAAGTACCTAGGAATTTATGCTCATCAATGTTTGGGAATCTGGCTTGAGGATTTAGTGGGCACTTCTGAAAACGCTGGCAGAAAGTTGGTCTCCCTAAAATAAGAGCACCCCAAATTCAGCTGTTATAGAAAATCAGGCATGAATCATCAAAATCAAAGGCCGTAGTAGCAGCAAATTGGGCAAATAAAATTGCACCAAACTATTAACACACACAGCTAGCATAATTGGTACACAATTTTAGTCATGAGCCTTGTCCCTTGTAGAGCTTCCCTCACTGAATATTCATTAGGCAGCTGTGTTTAAGTCACATCACACTGGACCTGTGTGCTTTTAAACTTCATAGGATCATAAGAAAGTAGGGCTTGAAGGGGCCTAGTCCTCTAATCCAGCCCCCTACTCAAGGCAGGATCATCTCTGACTTTACCACTCCAGCCAAGTGTCTGTCTATCCTGCTCTTGAAAGTTTCCTAGGATGGAGATTCACAACTTTTCTAGGTAGCCTGTTCCAATGCCTGACCACCCTCATAGTCAGAAAACTCCTTTGAATCTCCAACCTAAATTTTCCCTGCTACAGTTTGAGGCCCTTGCTCCTAGTTCTGTCCCCTACAGCCATTGAGAAAAGCCCATCTCTATCCTCTCCATTATCATAGACTCATAGGCAATTAGGGTTGGGGAGGACCTCAGGAGGCACGAGTGACTGGTGCCTCCTGAATCTGGGGGGGCACCCGCAGAAGCCGCCGACCGCAGCGGCCCTGTCGGGAGGGCACCAGCCCTGCTGACAGCATCAGTGTCAGCCGTCGGGGAGGGCGCCGGCCCTGTCGGAGGGGCACGTGCACCCCTGTGCACCCCCTACCAGTCACCTATGTCAGGAGGTCACATCTAGTCCAACCCCCTGCTCAAAGCAGGACCATCCCCAACTAGATCATCCCAGCCAGGGCTTTGTCTAGCCAGGTCTTGAAAACCTCCAAGGAAGGCGAGTGCACCACCACTCTGGGTAACCTGTTCCAGTGCCTTACTACCCTCCTTGTGAGAAAGTTTTTGCTAATATCCAACCTAAACTTCCTTGCTGCAACTTGAGACCATAGATCCTTGTTCTGTCATCTGCCACCACTGAGAACAGTTTAACAGGTAGTTGGTGGCTGCTATTAAAGCCCCTCTCAGTCTCCTCTTCTGCAGACTAAATAAGCCCAGTTCCCTCATCCTCTCCTCAGAAGTCATGTCCCCCAGCCCCCGCACCATTTGTGTTGCCCTCCACTGGGCTCCTTCCAATTTGCCCACATCCTTTCTGTAGCGGGGGGCCCAAAACTGGACACAGGACTCCAGATGTGGCCTCACCGGTGCCGAATAGAAGGGAAGAATCATGTCCCTTGATCTGCAGTAATGCTCCCACCAGTGCAGCCCAGGATGCCATTAGCCTTCTTGGCAACAAGGGCACGTTGCTGGCTCATATTCAGCTTAATGTCCACTGTAACCTCCAGGTCCTTTTCTGCAGGTGTTCTGTTATCTAATCCTCCTGTCTTCTCTTCTGCAGGCTAAATCTAGTTCTTTTAGCCTTTCATTGTCAGTCTGGTCTCCCTGGTCTCTAATCATTTTTGTTGCTCTGCTTTGGACTATTTCCAAACTGTCCATGTCCTTCTTGCAGTGTGAGGCCTAAAACTTCCCTTGTTCTGAGCAGGCTGCAGCACAGGCTCCTTCCCTGGCCTTCCTGATGAAAGCTGCTGTCTTTCTTACTCTTATAGGCCAAGTGCTCCAGTCTTTCAAGACAAATGATGCTTTTCCAGACTTTCCAGTAAGTGAAGCACGCCCTTTCCCAGCGACCCAGGCTCATGGACATGGTGGATTGACAGGTCAGCTCTTTAGTGACACATGATAACAAAAGCAAATACACACACAGGCATTGTCAGGGTTTCAAAAATCAATCACGTTTTACTTTAGCTAACAAAAGAGGTACACCCAGCCAGATAAAAAGTTAAGCACCTGGTCGGGGATTTTGCTAGTCTCCTCACCATACTCGAATGCTCTTTAGCCAGACTTCCAAGTTCTCTAATGAGTCCAGGGCTCCACTCCTATCCATTGCTTTTCCTATGAACCATGGACTCTGTCTCCTATGAAGACAGTTTGCTTCTTCGTCAGCTGCAAAAAAGGGACCTTCTGCCAAGCAAGTATGCTCCTATGATCCTCTCTCCTGCTCCCAGCTACCTTTATGTTTAGGACTCCTCCTGCATTTCTTTCAGTAGGTATACACCTTTATTTAGGGTCAAACCTAAAGGCTACCTTCGGCAAGCCCAAGCCATGTGAACTGGCCCTCTATGTCTATATTACCTCGTGGGGGCAAAACACACAATGTACAGAAGGGAAAACAAGTAGCGGGCTGTCTGATTCCTAGAAGGGTTCTGCTCACAGACATTTCCCATCCGTCTTCCTCAAGTGAAGGCCTTCTAGGAATAAGTCTTCCCACTACTTGTTGCTCCTTCGGTGCTTGGCTCTAATTACAGGTCACAGACAGCTAGCTCAGTACAGAAAGGTCAGAGGCCCAGCACAGGATATGGTGGGACATCCGTTGGCAGACTTCCTAGGCTAAGCTCTGCAGTGCTCAGATGAATCCGGGACACGCTGTAGGGGTGTGGTAGGCTAAGGGATAGGATCAACCCTTGGACCCCAATACTCAGGAGAGGTGCCAGGGGTCAGCTGGACTGCCATCTGAAGTGGAGCTACAGATATGTCCTGCTGGCTACAGGGCAGTTGTGGGTTTGAGATTAGGTAGTGATACAGATGTATGCGCAGCATCTGCGTTTTCAAAGACACAGCACAAATACCCATTTCCTTTGTTCCCCCGTTTGGAGAGTCTCGCTCCACAAATCCCAGAGAAGGTTGACAAAACTGATTTCACCTAGGATGCAATTACTCTCTTCTTCTTCCATGACAAGATACTATTCAGCTTTTTTATTATCTTCTAAAATTGGATCATTCTGTTTCGTGATAGACACAGCAGTGCCACTCCCTTATTCCCATAGCACAAGGCGCATTAGGCAATGTGTGGGAAAATACCATCATACATTGTAGACAGAGACCCAGGATCATCATGTCTCATACAAAATGTATCTCAAAACAATTTATGGAGCTAGATAACAAAATTACAGGGTCAGAGCATCAGCTGCAATAAATCAGCAAAGCTTAACTGACTTCCCAGGCATTGTGCCAATTTGCAGAAATTGTGGAGCTAGTCTAGAAAAAAAGGGGGAGTTGCAAAGAAAGAGGTGTAAGGTAAAGAGAAAAGAGCCTCTCCTGATTATCCTGCTTTCCTTGTATTGGGATCTGGGGCTCCTGTGATCTGCTCCAGTGAGTCAAAACTGCTAATTATCCAGAAAAGAAACCCATCAGGCAGGCTGTGGAAATGGAAGCTTCCTTACCCTCAACTCTCTGCGTCCTTGATAATGAAATGAAGGATGACCAGTGGCGGTCTTTGACCTCTTTGACGAGGCTCTCATTTAATGTCAACCAAGGAAGTGATTCACCAGTGGAAACTGGTTCACTGAGAAATTGTCCTTTCACTTAGGGAACAGAGCAGCGCTCAGATGGTAACAATTACCAAATCGGGCTTGATGCCCAATAGCAATTCAGAAGTGATGCTTTTCATATCCCATAAATAAACTTCTTCTGTAGCCAAGTTCTGTTCCAAAAAGATCTAAAATTGTATTTCATAGTTTCATAGTTTCTAGGGTCGGAAGGGACCTGAGCAGATCATCGAGTCCGACCCCCTGCCATGGCAGGAAAGAGTACTGGGGTCAAACGACCCCGGCAAGATGTTCATCTAACCTCCAAGAAAGCCTTGAGGATCACCGAGAGAAGGATAGAAAAGTAAAAGAAATGGGCAGGATGGAAGGGAGAGTTCAGAGCAAGAAGTCCATCACTCAGCAGTACATGTGACAATATGGCCGTATGGAAGACAAAATGATAGAGAACTTGTGTGTGTGACACACGATGCCCTTTTAATGAGCAAGGAAGTAAAAATCAATGAAGCAGCACATCTTAGATCTTCTCTTTTCAAATGAATCATGGACTTGTACTCAGTGAAGTTGCAAAAGGCCAGTAAAATAATCTGCCGCATGCTCCAGGCAGTTCAGGAGTCTTTGGATGAGTTCCAAATCCAAAGCAGTTTAGCTGCAAAGAAGACACTTAAGGATGCTCTGCGCTGGGTTCAGAGCTGTCGCCAGGCATTTTGGCACCTGGTGCAAGTCCTGTGCAGAGCATCCCCCAACGTGCCGTTATGCAACATTACTTTCCTTTGATTTGGTGCCTTCATGTGACGGCCCCCCCTGGCACTGCCCTTGGTACAATACTGATTAGATCCTTACGTCACTGATGGGTGCTGGTCAAGGTGCTGGCCTTCTTCTATATTGCCGCAGCCCTGAGAAGTGTTTGGTTTCTCACAGATCCCTTCACCTCTCAGGTTCAGGCCATACTTTGCTATATGGCTTGACTGTACTTGTCTGACTGACCAATAATGAATCTCAGAGTGAGGAAGTCTTCTTCCAAAATCCAGCTTCGATTCCCTTTTCTTCACTGCATGCCATTTCTCCCAGAAGCACACTCTTCCTGTCATATCCTTTTCTCTGCCACACTGCTGAGCTTCCTTTTAAAATTAGGTATGAAATTATTAAACAGTAATACAGGCAAGGAGAACTCAGTGCGATGGAGATGAGAGTTCATGAGCTCAGCGGGCCCCAGGGATTCAAGTACTATCAGATATTCCAAGTGAGTGAAGTGTGAGAGGCATCAGGATAAACCTGTGCTCCCCATATCATGGTTTACAGAAAACTAAAGCAAGGAAACCAAGGTAGACAAGAAGAGTAAAGTTCTTGTCTTGATGTTCCCTAATCTTGGTGTTGCCTGGGGTGTGTTACTTGCTCAGTATTTTTTCCCTTGGGCCAAAAAATATTGGAGACCACTGGTATACTTTTTTGTTTTTTCGTCACAAAGATGCTGTGTAGAAATAGCTTCCTGGGTCTGCTAAAGAGAATTATGCCAAGCTCTTATATAGCACATGTCAACCATTTATTTCAAATTACTTAAGAAAGAAGCTAGAGTGGGAAATGACTTGCCCTCGCTCATGTAGCAGGCTAGTACCAGAAAAAAGACTAGCACCTTGCTTGAGACCCAGAGCAGCAGCCTACCCGCAGACCCCATTTTGCTCCTCTGTGAAAGACCGGAAAACTGCTGTCCTTGTCATGTTAGTCATGCGGGCCTGAATGTAGCAATCAAACAGCTGAGAGTTGTTTATGCAGAGCTATCACCATAATGTCTTGCTGCATTGAGCTGTGTAGCACTGACTGAGTTAAAAAAAATGGGGAGAGGGGGAAAAAAAGATGGGGGTCAAGCCACAGAGTCTGGAAGACTCGAATCTGTCATATTTGAGAAGGCTATATCTTTGAGTGCCCAGGATGGCAGTGCTAATCTGCACCACATTTAGAGTTGTCAAAGCAGGAAACAAATACATTGCAGAGTAAGGCAAAAACTGCAGACTTGGCACTTACATGTGGCTGATGATCTTTCTATGACCTTTGAGTTGTATGCCTCATCTTTTATTTAAGATGAAGCTAGGGCTGCAGGGTTGGGTATGCAGCATGCATCTGTATCCATTTTTCTTGTGGGGACTTTAAGCTTCATGTAGCTTTTTTAGGTTTGTGCTTGTAAGTATGAAGCCTTAACAGACACGAGAAGAGCACAGACATTTAAAAAAATGGGGGCCCCAAGTTTGGGTCCGTCTTGAAGTACGTGGTTTCTAAAAGTGAAGCACACCAAAGAATTCATACGGATGCCAATGGCAGTTCCTGAGTTGTCAGCTCTCTGAAAATGATGCTGTTTTTATAAATATAGCTGTAGGAAGCTCACTTGAGGCACAAACTTCTGAATATGTCGATTCAGCCTTCTACACAACATGCTTAGCTTGATGGGCCTCAACATACAACATCCAATCCAATGGATGTGACTCCATCTGCTAGGACCATGAACTCTTTCGAGTCACTCTTCTGGGAACTGTTTCTACATTTAAAAAAAAGTAAAAAATAGTAGCTGAAAGCAAACCACATAAAACTTAGAAGCTTGTTTACAAACAAAATACCATTTTTAATGAACCCTTCCAATACTGTTTCTACAAAAATGTTGACTTTTTTGGTGGTAAATATTTGTCCATTGCTCATCGCATGGAAACTTGGTGCCTTTGTTTATTCACAAGGTGGGGCCCGCGTGGGGTGCTGCAGTGTATTTAATTCCTAAGTACAGACTGTGATGCAGTCCCGCTGCAGTCAAACACCGCCATTCATTTCAGAAAGAGCAGAGCGCTATTGGTCTGCTCTTGGTCTCGTCCAAGGCCTCAAACTGTGATCCAAAGTCAAAGGAAAGCTCTTCGTCCCCCACCCCACTTCCTTCTCTGGCATGCTGTACTCGATGCATTGTGTGATGAGTGTGATTTAGGCCCCGACTGGTTTGATTGCACTTTTGATTAATTTTACTGGTTAAAAATCCTATCAGATAATAGTTATGCCTGACTGATTGATTGCAGCTGCTACATGTGCAGCAGCATTTTAATATTGACAGATAGTCCACGCTCCCGCCGCCCCTCCCAGCCTCATAATTTATTTGCATAGAGGTAGAAATGTATTTGGGTCATTTATTTTGATACGTGACTCCAACGAGGAGCAACCACCTCAAAGCTGCAGGTGGGGGCACCTCTGACAAATCAGTGTAAGCACCGAGCTCTATACATGGAGAAACCATCTCCCTCAAGTCCTCAAAGAAATGGCCGTTCCCTGGCAACAGCAAAATTCAAGCAAAACTTTTATTTTTCCCTCATGGCCCTCCTCCTCCTACACCATGACTTGCCGGCCACACAAGTATCCCCGCTCCCTGCCAGCCAGGGGAAAAAAAGTGCAGATGCCTTCCAGAGTGCCCTCACCACCAGGTAGCTCAGGTGGTTTCAGTCCGCGGGGAAAACACGTTCAAATCCGAAAGAGCCCACGACTGTTTGAAATGGCGAGCCAGGCTCCGCTCAGCTGAAGAGCCAGAGCCTCACTGCACGAGGTGCTTTATCACCTGCATCAGCTAAAAAGCTAAGAGGCTAACGGCGGTAGAGAGAGAGCAGGCTGAAGAGATGAAGTGACGTGTCAGGTCACTAACAGAGCTAGGACTAGCAGCATCCGTGGCTTAACTGGGGAGGGGGCGTGAATGGGCACCACCCATGAGCGAGCACCAGAATCCCCTGGCAGCCCCGCACCCAGTAGCACGTCTGGGCAGGAGAAGTAAAGGGGGCACCAGGACCGAGGGAGCCCATGCCGCAGGGCTGCTGCTGCCTGCTCTGAGCTACAACAGCAGCTGCCTTCAGTGCACATTTCTGCATCTCGGTGCAGAGAGCCTGGGCAGGTAAGACCTCCCTTCCCCGTATCCACCCCCCCCACCCCACATCTGCAGTGGACAGCATCCGGACACCCCTACACCAGCACTGAATGAGCTCCCTACACGTCTGAGCAGCACAGCCTCCTGACCCCAAATTCAGTGCCATGGAAGGCACACGTTTTCCCTCTTCTGCTCTTCTACACCCTTCTTTGTCATTTCTCCCTGACTCGCCACCTCTCCATACCCTGTTTCACTTAACACCATCTCAGGAACAGGCCATATTTTTGCATTCCCTCACTGCCCAGGGTTTTTCCGTCTTCCTGTGGGGCCCAAAGCTCCCCTTGTCCCGAGCAGGCTGCAACACAGTCTCCTTCTTTGGCCTTCCTGGCATACCTCCTATCATGTGGCTAGCCCAGGTCCACTGGGGATTGGAGGAAGGATCACAGAGGACCCAGTGAGGACCCAACACTGACATTGCTCTCTAGCCCAACTAAGCACAAACATCACCTACTGCAGTTCCTCTCCCCAAGGGTGCAGTGGCAGAAACTGCAACAGGCAGGGTTATCTGTGACTGGAAAAAAGAGATTCAGTCCCCTTAGTGAGGCATTGAAGCTCAAGAGCATTGGTGAAATGGGGGTCCAGGAAGGGTGGTCATTCCTCAAGGGAGCGATCCTATGGGCACAGGAGGAGACAATCCCATTGCACATAAAAGGGGGCAAAGGGGCCAAGAAGCCCTCTTGGCTGAACAGAGAAGTCCAGGAAAGTCTAAGGGCAAAGAAAGAGGTATCCAGACTGTGGAAACAGGGGGTAGCTGCAAAGGAGGAGTACACCTCCCTGGCTCATGCTTGCAGGGAATCAGGAAAGCCAAAGCAGCATTAGGGTCTCAGGCTGGCAACAAAAATTAAGGACAACAAAAGTCCTTCTTCGGGTATATAGGGAGCAAAGGAAAGGTATAGGGTAGCATAGGACCCCTACAGGACCAACTAGGGCAATTAGTGACAGAGAGGGGGGACAAAGCTGAGCTCTGCAATGAGTTCTTTGCATCTGTATTCCTAGACAGAGATCAAGACACATCTCCGAATTGGATCATAGATAGACACAGGAGGGACACCAGCCCACCAACTGTTAGCACAGCCTTAGTGAAGGGGTGCTTGGAGGGGTTGGATGTGTTCAAATCATCAGGGCCGGATGAACTTCATCTAAGAGTGCTGGAGGAATTGGCTGGTGTCATAGCACGGCTGTTTGAGCACTCATGGTGCTCCAGTCCAGTCCCAGAGGACTGGAAAAGGGCCAATGTGGTCCCTATTTTCAAGAAGGGGCGGAGGGAGGAACCGGGAAACTATAGACCAGTTGGTGTCACCTTTAGCCTTGGGAAAACTCTGGAAAAAATCATTAAGGATCACATTTATGGGAGCCCAGCAGGGGAAATAATGCTGAAAGGAAATGAGCACAGGTTCATTGCAGGTAGATCCTGCTGGACTAACCTTGCTTCTTTTTGTAATCAGGTCACAAAATGCTTAGACGCAGGAGTCGAGGTAGATGTCATCTACCTAGACTTTAAGAAGGCCTTTGATACAGTATCTCATTCTGTTCTCGTACATAAACTGACAGGCCATGATGTAGATGATTACATGGTCAGGTGGGTGGCAAACTGGCTAGGGGTCACACCCAGTGAGTGGTGGTAGATGGGTTGATATCAACCTGGAAAGATGCGGGCAGTGGAGTTCCACAAGGCTCGGTCCTTGGACCGGTGCTATTCAATGTCTTCATCAGTGACTTGGATAAAAGTGTGGAGAGCACCCTGTCCAAGTTTGCAAATGATACCAAATTATGGGGCAAATTTAACACAGTAGAGGGTAGGGAACGGATCCAGGTGGATCTGGACAGGTTGGAAAAATGGGCAGAATGAAATAGGATGCAGTTCAACAAAGACAAGTGCAAAGTGCTGCACCTGGGCAAAAAGAAAGGGATCTTGGAGTCATAGTCCAAGATGAACATGAGTTGTCAATGTGACAAAGTGATCAACAAGGCTAACCGCACTTTATCATGCATTAGCAGATGCATGATGAACAGGTCTAGGGAGGTGATGCTTCCCCTCCGTGTGGCACTGGTCAGGCCGCAGCAGGAGTAGTGTGTCCAATTTTGCGTGCTGCACTTCAAGAGGGATGCAGAGAATCTCGAGACAGTTCAGAGGAGGCCACTCGTATGGTCAGAGGCCCACAGGAACGGCCCTACAAGGAAAGACTGAGGGACCTAGATCTCTTCAGCCGTCGCAAGAGAATGGAGGCACTTCCAGGGCCCAACTGGATCCGACTCTAACTCTTCTTCTCCCTCCCCACTGTCCCATCCCACCCCCAATACCAAAAAGCTCAACGACCTCCTAACTGTTAGAAAACAAGACCAACAGCTATACCTTCCTTATGGTCCAGGCAGATATTGAAACCTCCAGCTCCCCCCGACAACAACTACCGTAAATCAATGTATTTTCAATTCTGAATTGTGGGAGGTAACGTAAGAAACATTCAACTGAATATACATGAAGCCCTAGAGATCCCAGAGAAACAGTGTAGGATGCACTGGACTGTGGGGCGGGCATGACAAAGGAAGATGGCTTAAGGGGAGGGGCTGGGCAGGCAGGCAGCATTGCAGAATTTGGAGATTCCTGATGTACAAGTTAGCTGGAATGCGCTGCAAACGACAGAGGGTTTTGCCCTGCCTTCTTCAATAGCACCATATCGTCAAAATTACTACCCTTCACAGCCATTGCTCGTGGGAACAGTGTCCAGTCATGACAGATTGATGGCTCTTCTGCAGGTGCCTGTGAGGAACAAGCAGTTCAATAGCTATACATCTTAGACTTCCAGCCCTTGCACTTTCAGAATAATAAATCTGCCCTAGCAGCAGTTTCTTATGAATCTTCTACTGATTACCTCTCCAGTTTATGGCCAACTTGTAGAAGGGAACTGATATATTTTACCATGGGCCCTTTTAAATAGCTTCATTGTTCAAACCCAGCTTTTTTGCAATTTGTGCATCTTTTTAAGAGCATGTACGAACTTTCATGACTGTCTGAATTAATCAATGATCAAGCGAATTTTCAGGCCTTAGGCTCCAAACAGCCCTTCCTCTCTACCCAAGGGTAGTCAAATTTTTATTTCTCATCAGTACCTAACTTCCCTTCAGCTTTGCCCCTGATCTGCAGACAATCTCTAGCATTCTTCCCCTTGCTGGCTGCTCGTGGGATTTTATTTTCCAGAAGCATATTGCACCCCAAGACAGGTTTATGGGGGAGGGATCAGTGTTTATCACTATCCCATGTTTCATTTAGTTGTAATCCATTACTAGCCCTTTGTGTGAAGCCATTTAGGTCAGTACCTGTTGCAATGGTGGTCTTGTAACGTTTGCTTGCAACCTTTTAGTTAAGCAACCTGATTGTGTTTGATGGAAATATCTTGAGTAAACAGCATCTTATGTACATGGCCACTTGCTCAAGAGGTTGAATGTTGCATTATTCATTTGCACATGTGGTGTTTTGAAAATAAAACCCAAAACACTGGCTTCTTATCAGATAGCTTTTAACTCATTCAGGTTTGCCCAAGGCTATTCTGAAATTCCCTTTCTATGGTGCCTGTCCTCAAAGGAGTGCAGAGTGCTTTTAAATAGATAGCTAAGTCTCACAACCACCCTCCGAGATAGTTAGGTATGAACCAAATCCCAACAGAGTTATTTGCAACCCATCTATCTAAAATCTCCCTCCAGTTTCAGGTGGATAAGGGACTCTTTTCCACTTCCTATCCTAAATCGTTGCTGTGGAATGTTAAATATTTGTCACAAATCACCCCACAGCTGCCGTGCTCCAACAATAGATAAAGTGACCTCTGTGAACTGCTTGTGAAGTTTAAAAGATGTTTGGGGATTCTTCACAAAAATGGGAGTTTATACACACGTAAGAGTTTTGCATCATTATTAATAATAATTATCTACATTTTATAGCCAGGCAAACTGAAGCACAGCAAAGTTATGGCCCAGATTTTATCCCTGAACCTTATTTTGGTGCTCCAAAAACAGATGCAGCTTACACTAAAGGCAGCTTTTAGAAATTTGACCCTGACATGACCAGACAAAACCAGAGAGCTAATCACAGGCAGAGGCAGGATTAAGATATACCCAGTAACTTGTTCCAAGCCACACAGAGTTCACATGCTTTCATATAAATCTTTCACTGCTGTAAGCCCAATATGGACTAAATTAGAGTAGAAAATATAGATGATTTAGGTGAATAACTGGTTATATTTAAAAGTCATAATTTGGTCACAGAGAAAAATGGTTCTTGCTTGTCAATCAAAGGTGGCAAGATTTTGTATTAGTTTGATTACAGTTGCCCCTTTCCTATAATAAGAGCTGTTAACCACTGGGATGATGTTTCAATACCAGTTTTAAACCATTTATTTCTGTAACTCTGGTGTGGTAGCCACAGCCCTACCTCAGTACCAGTGACTTTGCCCCCACTCTTTGAAATACATGACCCCTCAGTGACCCAGAGACAAATTTCCGGCCTTAATTTATGACAATTCCTACTCTCCTCCTTTCTCAGATTCTTAATGGCTAGGGACAGACATTACACACAAACTGGTTTAAGTGATCAGAAACTGGTTTCAACCTATAACAGAACAGATGTTAAGTGCACATAAACCGGTTTGAAAATGGCTGAAACTGGTTTGAAATAAACCTGGTTGAATGTAGTACAAGATTTAACTGGTTTGGGTCACATCAGTTTATGCAATGTCTGTCCCAGACCCCTTCTTGGTTTAAGTTAAACCAGACTCCCCCAGCATGCTCTCTCGGCTGGGCGGGGCGCTCTGCTCCACAGCAGGGCGGGCCCCTCCCCTCTGCTCCCTGCCTGGAGCTCGGCACAGACTGCAGGCATTTTCATGGCTTCCCCCCGCTCCCCTTCCTTCCCTCATGCTAAGCAGGGATCCCCCTCTCCTCTGCCTTACAGAGACAGCTCTCAGCATTAGCTAGCATACCACATGCTGGCTATGGTCTGTGCTGTATGAGACCAGGCAAAGGGAGACAGGGCAGGCTCAGGGCTCTTTGGAGCTAATCAAAAGGAAGTTGGTAACGTCTCTCCTTCCTTGGAAAAAGCTGTTTAAGAAGAACTTGAACTAATGAGAAATCCTTTTGTTTTGCTGAGGGGATGATAAATGCTAACAATTCCCTGTGTAACTTCCTGCTGTATAAGCAGACCAGCAGGGGAGGGAAACCCCTCCCTAATCAGAGCATCCTGCCAGGGCCTGGCCATGCCCCCTCAGCTCAGCGCTATGGCAGGGAAGGGAGGGCTGCTCTAGCACCCCCACCTCCACCCCGGCTTCTAGCCTGAGCCACTGCAGGCATATGCCTACATTTCTTCAGTCCAAAGGGCATATCTGTGTGGTTACAAACCAGTTCAGCCTAGGCAGGTTAAACTAACCTGCAAAGATTGAATCAGTTCAGGCTCAGGCTTTTTGAATGTCTGTCCCTAGCCATAGAGTCCAAGTTTTAACTTGGCAGCAATCTGTGTTCTTAGTGAAAAATGTAACAGCCCTAGAGCATGCCATCACATCCACCCACCCAGCTACACAAATCCCCAAAAATCAAAAGCCACCACAGAGATTTTAAAAAAAAAAAGAAAAGAAAACCTCCCATAGACTCAGTGAGTCCTGTGACAACAATTCACCCTCACCTACATACAAGAGTCATATTTTCAATAGAGCTCAGGACCAGATGTCCAAGTACTGAGGACCCAATACTGAGGCTTTCTTTTCAAAAGAGGTCCTGTATTGGGTATTAAATCTTTTTTTAAAAACTGGTCCATATGGCATACACAAACAACCCAAGCAAGCTCTCTGCATACACGAGCAAGCAGCTGGACTAAAATGTCCACTGAGGCATGTCACTTTTATGTACTTAGTTATTTCATATAGATATAGATATAGATATAGATATAGATATAGATATAGATATAGATATAGATATAGATATCCTGGCACTCTGGTGAAGTGCCCAATGCTTGGAAGAAGGCCAATGTGGTTCCTGTCTTCAAGAAAGGGAGGAAAGTGGATCCGGCAAACTACAGACCCATCAGCCTGACCTCCATCCTGGGGATGGTCTTAGAAAAAATCAGCAAAGAGGTCATTCTTAATGGACTGGCCAATGGCAACACCCTGAAGGACAGTCAGCATGGGTTTGTTGCAGGTAGATCATGCTTGATCAATCTCATTTCCTTCTATGACCAGGTGACCTATCACCTGGACAAGGGGGAAGAGATTGATGTCATATATCTTGACTTTAAAAAAGCCTTTCATCTGGTATCCCATGATCACTTTTTGGCAAAACTGGCCTCTGTGGCCTTGGCCACACCATGATCTGATGGCTGGGGAACTGGTTCCGTGGTCAGACCCTGAGGGTGATGGCTGATGGAAGTCAATCGTCATGGTGCCCTGTGGCCAGTGGGGTCCCTCAAGGTTCTGTCCTTGGACCTATTTTGTTCAACCTCTTCATTAACGATGTGGACATTGGAGTCAGAAGTGGACTGGCCCAGTTCACCGATGATACCAAACTTTGAGGTAAAGCATCCACACCTGAGGACAGGAGGGTAATCCAGGACAACCTTGACAGGCTCAGTAAATGGGCAGATGAGAACCTGATGGTGTTTAACACCGAAAAATGCAAGGTTCTCCACCTTGGGAGGAAAAACCTGCAGCTTCCTTATAGGCTCGGCAGTGCTACACTGGCTAGAACTATGGACGAAAGGGACTTGGGGGTCATGATTGACCACAAGATGAACATGAGCCTGCAATGTGATGCTGTGGCTAGTAAAGTGACCAAAACGCTGGCTTGCATCCATAGATGCGTCTCAAGGAAATCCCAGGACGTCATTCTCCCCTTGTATTTGGCCTTGGTGAGGCCGCAGTGTCCAGTTTTGGGCTACACAATTCAAACAGGATGTGGAGAAGCTTGAGAGAGTCCAGAGAAGAGCCACACACATGATCAGAGGTCAGGAAAACAGGTCTTATGATGACGGGCTGAGAGCCATGGGGCTGTTTAGCCTGGAAAAGCGCAGGCTCGGGGTGATCTGGTGGCCACCTATAAGTTTATCGGGGTGTTCACCAAGACCTAGGGGAATGATTGTTCACCAGAGCACCCCAAGGGATTACAAGATTGAACAGTTATAAACTCCTGCAAGACCGTTTCAGGCTGGACATAAGGAAGAACTTCTTTGCTGTCCAAACCCCCAAGGTCTGGAATGGCCTGCTGCCGGATGTGGTTCAAGCACCTACTTTGAACACCTTAAAGAGAAACCTGGATGTTTTTCTTGCTGGGATCCTAAGACCCCAGCTGACTTCCTGCCCCTCGGGCAGGGGGGCTGGACTCGATGATCTTCCGAGGTCCCTTCCAGCCCTGATGTCTATGAAATCTATGAAATCTATGAGATCTATAAAGAGCTTGATCCAAGACCCTCTGATGTCAATAGAAGTTCTCTCATGGGTTTCAGCAGGCTTTAGATGGAATACCTAAAATTACATATTAGAGTTAAAGTGGATATTATTTGTATTCCAGTAGTGCCTGGAGTGCTAGTCAAGAACTACAACCCCAATGCAGTACAAAATAGTGTACACACACAAAATAAAATGGCCCTTGCTCCAAAGCGCTTATCATTTAAGTATATTATTAAATGCACAGTATGCTACTGCAGTCTGAATCTACAGTTGAATATATTATGCCTACTATTTAAAGTGTAACACCTACCAGTGTTGCAGTGATTACAATGCTGAATTCTAGGAGTATCTGCATTGCAGTCACTTTCAACTTGGTAGTCTAGCCAAGCAGAATGGAGCGCCGAGCAAGTTGCAATAACTCAGTGAGACGCTATATAAAAATCAAGTGGTTTGCATGCGCTGGATTCTGCACAGCTGCTACTGGCATCTGGGCTAGGTAAATTAAATATAGCTTGCGTATGTCTGCGCTACAATACAGTCACAACACTGACTGCGGCGTACACACAATCTAAATACCTGAAAAATGGTTAATGCATTCAGCTGAGGTAGCAAATGCTGAGTTTTCAGTGTTACAAGACTAACTGAGTGTTTCAAGAGCGCTTTGAGATTTCTGACGTAAGTCACAGTTATTTCTGGTGCTATCAGGGTATCAGTGAATCAGTGCAGTCTTTATTGTAACAGAGCAGATTTTTTAAAATACCACATAAAACAAGTTATATATAAAGAAGCAAGTGGTTTCCCCTTTACCATACCCACACAAAGGTTCTTTGCTGCTTTGTTTTCCCCAAAAGATTTAGATATAAGTTTTAAATTATTATGACTTTGTCTAGGAATGCTGTTGGGAACATTTTTTTTTAAAGCTAAAATTGTAGGAAAGAGACGGAGGGGCGTCAGCAAAAATTGGAGAGGTCTCTTTCTCCCTACTTCTATTTTTTTTCAATAGCCAGATTGTTACAATAAAAGTCCAGACCTCTGGGCCCTCTTCCTGACTCTCACAAAAGCTCATTGTGCAATCTTGGGCTTGTCTGTGCTTCAGTTTCCCCAGCTGTATAATGGAGCAATGATACTTTCTGACTTCAATAGGTATTGTGAGATGGTCTGTATACTGGTATAGAGCCTGGAGTCACCTGGATAGACAGTGCAGGAGAAATTTAGGATATTATTATGTAGTGATTGTTTTCTCACCATTTCTACACCAAGGTGACTGCACTAACTTCACTACAGGCTTCAGCCGGGGTAATACAAAACTGCACTGTAGACGGGAGTCCCATTGCGCTAGGTGCTGTACAGACACGGACGGTCACTGTGCCAGGGAGTCTAAACTACAAATAAACAGGCTGTAAGCAGCAGCACAGGAGGCTGCAGTGATTTGCCCGATCACACTGCAGGGCAGTGGCCAAATTGGAAGTGAAGCCCAGGCCTTCCAGAACCTGCCTGGGTGCTCTGGCTTTGAAGTACCATTGAAGGCTAGGGGAGAATTGAGCCCTCTTTATGTGTGAGTGTAGCGGTTTCTGTGAAAACTGAAGATTGGAGTGTCCAGCTGGGGCAGGGGCAGGAAAAGGCCGTCAGATGCCTTCCTCATGCGACTGCCATCCGCTCCATCCATCCGTGCTCTGTGCCGCTCCAGGGCTTCTACTCCTTTAGCTCCTCTGCAAGGCTGTGCTTCCCACCTGCCCCTTCTGCAGGGAGGACTCTTCCTTGTGAACGCTTTGGGCCGATCTGAGCTAAGCCCTTGCCTCTTTGATGTCCTCTGCTCCTCCCTAGCGTTTTGGGAGGGATCAGAGCCCAGGCTAGAGCTGGCAGCGGTCATCCTGGCTGTCTTCCTGCTTCAGAGCCCTCTTCTGCTGCCACGGCCACTCAGTTGTATGTGCTCCTTAATGCTGGTTAATTAATCCTGGATTATAGCACATCAGAATGATAGCACAGAGCAGCTTTGGAGGTTGTTTATTGCACTCTTCCTTGCAGGGCTCTGAGGAAGCTCGTAGTGGTCAAATGGCAATTAGTGAGAAACACAGTGGGGCAAAGCCCAACAGACTGCCTGCCCGTGAAATACTTTGGATGTCTTTGCAATCAGGGAAGAGACAGAGAAAGTCTGGTTTCCTGATTTAACACTCACCAGAAGCCTGTGTGCTCCATGATTCAGGGCTGCCTGAAAGCCCATTAGCATTTCCTTCTGATCTTACCCTGAGACAGATAACCATGCCTGCTGCAGGACTGGAGATGTACCATGAAATATGCCCCTCAGGTCTCTGTGCATGTGCAAGGAGAAATGCCAACCAGCTCAACTCTACATGACTGTGGAGCTGCTGGCTGTTACTCCTGGTCAGGGGCCTTACCTTGCACACGGCTGGTTGGTGGCAGTGACCACACCTGGTGCTAATACTGGTGTGACTCAGCAGCAGCCAGGACTGCAGTGCACAACTGCAGCTGATTGTCCCTGCTGATTGGATTTGAAATACAGTGCAGAGCAAAACCAAACCATCGCTGTACAGACAAGCTGGAAAGCATATGGAAGGGAAGGACTTGAAGTCATCACAGTCGCAGGGACAGACATCAGATCCACCATGGAGTTAAAGGTGAATCTCCATTCCTACAGCATCTGTGACACACGGCTGACCAGTTCTGAAATAGTGCTCTGCCACACAAACAGGCTAGCCAGTGCTAACATATAATAGCAGGTCTTCTGGTTCCTGATGGGGTGACCTCCTTCACCTCCAACCAGTTGGAGGAAAGGCTGTGGTCAGCATGTGGCATTGTTTTACCCTTTGCAAAGTCCAGCCAGTAGCATGTTCCTTGATTCCCAGAATGCAGGAAAAGGAAGCTGCAGCCTTGTTACACCCGGATTTTTCTGCGGCGCGCCAGTCTGTGGGACACCAATCTCACATGCCCATGTTGAGCCAGGTTCCTTCGTGGGAGCCTGAGCCCCCCCTCACCGAGCTTGGGAATGGGTGACAAAAGGGTATAAGCGAACTAGGGTGGCCAGTGGCACAGGCTATTACTGCTGGCACATGTGCCCACCCTGCTTTTCCTGGTATATAAAACATTAATAGGATTAAAGATGAAACATAAGAAATGTATTAATAACAGAGAGATAAGTAAAAAGGGAAATGAATGGTTCGTCCAATCTAAAATGGGTAACAACAATCAGTACAAACTTGGACCACACAAGGACAATGGCGATCAATACATTACCAATTTACCAGGCTAGCTGATCAGTAGTTCAAGCAGGATCACACGCAGGAGGTCTTCTCCTCACCACCGAGAAGTCAGTCTAAGGTGCTCTCATCTTCTTCATGGAGGGGCAATCTAAGGTGGGCTCCTCTTCACCACAGAGGGGCAACCAAGAGCAAGCATACAGATCGGTGGGCATGCCGCACACACACAGATCCACTTGCTCTCGCTCACTTGGTCCCAAAGCGATCACACACACTCACACAGAACCAGAGCCACTCACACAGACCTCCCAGGCACACCCAGGGACACTTCAGCGGGACGCTTTTATACCAATAGTCCCTGGAAACTCATTGCCTGTCCATCATACTTGGCAGCCGATCAGCCACTCTCACTTAGATATATTTGCTGTTGGTCACAAGCTGTCGCTCACACTCCTCAGGAGCGAGGGCTCTATTTCCTGCCACTTTCTCAGGCACCTCTACACACACTTCACAGTTTTAAGTAGGTCACTTTTCTCAGAACGACCCTTCGCGTGCATACCTTTTACATCATTATATGATTGACACCAAACTGATTCTCCGTTTACAGCCTGAGAACAGATGAGGCTGAAGTTGGTTCCTTATTCCCAGTTCCAGGTTCTTTATTTCCAGTTCCGGGTTCCTTGTTCAAAGCTCATCTTTACACAATTGAAAGTTGTTAGTAATGAATTATACATGCCAAAAGAGTTAGTAAATATACATTTCTGATTAAATTCTAACAAAATCAAGTACATTGCCTTACATAAAAAAGTGAAATTAGCCTGGGATTATGGGGCAAATTCCTGTTCAAGTCACCACAAGGAAGGTGAGCCTTCCTGACCCATTCATGCCCCCTGGTAAGGGCTAACTGTGTCATCTCTGACCTCCTCTGTAGCCACATGTATGTCTCGCAGATGTTACTATCCAATCAATTTCCCTTGTTGGGGTCTCAGCTTCCTCCCCTTTTCTCTCACTGGGTCGTCTAGCTAAGGTCCACTGTGTTGGCCCTGGCTTCTGGGCTCCAGCTCCTTTCTCACCCAGCTCTGTGCTGGGCCTTCTGGCCCCATCTCCGCTGGGCTCTGGGCTTTCTGGCCCTGGTTTCAGCCCTCTCACATCTAGGGGTCTATGTCCCTGGTTTTTGCCCTTGTTGGGCTTGTGCTCCTGTCCTCTCAGCCTCAGGCCTACTATTGCCTGCTTGAGTCCTGTGCACTGCCCCTGGCAGGACTCCAGTCCTCTTGTGCCACTCAGGCCCTAAATTGCAGAATGCCCCTCAGGCAGCCTCCTAATCACCCTTTGCTAGTCATGCCCAATCCACCAGTGTAAAATTAAATGGAAATATAAACGCGCCAGCTATAACCAAGCTCTAGGTCCACTAGCCATAAAACTACTCTAAGATGACTGATCTGTGACAAAGCCCTCCTCATCCTTGGTCCCAGCTCCTGAAAGCCTTCAGCTCCTTGCTTGCAGCTCCCAGGTATAACAGCATCCCAGCCAGTTGTACAGCTTCAGTCCTCTCCCTGCAGGACTCTTCCACCGCAGCCCGCAGGATCAGACTGACTGCTTTGCCACAGGCCCTGGGATCCTATATTCCCTAAGTCCAGCCTTCTTCTGGTCAGATGACCTGGCTGCAAATGTGCCCTTTGCCATGATGGGCCATTTACTGCCCAGGCAGCTATGTCTTCTTGCTGCCTTCCCTCTCACAGCTGGCCCCTGTTTGGTTGCCTGGGCTCTGGACTCAAAGCTCCCTGTTACACCATCATGCCTTCTTAATAAAGAGCTGTGTTCAGGCTGGGATTATTGATCAAAATCTGCTTCGTGTTACCCCGAACAACACATCATCTCCAAGGGACTCTCCTGAATAAACCTTGGCAGGTCCTTGCTTGACCCAAAGCTCAGTTTTTGAGTGCCAGCCTGCCAGTAGACTCCATAGGCAATGCCACTGCTGACACTGCTGCAGCTGCCTGCGGACAGTCCCCGCTCGGCCCGCCCTTGCCTCCAACACCCACGTCACCGCCTGCAGGCGGTCGCCATGCCCCCCCAGCCTCAGGAGGCACGCATCGCCTATAGTTGACTCCCACCCTGTACGGCCTGGTCTGCCAGGCACTGGATGACAATAAGAATGGCTGTGTACAGATATAAGGTTTTTACGCCCACTTTTCAAATTCACCTTGAGTCCCTACCCAGAAACTTGGTGAAGTCAGTTTGAACTGGGTGTTGTAATGTGAACAAACCTGCCCACTAAGAAGCAAATGCTAAATTAAAACAGGTTTATTACAGGTAGGATGATCATATGTCCCGGTTTAGCTGGGACAGTTTCAGATTTTGGAGGCTGGTCCCGGCCAGCTGGTGACAATTAAAATGAGCATCCTGGAAATGTGGGGAGGGCAGGGCACAATCCAGCGGGGAGACAGAGCTATGCAGAGTGGCATGGCATGGCATGTCAGGTAGGTGGCTGCAGAGGCACTGCTGCCCACCTGCCTGGCTCACCACATCGCCCTTCCCCTGCCTCTGCCTGCATCAGTGATGCTGACTTGAGAGAGCGGGGTTGGGGGTGGGCAAGGGAGGAGGGTCCTGGATGTCCTTATGGTCAGCCTAATTACAAGAGAAAAAGGGAGCAAGGGTACACCCTAAGCAATCCAGGAAACTACTACCTAGCCCAGCCATGTGGGAAGGGAGTCTCACTCAGGACTGCCATCCAAGGGCTCTACCACCTGCACCAGCTTGGTAGCAAGTGCTGGGTAGGGAGGCCCACCCCAGAGGCCGTGTTGCTCCCCAATGTGAGGGGTTGCCACCCTTCTCCTGAGGCCCTACCACCTATACCAGCCAAAGTAGCAAGGGCTGGATAGGGAGGCGCGCATAGGAGTTACTGTCACTGGGATGCTGGAGAGCGGTGCAAGGGTGCAATGCTAGGGAGCGCTGCTGTGGATGCTGCCTCCAAGTGTCTCCACTGCTTTATCAGGGCTCTCTGCCTCTACTCCATGCCATGGGGAGACTCTGTCGTGTGGCCAGGGCTCTCCATCTCTCTGCTGGGGGTTTCTGCTGCTCCTCCATGCTGCTGGGGTCTCCGTCTCTCTGCTGGGGGTCTCTGCTGCTCCTCCAAACCTCCCGGAGTCTCTGTCACTCCTTCATGCCACTGGGGTATCCATCACTCCTCTGTCCTGCCAGGAGTTTCTGCTGGTCCTCTTCATGGATCTTTTAGTATCCATGGCTGTTGGGGGACTGGCAACAGCAACCATGGGAGGATTAGAAAGCAGCATGGGTCACAGGTTGGAGCAGCAGTGCACGTGGGGAAGCAGGCAGGGGATCAGGAGGCAGCAGATGTTGGGGACTGGGCAGCAGCAGGAGTGGACAGCAGCATGTGATGGGGATCAGGTGGCAGTACAGGTTGGAAATCAGATGTGGGGCAGGTGAACGGGGGGCCAGTCATGGATTGTGGATCAGGGGACAGGTGCAAGGCAAATGGCAGGGGAGCAAGACACAGGGGTCAGGCTGCCTGACTCCCCCCCTCCACAGTTCAGGACAGAGTTAAGACAAGCCTCCAATAATTAGATTGAGATTCCATACATAGATAATTACAGCATATTATAGAATTATAATATGTTGTCATTTTCCATGTATGGAATTTACCTATTTTGGGTGGTTATTCTACATTCAAAGCCATCTTGAATTCAGGTAAATATGGTTTTAATTGCAAAAATTAATTATTATTAGTGATGCATATTATTTCTTCCAGAAGCATAACATAGAAGATAGTTGAGAACTGAAAATCACAGTATTAGCACCACTATTGTGGCAGTAGTGGCAAGAGTAGCCGACAGCATCTGCCTGTTTCACGAGACATTAGCATTATGCCAAGACATCAACTCGCTGCACGTAATCCTCACTTGAACAATAAAGCAAAGCTGGAATGACCTCTCCAGGAGAGTCCCCGGATAGTGTGCTTTGGGGTGACCCAAAAAGGATTTGACTTCCTTTTTTCAGCCTGAAATCAGCTCCTTATTCTCAGGAACATACATAGCAGACAGATCTGGGGCACTGTCACTTGGCAGGCTGGCACGCAAAAGCGAGCTTCAGGTCAGGCAGTGCCCTATCCAGGCTTATTTGAGAGAGTCCCCTGGGGCTGGGGACGTGTGTTTTGGGGTGACCCGAGGATTTTCGCCCACAACCCCCACCCCAAATCAGCTCTTTATTCAGTGCTTTGTAAATAGCCCAGGGGCCATTGGGTGAGAGGCTGACACAAAAACTGAGCTTCAGGTCAGCGAGGGGCCTCCCAGACTTCTTCAGGAGAGTCTCCAGGTGGGGATGATGTGTGTTTTGGGGTGACCAAAACAGGATTTTACCTGGTAATCCCAGGCCATACTCAGCTCTCTATACACGTAGCGCACAGGAATGCAGAAACTGAGCTTTGGGTTAGGCAGAGGCCTGTCTTCGGTGGAGTCCCCCAGTGGTGCAGACTTGTGTTTTGGGGTGACCCAAAAAGAGTTTGCCCCAAAATCCCAGCCCAAATGCAGCTCCTTATTCAGGCCTACATATTTTAGCACACCGGACTGCAGTGCTGGCAGTTGCCATGTTGGGACTCAAAAAACACTTTTAAGTCAGGCAGCACTATGCGCAGACTTCTTCAGGAGAGTGCCCTAGTGATAAAAATGTGTATCTTGGGATGATCCGAACAGGATTTACCCCATAATCCCAGCCCAAACACAGTTCCTTTTTCATGGCAACACATTTCACACACAGGCCAGCTGGACCATGAATTGGCAGGCTGGCACATGAAAACCAAGCTTTGGGTCAGGCAGGGGCCTGCCCAGTCTTCTTCATTGGGGTCCCTCAACAGTGCAGATGTGAATTTTGGGGTGACAAAAGGATTTTACCCATAATTCCAGCCCAAACCCACCTCCTTATATGGGGCTATGTATTTAGTACAAGGGCCCGAGGGGCTGCCAACTGTCAGCCTTGTACTCACAAATGAAGTTCAGGTTGGGCAGGACTCGGCCCAGACTTCTTCAGGAAAGTCTCCTGATGGCATAGACATATGGTTTGTGGTGATCTGAAAAGGAGTGTGCCTCATAATCCCCTCCTAGTCTCAGCCCTTTATTCAAAGCTATGTAATTAATCAATGGCATTATTTTATATTTTTATTAGTAAATATACATTGTTGATGAAAGGCTAACTCTTTAGCATGGTTAATTCATTACTAAGAACCTTTATGTGTGTAAAAATTAGTTAGAAAAAGGAACCAGGAATGGGGAATAAGGAACTGGTAATAAGGAACCAATTTTAGCCCCATAGCTCAGAAGGGGTCTGTGTGCACAGTGAGACACAGGCTGGATAACAGCAGAAGCAGCCAGACAGAGATAGCAGTCTGGGACCTAGCTGTGCTGGGGTGGCCAGGGCAGGGAGCAGGCAGCGTGGGTGCTGAGTGCCCAGCAGGGAAGCAGCTGGTTGCTGGCACCAGCAGCAGGAGCAAGATACAGCACGGCTGCCTGCAGGCAGGGGACATCTGCACCGACCTGAACATGTGAGGTGGGGCAAGACATGTGTGGTGTGGAAGGATCCTAGTGAAGGATGACGCTCAATGCAGACACATGCAAGGCACTGTACTTTGGGCGGAATGATCAAAGACACAAATACAATATGGGGGACACCTGGCTGGATGGCAGCACTATGGAAAGTGACTTGGGAGTCTTGGTAGAGCTCAGACTCAATATGAGCCTGCAGGGTGACGCAGCTGCGTAAAAGGCTAATGTGGTTTTGGGATGCATTAATAGAAGCATCAGGTGCAAGACACGGGAGATGATAGCGCCTCTCTACTCAGCACTGGCTAGGCCTCCTTTTGAGTAGTGTGTGTAGTTCTGGACTCCACATTTTAAAAAAGACATGGAAAAGCCAGAGAGGGTCCAAAGGCAGGCAACAAAGATGATCAAAAGTCTGGAAGACAAATCATATGAAAAGAGATTGGGGAGCTAGGTATGTTCAGCTTGCAGAAAAGGCACTTAATAGGGGGCACGATAACAGTCTTCAAATACTTGGAGGTCTGCCATAAAGAAGAAGGAAAGCACCTTTTCTCTCTTGCTGCAGAGAGGAAGACTTGGATCAATGGCTTGTGGTTGCAGCAATGTAAGTTTAGACTGGATATCTGGAAAAACGTGTTCACTGTCAGAATAGTGAGGCAGTGGAATAAACTGCTTAGGGAAGCGGTGGACTCTACATTACTGGTGGTGTCAGACAGCCACTGACTGAGCTTGGACAGCCACTGCTCAGGGATGATCTAGGTGCAGTTATACCTATTTTCTACCATGAGTATTTCCCATGCTTCTGGGTGTTGCTGGTTGCTACCTCCCCACCTCCCCCTCTCCCGCTTTTTCTGCTTTATGGGTCAGGGTGTTTTTATGCCTCCCCAGAGGCATTGGGTGTTGGCTTCAGCTAAGGCAGGGACTTCAGCTGGGGTATGCTGCCTCTCCCACTAAGAGCAAAGCTGAAGGATCCTGGCTCCAGGGCCTTGCTCCTCTACTTAGGGCAAGACCAATCACCAGATTTGGGGTCAAGAAGAAATTTTACCCCACGGTCAGATTGGTAAGGACTGTGAGGGGCTTTTGCCTTCTTCCATAGTAGGAGACTTGGCCCCTGGACCTCTTGAGTATATATTGACAGCATTTTATAGAAGCAGGACATTGGCTGCCATGGTTTCCCTGCTTTATCTATGGCAGGTTAGGGTGTGAAGCCCATGTTGTATCAGGTCTGAGTGTAGACTTATGTAGAATTTAAATTATGGTTATAAGGGGTGGTTTGGATAGGGCTGATCATCCTGCCTCAGGCAGGGGGTTGGTGTAGATGACCTCTGGAGGTCCTTCCCAGCCCTTCTTCTCTGTGATGCTATGAGACACGATTGCCTCTACACCCCTCTGTCAGACTGCGGCAAGGACAGAGCTAGGAACTTGTATGCCACCCCTTTTGCACCTGCAGTGTCTGACAGGCCCAGTAAATTCATTTTCTTCTACTTATTTAAAACTAGCGAATTGCCCACCAAGAATGATTGGGGGGAGATGGGGCAGTGATGGAGCGCAGCCAGAAGCAGAGGGTGGGGAGCAAAGCTTGCCCCTCTGTCCCCTTCGTCCCCCTGCACCAGCACCCCATGCCCCTGCTGCCCCCACTCCATCCCCACCATCATGGCACCGCTCCACGCTCTGATTGGCTGTTTCAGTAACCAATCGGCATGCTCCAAAAGTGTTACGGACAGACAGACGGACTAAGCCCTTTATTACCTAAGAATTACTATCTAAGAATGAACAAGTGTCCAGGAGACGATGGGGTTGCAGCTGTAGAGCCCAGTGCCTGGAGCTCGGGCAGTGTTGGTTTCGTTTCTCCCAGGATACAGAACACGTCTGATGCCCTGGGGGCAGTCGGCGGGTACCACCTTGCTCACAAAGAGTCGTCCTCGGTACAGAGTATGTCCATACCTCTCTTGTGGAAACCTGCCACTGGTGGAAAATAAAGTCCCACGTGCTTAGTGTTGGTGCGGAGAGATGGTTAGTGGCGGCTGGCAACAAAGAGATAATGGGACTAAGCCCCAGCAGCTTTCAGTTCAGTTCCCTCCCCCTTTCTTTTCTCTAAATAGTGGTTATTCCTTTTCCCTGGTTTCTCCAAAACGCAAGCAGAGGGTAGCATTAGCGAGCTGCAGGTGAAGCGGGGAAAGTGGAAGAGGGGGAAATAAGGAGAAAGCAGGGTCTTTCCTGTAGCACCTTCAGCTGACATCAGAAGGGAGAGGGGCTCTCAGAACTAGCAGCCTCTGACCCCTAGAAGAGCTTTGTCCCACTGACGCAGCAGAGCAGTGCCGGGGCTCACAGGCACCGCTCTGTCCTGCTCAGGGCAGCCCTGCCAGCCCACGTTTCAGGAACAGTGCAAGTGAGCGAGCGAGAGAAGGCCTGGCCTGCCAGCGAGCCCAAGGAAGCAGCACGCGGGGCCTACGGCCTGGCGACGGGAAGCAAAAGGGCTATCACCTGCTTAAAGGCGTAGGGTGGAAAAGCGGGCAGGCAGCCAGCGATCTGGCAAGAGAACGAGGAGGGAAGCAGAGGGCCCTGGTACCTAGCAAGGGCAGGGGGATGTGGTAGCAGATGCTGCTATTCATTTATTTCACATTGGAAGGGGAAGAAACCAATTGAGCCATCCTGTTAGTTTTCTGGTACGCAAACATCATTTTCCTTCAGGAGACAGAAAAAACATCAAATCACCAGCCCCATCCTTTGTTGTGAACACCAGCCATCACTGACGGATGATGGTTGCATAACCTCTTCCGGGCAAAGACAGTGACCCCTTTGTATCTTCTGGGTACCACTGGGAACAAAAAACAACAATATTATACATCCCCCATGGTCACTGCATCAAACTGCAAAGAACTCCCTGTTACCTGAGAGACCGGAGCTCATTAGCAGAGAAAAACTACCACGCAAGTTGAATTTTCAAGTCAGTAGTGAATTTATCACAAGAGACAGCAAAGTGACATGTTATGAGAAAATACAAAATGAACGCATTTGCATGCATGATTTGTTTCATTTTTCTTCTATTAAATGCTTAATGTGGTGCCTATTAAGTATTTAGTTCTTTTGTGGAGCGCTGCTTCTACTCCTTGGTGCTAGAAGTTGATATACACATTGGGAATAAAAGAGATCATCAGTGTGGCTCAGAGGAAGACGTGCTACTTGCTGGTGTGCAGTAATGTCAGCAGCTGTTCTAAGCGTGGAAAAGACACATTATAAAGCAAAGCGAGTCCTCATGGTTCAGCGCATGGAGCACAGGCTGCAGTCCTGGACTCCTGGACTAATTCCAGCTATGCTGCTGATTTGCTGTTTGGCCCTGGGCATGTAACTTTAGCCAAAAGTGTCAAACCTGAAAGCCTAAAGTTAAACCTCTAAATAAGCATCTAAATATTGAGCATACAAAACTCCCAGTGGTTTTCATAGCCTCCTAAAAAAATCAAACTATTCTTAGCTCTCTGCTCTGTTTCTCCCATCTAGGAATACCTACAAAGAGGGTCCACTTTGGACTGTCCACCCTTCCTTGCGCTAGGAGCTGTACGAACACACAGTGAGAGATAAGCTCTGTCAAGGGAACCGCTCCTCTCAGGGTGTGTCTTCATTGCAGTAGGAAAGATACCTAGCTTTAAATGCATCAGGCTAACCACAGCAGCGCATAGCTTTGAGCAAGTTGACTTACCTGAAGTAGCTCTGCTTACTGTTAACTTCCCATTAACCATCACCGCCTTTTGGTATCTGGCATTGAGCCCATTTTAATCCATTTAATGGGTGCCCTATTAATCCTATATAATGCAAGCATGTAGATCAAATGTCATGTCATACAGAGCCTTGAGAAGTTCAAATACTTGCTGTGAACCAGACCTGTAATCCCATCCAAAAAAAGACAGTAGATTTTTTGTCAAGACTAACCTGCCATGAAACCACACTGACTGACATCCACTTTATTTTTGGCCTCTAACCCTTTGTTCATAGAGTCCTACATTAACTGTTGCATGGTCCACCCCAGATCACCATCAGATCACTCAAGCTGTTGTCCTTGAGGTTACCCTTTGACCCTTTTTTAAAGCCTGGAATTACATTGGCAGTTTTCCACACCTCTGAATTTTCAAAGGGTTGTTACTATTACAATGAACGGTACGGAGACGTCTTCAGCTAGTTCCTTTAAGACTCAAAGACAGGATGAGTTTAGAGTATTTAATTTTATCAGATGCTGCCTCACATCCTCCTTTGTTGCAGATGGCAAACTTTCTATTCCATCCACAATATCATATGGGACAAATACAGCCTCCTGCTTCATACCGCATAGAAATATCTATTGAACATTTCTGGTGACTCTCCATCACTAGTTAAAATTTTACTGTTTGCATCTAGCAAAAGACTTCTGTTGATTTTGGGGTTTGGGATTCTTAATATTTTGTTAAAATGCCTTCTGATGATTTTTAGCCCTATTGGCCAGGAATATGTCACTGATTCTTTTGTCTTCCTTTCAGTCATGTACATTTTTAAGTTATAATTTGGAATCATGCCATTTGCTTCCTCTTTTTTGCTAAGCTTAATGTAATTTTTATGTTTTCTTGCTTTTTTCACATCTCCTTTTACTCAGCATACCTGCATGCCCAGCGTAGCTTTTTGCATGATAATAAAATTATGGCTTTTGAGGTACCCAATAGGATGGCTTTGAACAACATCCAACTTTTGTTAGCACTTTCTACTTTAGATCTGGGTTTCTAGTCAAGGATCTCAACAATTTCCTGTTGAAAACCGGCTTTTCTAAAGTTCCAATATATAATATTTATTGCAACATGTAATTATATATATCTATTATATATCATATATGGCATATATTATATGGTTGGGGCCATAAACTGCTTTCACAAAAGAAATGATACTAGATCATAGTGCCTGGTAGTTAGGTCACTGCTATTTTTCAGGCCAGTGATTAACTTCTGTTTCTCTGTCTAAATTAGATCTATTGAGTTAAACTGTTTTGCATGCAAAACCTTGTGTACTATGAAATTATTCTCTATTTTATCAGGGGGATTGAGTAGATGACTTCTGGAAGTCCCTTCCAGACTTACTTCACTATGATTCTCTGATTATTTTTAGAACCTCTAAGAAAGTTTTGGACAGTAAGCATCCTCTCAAGTTGAAGTCACCCACGATATCACAGTTTTGCTTCCTACACATTATGGACAGATATTCAAGTATCTGGCTATGGCAATGGAGCTCAGCCTTTTAAAGTGACAGGTGGGGTACCCACAATCCAGCTGAGCCACTGCTCCCATCTAGTAGAGGGGACAGGGAGGGAGAGAAAGGGGGGAGGGGAGATGGCTGACAAGATGGCAGAGGAAAGGAAGGAATAGAGATGGGGAAGGAGAGAATAAGAGAGGTTACCTACAGGCTATGGAGGAGATCAGTGGCATGGCACAGGGCAGGGAAGGGGACATGACAGGCCAAGCTGTTTGTAGCTGATCCTCTGTGCCTGCTGCATCTGGCTCACAGGCCATAAGTTGAGCACCACTATTCTACTGTGTTCCTCAGTGAGATGAGGTGGTACTGAATGCCCACTTGTATCCCAATTTTATTTTTTGTAAGCAGAAGGTTGCTCCATAAATTGCTTTTAAAAACCTATGGGATTACCCAAGCGTAAACTTTTTGCTGGTGCTGACCCATACACTGTATAGGCTTCACATTTCAACATCCACAGAGATCCTAGTCCTCATTCAGAAGCTCAAAAAGCACCAGATGTGCCAAGAAGTGTGTGGGGCAGAGAGAGGGAAAGCTATGGCATCAGTGGAGTCTGTCTCTGAATCTCTTACACTGTTCAAAATATAGGGATGAGCCAAGTTGATGATATGCAGCTGAAGTGAATCAAATGCCTAGGGGAAGCTAATATCAACATAAGGGCCAGGTACAGTTTTACTGGTATAAGTGAGCGGAAACCGTTCTATACCCATACCAGAAGTTCGGCACACAAAACCGGTCTATCCCCATAACAGAACAGTTCAGTACACACAGACTGGCTTAAAGACGATGGAGCCTAGTCTAAGATTTGCCTCCCTCCCCTGCCAAAGGGTGAACGTGTGTTGTGTTCACTACCGAGCTAAACTACACCATTTACAGAAACCATGTAATATTGATTGATCCACCTTAGGCTTTTTGAATGTCTGTACCTAGCCAAGAGGAAGACAGTAGAAGCAGGCTAAGTGGATAGCCTTGGTATTCACCAGCCTCTACTCCCAGGCCTACTAAGCACAGTTTTTGGTCATGAGGCTTTCTTTACATGCTCTAGGATGAGCTGATGAATGATCAGTTGATCACTTACCTGCTATCTGTATCCCAAATAATCAGAGTTGGGGTATTGTGTAGTACACTAAACAATTGCTTAGTCTTGTGCTTTTACTAGTCTCCCAGGAGATAACATTGTCTTTGGTTATGAACTTTGCACTTAGGTTTGTACAGCTGTCTTCTTGCCAGAGTGCAGCTCTCTTTCTGGGCTAGGGATGCCCATAGGACAATTTGTTTCACACATGCACTCACATACACACCCCACATGCATCATCTTTTTCTGCTCTTTCATCTCTCAGTTTACTATGTAAAAACGAGGCCAGATGCCCTGCTGACCACATCATCACTGACGCTTTGCAGAAAGCAAATGATGGCTGAACTTGGGTCAGTGTGTCTGAACACATCCTGGAGAGGCAAGGAGTGCAGTGAAAACAAGTTAGCTACAGGCCCTGGTTCTCGGGAACAGGAACACAGTCCTCACTTGCTGGCTCAGAGCTCGTCGGTTATTTCCACCTTTCTGACAGCATGAGGAACATCTGAGCTGCTCTCAGGTCAAGCCACAAAACACTGGTTCATGGTGACGTGGATCCCAAAGCTCTGCTAACTTCTGTTTCTTTGTTCCATGCAACTTCTGGCTTTATTCCAAGCAGTTGTTGGCAACTGCCTCAGACACCAGATTAGCTTTTTGGTATGCAAATGACTGCTGTCTTAATGGCCCAGATCTTTTTTTTTAATTCCAGATGTGTGAAAGATCAGCATTGTTCACTCCTCCCAGTAGCACAGTCAACAAGAGCATCAGCTGCAGAAAACCAAGAGAGAGAAATATAATGTTAATAAGGGATAAACATCTCCCCAGCTAGGCAACCTAGCTGTCTACAAAGGAGATTAAAAGGTTATCCTAGGTAAGGGAAGGCAAACAGAACAAACCTGTGGGCTTGTTTCCTTAGATACTTGACTGCAAGTGGAAGCATCTTTTAGAAGTTTCCACAGCCTCAGTGCCAAGGAGTGGTTATGAATCATTTGTGACAAATATATCTGCAAAATGACAACGAGTTTTTGGTGCACTTGTGTAGTTGATTTAGAAAGTAACATTATTTAGTGCGTCCTTCTCTGCTTGTGAAGGATAAAGCCACAAAGTTCTTTTATAAGGCAACCACTTCTTATGGAGAGCCATGTGTACAATACTTACCATACGGTTACCCATGGCATCCTTTTGTTTTTCTCACAGATTTTCTTTGTGGATATTTGGACATATGCTCACAAGATTTTTCCTCCTTTGCTGGCTTAATTGTACTAGTACATACAAAACACCCTTTTATGACACATTGCAATTTTGCTGGCCTCAGGGGGTAAAACTTTTTTCAGCTCCACCACAAAACTTAGTAAACTCCATTAAGTTTGTTTGTATAGTTGTTCTTCAAAGACTATATAAAGAGACCATGTGATTGCATGACCAGATGAAAGCTAGAAAGCTCCAGGGATCTAATAGGGATTGATCCATCCGTTTAGTGTGCAGCTTTAGGCAAGTCACATAATCTTCTTATGCTTCAATCAAACTAGCTGCAAAGAACAGGTGAGAAGCAAATGTTAGATCGAGTTTTGAGTTTTCAGAATATATACATTTACCTAAGTGCATTTAGACCCTAATGATATAAATTAAGGTTATGGTGGCAAATACACTTGCTTATTATCAGTGACAACCTACAATGTAAGGGCTGCAACCCTTTATACAGGTGAGTAATTCTTAATCCTGTTGATGCCCTACATGGGCAAGCATTGTTTATGTGAACAAAGAGATGTAGGTTTGGTCCTTAGGAGGCACATCAAGCATCTTGCTTGATTTTTTAGCTAAGGGAATTCAACTCCAAATTCTGGTTTGTTTGTTTTTTTTTGGGGGGAGGGTTCTACAAAGGATTTCAACAGGTTTTTATTACTTCGTTACTTGACATTTTAACAGATTTTATTTCATCCATCTTTTAGGATACAGATGCAACTACGTAAGCAATGGCAGTGTCTGATGGCATATTTAATACACACAAGGCATGTCTACACATGCAATTAATGCAAAGCAATAAACTCTGGAGCTTATTGCTCAGGAGTTTACTGCTCCTGGATGTGCCATTTGAACATGCACCCAAGACTGCAGCACACTGAGCCAAGTCCAAGCAGCCCCAGCTGGCAGGGGGTCCCGGAGGCCAGCCTGCCAGCCTGGGGCTGCTCTGGCCAGGGTCAATGTGGTGCACAGGGGTTGGCTGGGGCACAAGGGTGCTTCAGTATGGGACTAGCTGGCAGGCAGCCCTCCTCACTGAAGCACCCTTGTGCCCCAGCCAGAGTATTCTACTTGTATTTATAAGTACTATCCTGCTGCAGAGTAAATTAGTTTACCCCAGCCAAATTCTGGTACATGTGTAGACGCACAATGTTTACTTGGCTGGGATGATCTAGTTGGGGATGGTCCTGCTTTAAGCATGGGGTTGGACTAGATGTGACCTCCTGAGGTCCCTTCCAACCCTCATTTTCTATGATTCTATACTGTGCAGCTAATTAGTCTACTGTGCAGTAAATGTCTCATGTAGACACACCCACAGAGATACAGACTATAATATACTACACCAGCTGTCACAACTGGTTGCCCTGAGCCCTGTTCAGCCCCATAATCTGTCATTGCCTCTAATTAGTATTTATGTGGTGATTTCCTCCTTGAGGAATTTCCTATGGCACAATTTCCTGCACGTGTTTTCTCTTTACAGGTGTTTTGGGATGGAGAACACTGGAAAGGCATGCCTGATCCTAATCTTTATTGTAATCCTTTCTGCAGACTGTGGGGTGGAGTGAGCAGTCTGTTTGCTTGACAATAGCAATATCTGACACTGACTCTTTGCCCAGGCCATTGGACAATTACATTGATGGGTGGAGATAGTGCTGAGTCACAGAAGGGGGAAGAAGTTATATGCTTCAACCTAAATATGCTATTTTCATTCATAAAGAAACCTGCTAATTATTGCTTTTACATGGCATTTATCCAAAATCCAGCAAAGTTAATTGGAAGACACCAATTTGAGAATGCCCCAAATCGTTGCTGGTACCATTCAAACACACAAAAATGGTGTGTTTGAATGGTACCTGCAAAAATGGGACCCCAAAGGTCTAATATATAACTTAACATAAGGGCAGGAAAAATAGTAGGGAGCCATTAGTGCTGCCCCAAGGCCGACTGTGCACCCATGGCCCCCTGGCAGCTGGCCCAGAGGTGCAGGAGGCTCTGCTGATGCCCATACCACAGCCCAGGCAGCCATATGGTCCCCACCTGGGTCTAGCAGGCATGCAGCTAAGGGGCCACAGGTCCAAGGGGGCGGGTGCTGTCACAGGTGGCAGCAGCCCCCACTGCCAGACTGCTGCAATACACAGAGGGTACAGGGGCCTGCTAGGTTAGGGCTGCTTCAGCAGTCCAGCTGGCACAAGGGGTAGTGTCCCAGATACCAACTGGTAGGGCCTCAGAAGCTCCTGAGGGCAAGTAGCCTTGAGTTACTTTCCAGGGCAGCTTTTTACACTGCTGGGGCCAGCACAATTGCTGGCCCTGGCCTCTAGCTCCCCCTGCCTGCAGGTCCAGGAGGAGCTGGTCAGGGTCAGTTTGCCCCAAGTGGCACAACTTGCCCCACACTAAAGTGTATGTTCAGGCACATGTGCTTAGGCACAAATCTCCAGCAGAAATTTGTGCCACTGCTTTTTGAGCTGCTGCAAGCTCATGTGCCTGCATGTGTGAACACACCCCATGAGAAGAACAAAATTCTAACCAGATGCATAGCCGGGAACATCACGTTTGTATGGCATTGCTTCCAAGTCACTCTGTGCATGATCCAGCTGCAATCAAAATGAACAGGACTTTTGTAATTCACTTTAATGTAGCTGGATCAGACTGTAAATACCAATCGTTTCTCAGGGAAGGAATACCAACTGCACAACATTCATGTAAATCCAATACAGTTCTTTGCATTTGAATACAAGAATCTATGTTTGATAGATTCTGGCCAGATTTGTGCTCACCCATTAAAAGTAAAATATCTTTTGTTTCACGCTTTTATTGATAAACCTTCAGTTGTTCTCAGCGTAGCAAAACATTGGCAAAAATAAATATTCATTAAAAATATTTTGAAAAAAGATTAAACAGCAAAATAAAACGATCCTAAAATAAAAGAATGTAATGGGACTCTTGATACGTTTAAGTGTTGGCAAGATCAGGACCAAATATTACAGCTGTCTGGGAAAAACTCCAAGGCGAATTTGCCTCATGGCCAGATTGGTTTAAATCTGGGGTACTGTGATGAAAATCTATTGGGCCACCCTGGATTTATGAAGTTACAATGAAAACAAAAGTTTGAACCAGCCTGATTAAGAATTAAGACCCAAATTCAGCAAAGCACTTATGCACATGTTTAGTGCATCCCAATATGGCACTACTGAATTGTGATCTGAGGTCTGCCTGTGCCACTCCAGGGGCTCTGTACCAACATAAACTGTGCCCACCCCAAGTGCTCTGCCTGTTGAAGGGAGTTAATGTACCCACCTTCTCACAGGGTTGTGTATGTGCCAAGAGCTGTGGGGAGAGGCAAGGCACACACAGCACATCATTACATTACCTCCTGTTCATCCTGTGTCAGTATGGTGCTGACTGGCACCTCATTAGAGCAGCACTGATGGCTAAGTGGCCTGTCCTGAGATCTGAAAGTAAATGTCGGGATTAACAATCTAGGACTTTCTTTCATAAACCCTTCAGAAATGGCACTTGATTCCACTCAGGAAAAATAAAATCATTTTCCTCCTCAATAAATATATACTTAGTTTTGCCTAGTGGGTTTAGCAAAGTAGCCAAAGATGTCCTGGGGTCAGAGCTGCCCTGGCTCCAGCTGGAAGCTGTCCTCAGTATTTCAGTAGCTGCCATCACATGATGTCACCGAGTTTCCTGAGAGTCATGCATAGCAACTGCCTGACGGGTTTAATCCTAAATGGTGGTAATATCTGGTGCAAGGTTACAAGGCAGCACATGATGCAAAACCAAATGCCTATATGAAAGATTAGCAAACAGTTATGTATCAAACTGTGATGCTCAAAGACAGAAGGAAAACAAAAAATAAAACAATAAGGCTGAATTGGTGACATTTTTGAAGGCTAAGGGCTGATACAGAGAACCTTGCACCCTGTTTCACCTTTTGAAAGATACTCATTGAAGTAATTTCCCCTGGGAATTGTCTTTCATGTGACAGAGAACATGGAAGACATAAGCTTCCACCACTGAGGGCAACAGCCACTACCTGCAAGCATGTATGTACCCCTTCATTCCCCAAGGAGCTTTCAAAATAGGACTGAACTGGGACATGCATGGTACCTAGTCTTTGCACTGGCCTTTTGCAGCTGGGAGAATTGCTCCTGCTATGTGTAACTACCCAGTTCATTTTGGTAAAAGGAACTACTGAGCTGGCTCTATGAATACAAGTCATCACTTTTTCACAACTCTGCATCTGATGATGAGCGTGTAACAGCGTTCTACTTTGCACAAAGTGCTGATGCTGACAAAAACCCCAACAGCAGAAAACTTTAATGAAACGTTGCTGGTTAATGCAGCGCTTCTGACCCCAAGCTGTTCTCTTCTTAAAGCCGTTTTAAAAGGCTGTGCAGTCTGAATGATGTTTCCATTGATTTCAACAGGGATTCTGCATGCACTGAAGAACAACAGAATTTGTCCCTCCGTTGTCAGTCAGACTCTGCTGAACGAAAGTTGAGTAAGGGCTGCTGGATTTCACTGATCGCGTTACACTAATGAGCAGAATCAATGCCTGGTCATCACCACCAACTTCAGGAGAGTTAAGCGAGGGATGAGTTTGATCTGCTATATGGAAGTTATAGTATACCATAATATAAACAGTTATAGTATGGCGTACTATGCTATAACACAAAACCAGAAAATCTGGATACCTGCTGAAGATCAGAGTACCACCAGTTTGCACCTGAGACCTTCTTGGACAGGTTTTCTTCTGCACCAGGAGCTGATGAGCACAAGACAGACAGACAGCTATCAGAGACCTACTGTACTGCTCCCTGTTTCTGCAAGCTGGTTTGTGTGTCCCCAATCCATGAGTAAGCCCTAATTTACACTGGTGATGTATGAGCCCTAAAGGACTATATGCCAGCTAAGAATCAGAGAAGCCCTGTGGGCATCTGACCCCCTCTCCCTTTCCCTGGCCTATCTCAAGCGCTGCAGTGGGAGAGGGTGATCGTTTGCATGTGAACCAGCATGACCACTGTTACCCCCAGAGGTCCTTTTCATAAGGACAACTGACCAACTGCAAGAAGATTCCAGCTCTTTTATGCTCCCTGAGCACTGCAAAGCAACCAGGTCAGAGGTAAGAGTGCACTTTTAAACTTTAATAACTTAAGTTGTAGGTATGATAGAAACACTCTGTAAACGACATTTAAAAGCAAATTTATTAAAGTTTTAGGACAACTAGAGGACACAATGCTAGACTTCAACATAACCACCATCCACCAAGATACAGCGTTCAATCTGATCTTCCAACTCCTTGAAAACCTTTCCCAGTTGCTCTTGAGTAAGTGCACTAATTGCATTAGTGATCCTAGCCCTGAGTTCCACCAAAGAACATGGTTTTAACAAGTAAACTACACTTTTAACATTTCCCCATAAAAAAGAAGTCCAACAGTGACAAGCAGATGAACGAGGTGGCCAAGCAATTGGCCCACCTCTGCCTATCCTCTTCGCTGGGAAAACATCATTTAGGAACGGTCATACATTCAGAGCATAGTGGCACGGAGCTCCACCTTATTTAAGAATAAATTCATTATTACTTATGAAGTCTAGCATTGTGTACTCTAGTTGTCCTAAAACTTTAATAAATTTGCTTTTAAATGCTATTTACAGATTGTTTCTATTGTACCTACAACCTAAGTTATTAAAGTTTAAAAGTGCACAAGGACTTTATGAAGACCTTGTATAAAACTAAAGATAGCTAGCTAGATAGATAGATAGATAGATATTAATGGCTGTAGTTCAAAAGAAGGATAACTACACATTACAGTGTAGTGTGTGCGTGTGCACATGCAGATGTACACACACACACACACACACACACACACACACACACACCACTGTAGTATTTAGTTATCTTTCCTTTGAACCACTACAGGAGCTTGAACCATAACTATACCTACCTGCAAACTCCTCTTACCCCCAACTTTACTACTTCAATCTTAGGGATTTTAAAGACTGGGCATACATTTTTGCTTATCAACAATTGCATAAACAACTTTTTGCTTCTTCAGGTAGCTCTAACTCATTCTTTGGAGTCTAGACATATTTATTGTAGATATATGTCTCAGTCAGTATTCATGTTTCATAATTTCATAGTTGGTAGGGTCAGAAGGGACCTGAGCAGATCATCGAGTCCGACCCCCTGCCATGGCAGGAAAGAGTACTGGGGTCAAACGACCCCAGCAAGGTGTTCATCCAGCCTCCTCTTAAACACCCCCAGGGTAGGAGCCAGCACCACTTCTCTTGGAAGTTCCTCCTAGTCGTGAAGTGGCGCCTCCTGATATCTAACCTAAACCTGCCCCCTGCCAGCTTGTGACTGTTATTCCTAGTCACTCCTGGTAGTGCTTGGGGGAACAGGGACTCCCCCAATGCCTGCTAGTTTGTAACAGGACACTAGATCCCCCCATCAGCCTTCTCTTGTGGATGCTGAACAGGTTCGGGTCCCATAGCCTGTCCTCATCGGGCATGCCCCCGGATCATGCGAGTGGCCCTCCTCTGGACCCTCTCCATGTTGTCCACATCCCTCTTGAAGTGCAGCATCCAGAACTGGACACAGTCCTTCAGACTGGACACAATACTCCAAAAATGTGATTGTCACCTCGGAAGTGCTCAGGATTCCAATAGCCAAATGTACTCTACGTACACTTGGCATCACATCCAGCCTGGGGTACAACTAAGAAATCCTGCCTGTTAGAGTTACTCATGCCAACTGCTTACCTATGCTGTAATAGGCCCTTTAAAAAGTACAGTTGTTAATTATGTGCTGTATATTTCTGATAATCTACAAGCTATGCAGCAGTCTATTTATACAAGGCTCTAATAATTCATCACCAGCATTCTTTATTCACTTCCAATTGTCCTGCTGACTTTAATGACAGTTGTGAAAAATCACTTGTAGGTGCATGCTGGAATAAAAGTTTAGGTATAGGCATGCCAAATGAGGTGAGCACTTCATAGTCAGAGTGCTTTGCAAAACAGCTTAGTTCAGGCTTTCAATCAAATGAGACATGCTATACCCCCTTACAAAAGACTGATACCACTTCTCACTTCCTGGACAAGTTAAAATCACCCGTAGTGTGAAACTTTCAAAACTGCAAAACAGAATCTTCCACCGGGGCTCATTTGCCTAGAGAGCTGCTTCCCTGAACAGCAGTGGGAGTTTTCCTGCACCATCTCCCAGCTGTCCCAATGCCCAGATAAGATTAGCACCTGGCTAGAGCAGCTGACTTATACTGAAGCTAAGCAAGACAGAGGTCATGTTGATAGGAAGAAGGGAATATTCTAAAGAACAGGTTAACATGGTGCTGCCTCAATGGAAGGCCTGTGTCCTCCAGATACATGCTTTCTTCTCATATCTTCAATACTTCTCCCTCTCTGTATTTTCCCAAGGCCACAATGAAGCTGAGGTATACATAAAAATGCATCATAAGATATATGGGACATTCTTGTTTTCTGAAGGCTATTGCATGCGTATTTGTCAGTCCAGGCATCAAAATACCTTTCCAAATCTGGCCCCTGCTTCTTGCACCAAATGCCCTGCAGCTTACATAGTCGAGGCAGCCACATGGAGCATAAAGAAGGGCTCCCCTGGCTGACAGTCCCCACCCTTTGCTTTGAGATACAGACCCCACACTGTAGGTTTCAAGAAGGCAAAGATTTACACAGGATTCACTCCAGCAGTTTTACCCATACAAACAGTCATCATCAGCAAACAACAAGCACAAGCTGCTCCAGACATCTGTCATCCATCACTGATCAGGGCCTCCTTCTATTTGGGCTGTAGCTAATCTTTAGCAACAGAGTAGGCTCACAGGGGCCTGAAGCCTGGCTGGTTCCATCCTAGGCCTTGAGCTCAGCCTCTTGGCCTGCTGTGCTTGTGTACCCCATGCTGCAGCCCACATCGTCTCTTCTTCAACAGACATCCTATCCTCTGATCAGAGACAGCTGAAGTAGGAAGGAGATTTCTACCCAGTTCTCTAGCCAGCTGGGGTCTGGGTACCAGAAGAGCTAGTTTATCTTATTTGCCCATGCCCAGCCACGCAAAGCTCTTATGGCAAGGCCAGCACTTCTGCCACTACAACTGTGGATTGAAAGCTCCTCACTGGGAGAAAAGCAGAATTGCTATGCCTGTTGTGACAGGGGCAGCTCTGAGCCACAGAGAAATGAAGGCCTATATTCCCACAGGCATATAAGTGCCCAAATAGCTGTGGAGCTCTGGACCTCAGCAGCTAGTGAGAAGGCCAAGCCCCTTCACTGGAACATGGGCATCTGTGCATTAATGACTTGCAAGTTTGATTATCATAACACATCGCTCAGGGAATGCAGCCACTGATGTAGTGTGTGTAACGTTGTGGGTGCTATTCCAAATCCAAGGCAGATTGGGGCAGTAAGAGGGGACAACTGTGAGGGAGCTAGCAGCTCCTCTGGGCGCTCTGACTCACAGCCAGTTGTAGAGAGTTACTCCTGCTCTGGGCAGAGTGGGATGCAGGTGAGGCCTGAGAGCTGCAGCAGCACCTAATACAGCATGGGCTTCCTGCATTCCAGCTGCTGCTGTTGTAGCATGGACACCTGTGGGGGAAAGCTGGCATATGTACAGGGGGCAAGTGGGGCATGAGCTCTGGGACCTAATTTGGAGGGGGCACCAGACTGGGGCCCCAGGGAACCTGTGCAGGGGAAGAGGGGTTTTGCAAGCAGCATATGAGGACCCCATTCCCCCAGCTGCAGAAGCTGGAACCCATACCTGAACCACAGCAGCAGTAGCTGGAGTGCAGGAAGCTCAAATCGTATCAGGTAATGCCAGTCCTGCTGAGGTCAGGCCGTTGAGGTGCTGGTGGTGGGACACCTGGGAGGGCTAGGCAGAGCAGGGAGCAAAAGAAGGATGGGTAAACCTGCTGGCCCAAGGCAGGGGAAGCAACAGCAGACAGGTTTCCTCTTCTTGCCCCTGCTCCCAGCCAACATGGGACACAGAGGAGGAAGAGGGGGAGGACAGCCAATAGAGAAGAGGGACAAAGAAAAGGAACCTGCCTGCTGCCAATGCAGTTCGCTGCCCAGCTGGCACTCTGCAAACTGCTTCTCACAGCTGGTGGTTTTGGGCCATGGGAGGACACTGAGGAGCCAATAAGCAATTCATCCATTACTATAGCCTGTTGACCCAGGTGTGGGAGAGCCCCAAAGCTGCTTCTGCCCTGCAGAAAATATCTACCTACCAGGTGCTGAGCTCAGCTAGGGACAGCAGCAATGGCAGGAATGGTGGGTGGTTTCCTCTTTCCTGCCCCTGCTTCCGCTGCACTCCTCAGTGTCCTGCACCAGCCCAGGGGTTTCAGCTGTACTTTGGCCTCTACCCTATGATGGTCTGAAGGGCAGCACTGGTAGCATCTGCCACACCTCTGCTTTCTGAACCCTGGCTGCTCCCATGGAAACAAGGCTCTTTCTAGATCTTGAAAACTTTCTCACCCCATCCTTCAATAGCTGCATCTGGAACAACACGACCAAGTACCAGCATGAACCTTGAAAAAGCTGTCTCTGGCTTTTCTGTTCACTAAGAGACCAGCAGAATTCTCCTCCTCAGATGTAAGTGTACATTCCAGCTCTTCCCCAAAATGCTGGGGGAAAGGAGTTGGAGAAATGTTACTAAATCAGTAAATAATTCTGTCGGCAGTGGTGATGAAGTTCCTCTAACAACATGTTGGTGGAGAGAACTGTTATTTGCTGACTTGTTATTTTTCTGACAGTTGTTCTGATATTGGGACAGAGGCTCAGCTGATGTACATAGGTGGAGTCCCCTGGGACATGCAGGCATCCATTTACATACCAAGCGATACGATGCATAATCTAGTGCTGAGAGTGTAATATATGGAGAGACATCACAGTACTGCCAGTAAGTAGCAAGTGGTCAAAAATTATGAGTCAGCCTCCCCCTGCAAAATTATGAGGTTGGCATACAAATGAAACACTTTCAAAAACACAGGCTAGGTTTGTTTTATTTGCCTTCTGACTTTCAAACGATCAGGGTGTACAGAGGTCATGTTTTCAAGCTTCTCTTTCTAACCCCAAGGTCAGAAGCTTTTTTTTTTTTTTTCTATAAATGGAATTTGCAGGATCTGACTTGACTGTGGTGGCCAGGGCTCTCCCAGATATTATTGAGAAACTCATGGACGTAGGAGTTGAGAAAACTGATGGCAAATTTTCCATTCTCTAGGCCCAATTCCCCATTGCTCTGCACTTTGTGCAGCTGTTTGCACTGGTAAAAACAAGTGTTTCGAGTGTCCTACACCCACGTTGCACTTGTTTTGTGCTGGTACAAATGACTCCACAAAGCATCAAGCAAAGGAGAGTCCAGCCACCTTGTCTTCTGATAAGGCAAAGGAATTTAGTTGTAGTTTATTTTGAATGTATAAGCTTTCTGGGTGAAATCCCTACTCACAGATGTAAATTGGGAGTGTTGGTATTTATTCTCCAGGGGAAGGACGTTGCCTTTCATGTTTTGCAGATTATAATTCATTCTTTAGGGCCAACTTAAGCCTCGAGTATGCTCTAAAGTCTCACCTCGATAGCAAGCGCTAAATCCTGTTTGCCTTCTATATTCAAGTAGTCTCCATGAGCCTTATTCTGCAACCCTTACTCTCAATGAGTAGCATTTACTCATGCAGGTGGTTTCCAGAAGACATGAGCAGGATTTGATCCTGAGTTATTTGGGACTTCTCCCTCCTTGTCTGTTGCACTGTGAAATCTTTGAGCATTTAAACATTAACAGTTCCCACAAATGTGACAAGCTGAGACTTGACATGACTATTATTTTACAATCCAACAATGGTTTTACACTCAATTACACTTATGGTTTCTGTGATTCACCTAAACATTTATGGATTTGTCACTAGTAAAAAGTACCGTAAGTGAAGTAAAAAGTATCATAAGCGAACACATTGCTGCAGCAAGATACTGTTTAACAGAGGTAACAGGGACAGTCATTTTCTGTGGTGGCCAGAGCTATATTTGAGCTGTTAGGCAATGTCAGTTTTTGCATGCTACATTCCTTGGCTAATAGCCAATGTTATGTGTAATACTTTAGCCACACTGTTGTTACTTAATCCTTTCCTAATCTGCAATTTGCGCAAGAGGAGTAAAATCTAAGCAAAGCCACTGAGAACATCTCCACAAATAATTTATCAAACTCAACTATAGTTGTTTGCCAAGGGACACTAGTTAGCGAAGGAGAATATTTTCCCCACAATAGAGCTGTATAATAAACAAACAGGAGGTGCTGATTCATGATACATTTATTTTCTGTTACCCACCCTCTGTGTCACCATGGTATTTCTTAGAATGATAAGCCTGCATATGAGCTCACACCACACCACCAAAGTATAGTTTCGTCTCTTTCCTCAGCTTACGCACTAATTAGCCACAATTAATAATGGAAGCTGTATGCAGAAATCCACACCCAGTATGATGAGACTAAATCCTTGCTGTACGACTAGCACATTAATCATCTGCATTTCAGTGTGAGAAGACGCAATCTGTGTGCCCCTGTACATAACCACGCAAGATACCATTCTGTATGCCAGCATTCCTGGAGAGGACAGCTCTCTTCCATCCCCCCACCAACCCATAACCTTAGTGCAAAGAAAAGCACTGCCTCTCACTCTTTGGATTTTATTTATTTTGGTCCTCTGTTCACTGCCTGCTGTTGTTAGAAACATGATTGCTTCATACAGTTATGTTAATGTTTGTATTTGACAGAATGTAATTGATACTTCTGCTGCTACAGCTTCAAAGCCAAATTAGGAAGCAAAGTGCTGCACATCAGTTTGTTTATCTGGTAAATACTGTAAATAAGCACATACAGTGCAGAGCAACTATGGAGTTTTCTTTGAAGCATTTTCTAGGTGGCTGGTTTCATCATTATTTCCTGCTACAAACTAATGGCTTTAAGGATTGTAATTTTGTGGTGAAACTGTAATCCTGGCTCAAACATGACAGAAGGATTTCACTCTAAAGACAAATATTTGACAAGCTATAGAAGTCATATAAAGAAAAATATTGCAGATTTTACAGCATTTTTAATCACCAATAGTTCAAAGAGAGATTTAATTTAACAGAGGAATTTGGCAGCAGATGAGTTTGGAACATGGCTTTATGCACACTGGATAAATAGAGCAGACTTTAAAGAGTCAATGTGTTTTATAAGTGTCCTTTATGAAGAAAATGTTTGAAAACTGATTTGCATAACAGGCTTGTACAGAATGGTATATATGCAATACCATGCTAAACATTTTTTTTTTTTGCAATAGAAAATGAGAGCAAGAAACTTTTTACAAATCCACTTTTGCATAAAATATAATCTGACTGGAGACCCCACAGAACAGATTTAACACTGACTGAATAATGAGGGTTTTTAAAATTGTTCCTCTGTTCTTAACTCAATCCATGAAAGCAGAACTACAGAAAAAGCACATTAAACAACTTTACAACTTAATCATGCAGAATGAATTTTAAGCTTGCATCTCTCTATGTAACAACCCCATTCTTCAGTTGCTAACACAATTGTGCAAAAGTGTTTTAAACCAAGATTAGGACTCTCATGAAATAAACTCACTTTAAAAAAATGAAATTGTATTAACTTGTCCAAGTGTGTCTACATATAGCATGAGAAATATTACCTGCCTCTTCACTTACTCAGGAACAGGTGGCCAGGCTAAGAAGTTTTAACCTTAACTCTGAGTTTGCTGTCCTTTTTCCTAGGTTAGCCAAAGGATTAAGCTGATTCTCTTTGCTGTTACAGAAAAAAGCAAAACATGCTGTCATGAGGCCCAAAATAAAGACTCAGTATCACTTTAGAGCTGAAAAAGTAATTTGAAAAATAATAAACTAAAAAAATCCAGCCTTCATATTCCCAGGAGTGATGGGAACATTGCTTTGGGTTCCAATTACATGGAGCACTGAACAACCACAATTACACATGCACATAGTGGATAGTCAATGAAAACTAAACACTGTCTGCATCTCAGAGGAGCTTCATGATCCTGTAGGTTCAGGACCAAAGCAAGGGCAAGTCAAGAAAAATAAACTTGCCCCACAAGGTCACCAAACCCCCACAAAAACAAAAGCTACATCTTGCATAAATAAAAGTTCTCACACTCACCATGACAGTTTTAGTCACCTACTGGGTCTTTCAACACACTCTGAAACTGTGAAGTTTCCACGTCATACCAATTTATTTGGATTTCTGAATGGATGTTGCATTACAATCCCTGAAACAATGCAAAGGGGTGTTTCCAGATACCTCTACCATGTGTACTTATTTTAATTCCTTTGCAGTATAATAAATGGCCAGACCCTAGCTTTATAAGGCAACTTAATTGTAGGCAAAAATTAGGTCCAAAGGCTTTCAAGCATTTACCAAAGCACGAGTCTCCAGTAAGCATTTGATAAAGGTACATTAGGGCTTCTGCGCACGATATAACTCATGGTAGGGTTGTAGGTAATTTAATCAGACTACCTAGGTAGTATGTGCATACACATACACAACTTCAACAAAAATAACTTCAGTTAAGTAACTTGAGAATTTTGGTGTGACGTACACTCACAAGGAAAATATGCTTACCACATGCAAAACCAGTTTCTCAGAATGGAGAGTGAAGGTGCAATTAAGGTTAAGAGAAATTCTCCTGCATCGACCAATTACCTACAAACCTTTTCTTCAATTCCCTCTCAAAAACAGTAAAAGCTGCTGCAGTTTGACACATGCAGAGTGCATCTAACAGAAGCATGAGTTTCAGTGAACATATTTAAATTGCAAGGACAAAGTTAAATACAAAGCAAGTTATAAATAAAAATCAAGATCCCTTTCTTCCTCTCCCCTTTATCATGACGACTTCACCATTCCTGGGTGGGTTATAAGGACAGCTCTTTCCCCCAGGAAGGTACATTCTATATCCTTGATACAGTTACTATTTATATCCCTCCTCTTCAAGTCACCAAGAAAAGCAACTCTCTATATTTTTATTTCCTGTTAATAAGAGCACAAGACATTTTCTGCATTGCCAGTAGGGAATAGAAATAATGACTCCTGGCTTTGATTCACAACTGAATTGCTGTCCCCTTCGGCATGTTGATAAAACGTACATTTCTAAAAGCAGCCTCTGTTCTGGGCTGCTGTTTTAGGCCATGAGGATCCAATTTTCCATTGCCTTGCACATTGTGTAGCTATGTCCACAGGTGCAGAATGACAGCATTCTGATGGGGTAGCATTTACACGCAGCGTGCACATATATACATGAACACACACATTGCGTAGCAATGGGAATTTGGGTCCTTATTTCTAAGACTGAATATCCAAAACCTGACAGTCAAAATTAGCACCTGCTTTTTGCAAATTGGAAACTTAATCTTTTGCCTCAGTTTCCCTATTAACAAAAATGGATGCACTGCATAGGGCTTTGGTGAAATTTAATGAATTACTAACCCCTGCTCCCCCTTTCTTCAAGACCCCAGGTGAAAGGAACTAGGAGGCATACCTTGTAGTCCTTATTCAGCTCTCCCTGAAGTTTACAGAAATGTTGAGTGAGGACTGCAGGGTCTGGTGCCCAGCAAATAGCATCATCTCCTGTATGACCAAACAGGCACAAGCAGCATAGGTTAAATATGCATCTTTGAGATCAAAACATGTTTAAAATCAGATATATATTAGCAACAAAAAACAGGGAAACTGAACCTGCAGATAGCAAAAATAAATAAATAAAAAATTGAAAACATGCATTTATGAAACCAGGTTTATTAAAACTTGCCAACAAGTCAGACTTTAACATCCAGGTTCCCACATATATACATATTTACAGGTTGGACATAGTGTTTTTACCTTTTGTGGCAGACTTGTCTACCCATATATACAAAATTTACTTTTATTAAGGTTTAAAACTGTATCACAGATACAAAATGTCAAGCAATCATGAGAGCTTTAGTGCAACAGAGGTACTTTGCCCTTCTCTAATGCTCATGATTCTGTCAAGTTAGTATTGCCAACAATAATTCACATTAAACTGATCTTTGACACCTCTGTTATTAGGACATACAAAGTACAGCCAAAAACCCCCCCCCCAAAACAGTAAGGTATGTACAAAGTACACAGTACATGAGGTATACATGGCATTCTCACAATGCGTGGTGGTACTGTAGCTTGCCACGGGTTAGCCCTTTCAAAGAACTGCATTGTTACTGTGCCGTGTCGTTGATGTACAGCAGTCATTCACCTATTTAACTCATTTGCTCTGAGAACCTTTTATACATCACATCTCGGCCACGTACTTAATGCAAATTAATATTTCTGTACATAATCAACTAGGTACACATGTGAAACAAAGCAGAAATCTTAGGCAGACCTGGATCTACTTATCCCCAACCCAGGAAGCTAATGATTTTGATGAATTCATTATCCACGTACATCTGAAGTATTACCAATCATCATGCAAAAAAAACAACAAAAACACCCCACAAAACAACTGTAGGCAGAGGCAGACTGAATGGTCGTTAGGGTTACTTGGAGATTCTTTTAAATTCCTGTTTTTGTACAGGATTTTAAACCCAGGAGATACAAAGACTTGAAGAACTGAGCCCACAGGAAAACAAAAGTCTTTACATACAGTGTCTGAGATATTTCTTATCTTTGTTTTCCCAGATGAGGTGCCACAGCTTGGACAAATGTCTTGGTACACAGCTATGTAATGGGCATCCTCAGAATTAAAAAGGGCTCTGACTATGTGAAAAATACATCCAGGGTAGACAATTTCATAGGATATGCATGGTTAAGCTTAAATGCATTAAAAATTATTTTAATGTTCCGGAAGATGATATTACATGAAATAATCATGTATTGCCTCCTCCTCAAAGGGACGCTGGGTTAGTCTGCCCAATGCAAGAGTATTAATATGTGTTTCTTTTATGGATTAATAGCTTCATCTATCTGCTGCTAGTAGGTTCTACTTGACAACTGAGCAGGTAGCTGGACTTGGTAGATTAAGACTCCTCCTGCCATTAAAGTGCACTTACAGCCAGAAAATTAGTCTATAAAATAGGCATTATGGTGCCCCACCATGGCTCCCCTTTTACTGATTTCCATGTCAGATTTACTCAGTTTATGAGACCATGAAGTCTTTCTGTCTCGCCTCAGTTGTTTCACTGTCAAGACTGTATACTCCACTTCACTGCTGTGGAGTAAAGGAGGGAACCAAGCTGCTCATTTTCTGTCTCTTACATCAGAAGCAATAAGACTCTGCAGTCAAATTTCAGCTGGTGAGTTTCTCATTGATGGAGATCATATGATGTACGAGGCAGAACAGAGACCAGCTGGCTTTTCCACAGCTGAACTGTCTCTGCAGTACAACCAGTAACTACTTGCCGTCCAAATAAGTAGATACGATTCCTTACAGACACAGGGAGCACATCCAGGGAGCACTTGCCATTTCTGTTTTTTGTTGGGTTTTTTTTTTTTTTTGTGTGTGTGGTTTTTTAAACAGTCACTTTTCTGACCATAATGGCACTTTCAGCATGCTGTGCATTGGCAACATGGAAAAAATGAAACCCTGAAAAGATGCCATGAGTGAGAATGGTGAGGTTTTTGAGGCTTTTGAGACTAACAGAAAAAGGAACTCATATCATCGCCGTCTCCATGAAATTCTGGAACAATTTGATCAGAACTTCCTATATCCTGGTCAGCATATCCAGGTTCCAAAACAGCTTCAAACCAAGGATGAAGCAAGATCTCTGGAGCTGTGAGTCTTTCAGATGGTTCCCGTCTCAGTAGGCTGCGGATGAGGCATCTGGCTTTGGGAGAGACGTAGTCAGGAATACAGAACTGTCCACGGCGGATTTTAGAAAAGAGAGTGCTGGGGTCTGAGTCATGGAAGGGATAGCGTCCTACGAGGAGGGTATACAGCATTACTCCTAAGCTCCAAACATCAGCTGATTTTCCAGAGTAGGTCCCTGTGGTGTTTAAGATCTCAGGGCTGACATATGCTGGACAACCATGTTTATCTGACAGAGCATCATCTTCCCCTTTGATTATGTGAGTGTCTTCTAGGCTTTCAAGTCTCAGTTGAGTCCTGAGGAATGAAGAAATGGAATTTATATGTTAAACAACCATTTTAATAAGCAGCACAGAGCTAGTTTAATAAAATGAGGCTACTATTACAGTCAGCTGCAGTTCATCTTGTACTAGCATGACCAAAGAGAGAGGAAGCCAGTTGTGAATGCTGAACAGAGGACCTCATACCGCTACCCCAAACCTGATCCGAGCGTAATAAAAAGTACACCAATGGGTATTCAGGTTAGCAAGCCATGGCGAACATTACCAGCTATAGGGAAATGTTAATACAATACATTTCTACAACTATAGCATTATTCCAGTTAATGATATATAGGCTACTGACGTATACCAAGTTTTCTTCGGCATAGGTTGAACTGTAACTATGATAGTTAATTTACTACAATGTTACGTATGTATTACTATGTCCAGCTCTAACTTTGTGCACACCCTGTACGACTTCATGATTTTAAAACTCAAAGTCTAGATCCTATTTGCATATGTAATGGTAATTAATCCTCCCATCTATTTATAAATCTTTCCTAGATAGCACCATTAATACATTCAAGGAAAAATCTTTCCTGCAAGTGCAGGCTCATCCTAGAGCTCTATACTGATTAGGTTAAATAGGAAGATTTTGCATTAGTTGAAGAGTAGAGTGATGGCTCTTCGAGGGCTGTCCTGCCTTCCAGCTTACTGGTGTGTAAATATGTTAACTGCAGTGTGTCCTTAATGTGACCTCCTGTTGTAATGTAAAATACCCATTGGTTCTGTAAACGGAAAATATGACTCAACCTATATTGCTGGCCTTTGATTGGCTGCTGTAGCACTAAAACTCTGCACCTGTGCTTGTTAGACTAACAGAGTCTGCCTTGCATTGCTTAACCCTCTTGTTGCCAAATGTGACGCATATGACATTAGCCTGTGCAATGAGTATTTCCAAATTAGCAAGACTATGTGCAATCTAACATTTCAGCAAGTGTTTCATCTGATTATGGGCGGGAAAAGCTGAAACAGTTTCCTTCAAGGGAATTACTGTTTTGAAGGCATACAGGCATTTTTTCATTCTTTCCTTTTCCAATTTTCTTTTTTTTTTTTTCAAAGCCAGTGATCAAGTACTTGTCACTTTTTGTACAAAATAATGAACTAAAATATAAAAAAGTACTAAACAAGGTAATTTATGGTCTTTTGGTATATTAATACTGCCCTTAGTATAAAAAGTGAATTTTTTAAAGTGTTCTTTCCATTATTAATGTTGCTTGCTTGCGACAAGCTTTACAAGGTAAAGGGGGCTGGACTCGATGATCTCCCGAGGTCCCTTCCATCCCTAATGTCTATGAAATCTAATGTCTCTAAAGCAGTCCTTTTCAGCTGAGGTGACTAACTCTCTTCATCTCTTCAGCTTTGTTTACAGTAAATAGCAATAACAGAGCAGCAAGCACTGCAGAGGGACATCTGTCCAAACTTTCTCCCTCCCTCCCACCCATCTGTGTTAAAAGAGAAGTATTTCCACCAACTTAGGTTCTGTAAATCTCGTTTGTACAAATCTGTGTTCTGGGATGAACATGACCACTCACGGTCTTCTCTCCCTATAACCATTTCAAATAGCCTATTTCACATTTTTGTATTTCAGTGTCAAATGTACATTTCCTCTAGGGCAACTCCCAGACAATCTTTACTACGTTTGAACCCATGATTCACACAGTCTCATCAATTTTAGTAGGGCTTTGCACAGGGACATAAGTCAACCTACAGAGGCCCAAGTACAGCAGCGGGATCTGACTGATACATTCCTCACCTACTTCAAAAACAGAAGTGTTTCCTTTAGTTGTGTAATACTTTAATCCCTCTCAATTTTTGCTTGTGCCTTTTATTCATTTCACTTTGATTGATTCTCATGAAAAACCTACTTTCAACACTCAATACCAACCAAGCTCAAAGTCATCCTTTTGCATGCCAGGTGCCCCCTGCCCCCAACGCCCCCCTGCTGAGCTGCTGCTGAATTGGACAGAAACCCACCCCAGTAAGCACACAGTGAAGTGCTAAGTAAAAATAAATATGTACATATAAGAGCTGTGACACACGGTGGGGAGCAATAAAGAAATATTGTGCACAATACATGTATTATAGGCAAGAGCTGGTATATCATTCTATTTCCACTTCCTTACAGCATTTGCCTCAAACATGGCTGTTTTAATTCTAGCCCTCCCTGACGCTTTTACAAAAATCCTCATTAATTTGGACAGATTCCACAACCAAAAAAGGGCTCTCTCCCCCCAGCCCTCCACAAAGGTGGACCTGAAATCACGCCTCACCTTTCCTCGTTAGAAAAGACAAATTTCCTGAGCTTGAGGTCACCTAGCACGATGGCCGATTGATGGCAGTGAGCTACAGCAGAGACGATCTGCTTGAAGAGCCTGGCAGCCTCCTCTTCTCGCAGCCGTTTGCAGCTTCTCACATAGGAGTGCATGTCCCCAAAGTCCTTTTCAAAGAAGACATAGGCCTTGGTCTCCCCCAAAATTACGTCGACTATGCCAGTGATATTCCTATGCGATGGCAGCTGGATATAAGGTCGGATCTTGTCCTGGTAGTGTTTGAGAGGGAACACCTGTAAAGACGAGTAAAAAAGGACACTCTCCATTAGCCGGGGTGCTGAAGCCAGCTTCCCTTATAGCACCTTTCTATGGATAATGCAGTGGGGACAGGAAGAAACACCCTGGCCCTCCACAGCAGCCATGCGAATACAAGTCGGAGGGATGCTTTCAAATCCTGCCAATGCGAAAATCCGAGACGTCCCCAACGGCCTTGTGGTCGGCTTTGCCCAGGGGAGCACACATTGGGACTGAGCAGGCCGAGGGCTCGCACGGACAGGCGGGCAGGGGCCGAGGACGGGGCGGTCTGACAGCGCGCTGGGGTTACTCGCATCCTAGCCCTGCCTGGGAACACCGCCACACCGACAAGGTCCTCACAGGCGGGCAGGGCGACACCGCACTGACAACCTCCCCCATCCTCTCAAGCCCCATCCCAAAGTGGGCTCGGTAGGCGGCGGGCAGCAGGTGGCAGCAGCCGCCCGAGCCCGGGGAACAGGGTTCACACGTGAGGGGAAACTTCGCAGCGGCGGGGGGGCGCGCCGGGAGGAGGAGGGCGACGGCCCGGCCCGGCCCGGCCCGACCCACCTTGCAGCGCAGCTCGCGGCCGGCGTGGATGTGCAGCGCCCGCGACGCGTGGTCCCGGCCGGGCAGCGGCAGCAGCAGGTATCCGGCCAGCAGGCAGGG
>NW_017728886.1:253461747-253500911 GCF_001723895.1 Crocodylus porosus | reverse complement strand
GGAGCAGGAAGCAGAGTCGCAGATGAGGCAGGGAGCACAGAGTAGGGAACAGAAAGCAGAACAGCAGATCGGACCGGCAGCGCAGGGCAGGGAGTAGAAAACAGAGCTGCAGATCAGGTACAGGCGTTCAGGTGGCAGCAGGGAGACTACAGGGCTAAACTACCTCCCAAAACCGCTGCCCCCACTGCCCTGGGGCATTGTGGAGACCGTCTGGCAGAAACGCACCCAGTTGACTGCCGGGGTGACTTCCCTCACGTTCCTGTCCTGCCTGCGCCGAGGCCTTTAAGGTGGTGGCCGTTTCCTCCTCACGGCAGCACGTGCAGCTGGGGATGACAGTGTCACTGCGCTTCCCCCCACTGCGGCGTTACATGCGGCTCTCATTCTAGTCACAGTTCTGAGCACAGCGACACGTTAGGTTAGCACTGGTTCATTTCTGATACAAGCTGAGACCTGGCCTTCCATTTTTACAGGTGCAGTTCTTACTTACAGAAATTGTGCTTGCAGCGTGAATTTGCAGGTGCCACGTTTAAGTACCCACTCCTTTTACTACCCGACTTGCGAGTGCAAGTCTGGACGTCTGAGGTGGAAATATGCCAGTCATAACTGAACCAGCACGTGAGGAAAATGCAGTGTCTCTAAAAGTGGCTGTAATGTTTTATTCTTTAGCAGTGTATGCAGCTGGGAAATAATGCCAGAAATGTCAAATGCTTGAGCCTTATGAGCCAGCATAATCAAGTCCTTAAATTTCTAGGCTTCTCCATCCTTGGAAAGTACATCTGTGGATTTGGGGGCCTAGGATGGAGACTTTGTCATCTCCAAGTCCTTGGTCACTTGGGACTGGGAGAGGGGACCTGCAAAATGGTGTTCAATAGGTGGTCTTGGAAAAAAGCTTTCCAGACACAAAAATGGTTCTTGGACAAAGCAAAGAATCCTGGGCCCTGATCCCCACATCACTGCTCAGTGTCTGATGAAGTGAGCTTCAGCTCACAAAAACTTGTGCTACACCTCCCCACACCTTGGTTAGTTTATAAAATGCAAATCTACCCTGCCTTATTCCTGATCCCTATGACTGAAAGCTAAATCCACATATGGTTTTAAGGTCTGTGAGGCACAATATCACAGTACTATGATTCCACCCCGGGATTGACGGCCTTGTCTCCTGCCACTTGGGATTCTCAGCTGTGATATCGTTTGTGGTGTTAGGTGCTTCAGCTGGGTCAGGCCTTTCACACCCCTCTCCCTTTTATTTTATGGCTAGAGCACTCAGCAGAGGACAAGAAACACAGATCCTGCTCCTCCTGCTGTGGTGTCAGGATTTGAAGCCACAGCTCCCATGAGAGCTTGCCAGGGACTCCAGCGGGGAGTGCTCTCATTCTTGTTGGCTGAAGTTGTTCCACTTCGTAATATTTATTACTTAAGTATTCTTTGGGCCAGGAAGAGCATCATAGTCTCATGATTTCAAGCCTTCAGCTGGGAGACTAGGATTCCAGTCCCCACTTCAGTTAAACGTAGGTGTCTGAAGTAGTTTTAAGAGTAGAATTTGGACACTTCCAGAGTTAGGCAGCAGCTGGCTGAATATTTTTAAGCTCCCAGTGGTGCCTAATATGGCAGCAAGGACTGACGTGCCTGTGTGGGTGTAGCATTGTGTGTTTGTCTATCACAGACATAATTATATGGTACAGAGGAAATGTTGGTGGATTTGGTTTGTGCTACCCTGAAGCCCAACAATGGAAGGCAACCTGAACCAAGGGCTGCAAAACAAAAGAAAAACCCTGGCATGGCCAGACATCCCAAAAAGTCGAAACTCCCCAAACCTGTTATAATGATTAAAAATAATCAAGCAATTTCTCTAAAAATGGACCAATGCACACATCTGAGTTTTTGCTCAGGTTGAAGGTATGGAGACCAAGAAACAGGTAGCACACACCCGTCTACATCCCCTCACATAAACCCCCAATAGAAACCACTGGCATGTGACATGTATCACCAAGAATGCAGATCTGTACAGACAGTGCTTGGAGAACTGGAACTTTTTCCTCCTACACTCAATCTTTTTCTCCTTTTGGCTGTTCCACTTGACCTTTTATTTTTCCTAATTGCTTCTGTTCTTTCTTTTCCCCCAATGAACTATTTTCATCAACAATGGGAGAATTATTTATTTACTTTTAATAAGGAGGCTCCAGATGTGCACTATGGAGATTTTGTACCTGGCTGTGATGGTAGAAAAAGATCATTCAGATAGGGAGTGGCCAGTGCTTACCACTACACGGTAATACATTTCTCCTCAGTTGCATTTCCAAACCACTATTCAGTACTAGTGTTTCTTCTCGCTGCTATTCACTGTTTGCAAATACTCATGAAAACCAGTTAGTATTGTTTATGTTAATGTTTGCAGAATTTACATTTACAGTATTCGTATGTGAGTACATGGGATTTTGTGTATGATGAGGACTATTCACTGTGGATTACTCTTTTTAAAGAGTTTCAGTTTTTCTGTCAGGTCATGGAAACTACAGCTTACAAAGTAAGGCTACAAACAGATGTTGCGTTTGTCCCAGGATAAGCTATTTTAACCTGGGGCTTCGTGCAGTCGTTCAGAAGTCCATGCTCATTGTCCCAGGATAAATCCTAAAAATGTGCATGGGACAAGAACTATTAACAGTTTATACTGGGACATCGCAAAATGCATTTAAATGGTTATTCTGGGATTGCATCATTGAATCAAAGGCAGAAAAGTGGCAGTGCATTCAGCTGCTTACTAAAACCTGATTGGAAGTGAGATGTGTGTACATGCCAGTCTTGGGATATATCTGTTCCAGGACAAACACAGGCACAACTTGCCCAGAGGCAAATGCAATGTTTCTTCCTATCCCAAGTGACCAGTTGCACCCTGTGAATAGCAAATACCCAAACTGAACAGCTTGCAAACCACATGCAGGCTGAAAATTGTGGCTGTAAATTATTAATAAATAGATTTTCCGACTAGGATTAGTTCACAAATTATTTGCAAATAAAAAAAAGGAGCAACATATGTTCTCATCATAGAGTTTAGCCAGCTGTAGTTTTGACAGAATTCTTCAGCAGGAAGAAAAATCTAAATGTGCTATTTACACATATGCAAATTCTTTGTAATCTAGCGGGGAGGTTTGGATAGCAAAACAATGTGCCTATCATCTGCTAGGTTGTTTGTTCAATTAGTGTAATATTTTAGATTTTTACTGAGCTTGGTCTATTTAAACAGAATGATGCAGAAGAACTAGCTAAGATCTCTTCTGTCTCATAAATCTCTATGAGTCTAAGAATGCAGGTATTTTTTGAGGTTCTTAATAGATAACCACACTGCAGAACGATACATGCCTTCAGCTACTTTCAGTGTATTTTAAGAAACACATGAAACTGCTAGATGACTCACAGCATAGCAGTCCCATTAATGCATTTGAACATAAAAAGCACATGTCAAAAAAGGGTTTTCCCAGGGGCTACATTTTCCCTTTTTACAGGAATATGATTCTATTAAAGGACTTTGGATTGTTTATAAGCAATGCACCTTCTCTTTCAAAACATGCTAGTTTATTTTCACTATTTTCTGGATGAAATATGCCTATCTGACAATCAGATTTTTTTTCTAATTCTTGGCCCTTTCCAGATTTCATTTGGTTTGTAGGATTTTGCTTTGGGAGAGAGAACTTTCTGTATCAGCAACAATGTAATGCAATATGATATTTTTGGCAGGGAGGGTCGATATGCATATGAACATTTTACACATGAGCAACAACTTTAATTCATCCAGTGGTGTATGTTCACATATATACTGCTTATTTTAGATACTAGTCAGACAGTCAAAGGCACACCTATCTATGTTAATGTTTGCAGAATTTACATTTACTGTATTCACATGTGAACATGTGGGATTTGTGTATGATGAGGAGGAGGAGGAGCAGTATTCACCGTGGGTCACTCTTTTTAAAGAGTTTCAGTTTTTCTATCAGGTCATGGAAACTATAGCTTGCACACGAGGTGCGAGTACAATAGGCGAGTTAAAGATTTTAACCAATAGCTAAGGCATGCTCATGCCTTTGGCCCCAATCCTGGAAAGCAGTTCAGTCAGAACTGTACAGAGAAGCACTGAGCTCTATAATCCTGTTAAGGAGAGAGACTTTATTGAGGACCCATTTGATTTGATTATTAGAACTCTTCTCCTTCCTCTCTCCTACTCCTCTTTATTGCTTCTTCTGACCTGCACTTGCACAGATTAGTCCTTAGTCTTGCAAACAGCCCATACCAGCAAATGCAACTGCATCAGAATTAAACCTTAGGCTTGCAAGGACTTATCCCTGTGGGCAAGACCCAGGCAGACACCCTTGGCCACCTAAAATGGTATTTAGATGCCTAATTCCAAAAATCATTTCAAGGAACACCTGTTCAGTAGCTAGCTAACCTTGGAGGTACCTACATTCATTCAGCAACCTGACATAAGCTTCAGGCTATGCACATGCTTTTCCCAGTCAGAGCAGGCAGGTGCCACCTCCTAAATCTCTTGAGGTACATTAGGTGTCTTTACAGCACACTCAACACACACCAGGAACAGCGAGTTCATCAGAAAACGCAGTACGCACAGCTAGTAATGGTGGTACCCAGCTTTTGGATAGTAGCATACTGCTTATAGTACTGACCTAGGAAATGAGAAACTTGGTACACAGACCTTCTTCAGCCAGAGGAGAGTTAAAACTGCATCTCCCACATTTCAAGAGAGTTCTTACCACCAGGTTATAAGACTGTTGGGGTAGGGGTGCCCTCTATGCCTCTTATTGAAGCTGGGGTTGTGGGGCAGCCAAGAGTTAAAGAGTTAAGGGGCTAGGAGAACAAATAAGAAAGAACATTGGGCTCCCCACTACAGAAATGATATGATACAAATTGGAGAAAGTCCAGCGGAGGGCAACAAAAATGGTTTGAGGGTTGGGGTACTTGACTTCTGAGGAGATGATGAGGGGACTGGGCTTATGTAGTCTAGAGAAAAGAAGACTTGGGGGGGGGGTGTTTAATAGCAGCATTCAACTCCCTGAAGGGCGGTTCCAAAGAGAATGGAGCTGGACTGCTCTCAGTGGGGGCAGATGACAGAACAAGGAACGATGGTCTGAAGTTGCAGCAAGAAAAGTTTAGGTTAGATATTAGGAAAAACTCTCACAAGAAGCTTAGTTAAACACTGGAACAAGTTACTCAGAGTGGGTGTGGAATCTCCATCCTTGGGGGTTTTTAAGAGCCAGTTAGACAAAGCGTTAGCTGGGATGATCTAGTTGGGGCTGGTCCTGCTTTGAGCAGGGGTTGAAGTAGATGACGTCCTGATGTCCCTTCCAAGCCTAATGTTCCATGATGCTATGTAGCCTGGAGTTTCTCAGAATAGTTCTTAAGAAGAGCCTAAGTGAGGAACAGCTTAGTGACAGCTCGCTGAGCAGGACTGTATTTTCCCGGTGGGGTATACGGAGCGGTGACATAAGAAACATCTCTTTGCTGAAGTATTCTGAGCAATGAGATGACTCAGACACATGTAGGGTGAAGCAGCAGAACTCTAGCAAACAGCTTTTGATTTTATAAAGGAGGGAACATGACTGACTGACTAAAAACCTGTCAGGCAGTATCTAAAAGCAGTCATAAAACCAGAAATAAAAGCAGCATTCCCAGAAATCTGTTGGTCCTGCAGTCTGCAATAATTCGCAAGTGCTCCTATGTCACATGTTGTTCTTCACACATCATTCATTTGAATTCCTCTCATGCTTAGTCATTTGAACAGACCCCTGCTGTCAGGCTCACAAGCTACCACGGAAGTCCACTGCTAGGCAAGAGATACCATCACCCGCTGCTACCGCTGAGAAGCACATTGCTAGGTTGGTTCATTAAACAGTGAACGCTGACACACCTTTTTATGCTTTCTTAACCCCCACCTTGGTGTAATCTGCAAACTTGCTGAGGATGCACTCCATCCCATCTTCCAGGCTGATGTCATAACTCCTTTTCTGTAGGTTAAACTGATACAAAGGAACTACAAGTTCTGTACCCCCTCTGCACACACACAGTGCAAGCCATAAGGATGGTGGGGAGCATTTGGGGATGGGTCAGATGAGTGGCTTTGGTGGTGCTTGTGCTCCTCTGTTCCTCTGCTGTAAAGTGAATAGGGGCAAAATATGAAGATACTCCAGGACTGCTGCAGTTGGCAGCAGAGGCTAAATTGGTCCCAAATAGGTCAGTGATTAATTTAACTCCAACTGCATCTATGACGACTCCCAATCAATGTATTTAATGTTTTGCATCTCAAGATGGGTAATACTGCATACCACATTAGTGCCAGAGCATTTGAAAACTGAAGGGGTTACTACTAGGAAAAGATGCTGACTTTGTGGATTTGTTTTGCAGCCTGAGCCCTGGAGTAATTAAATGCTATTATGAGCCAGACATACAGGTTTGTGTGCTCAAATAGGGGCATTTGTGCACCAAAACCTGTCACGCATGCCCTTTGCAAATGCACAGTATTATGATTGGCCAACCCCACTCTGCAATGGACACTTAAGGACAGTCCTAGCTCCAGTGGGGTCACAGTCCAAGGGCATTACCTGTCCATCAGGATTGACTCTTGCCCTGAGAGGGTTCATTAGCAGAGCGCAGCACCTATCTGAACAGGAGCACCTTGCATGACTTGCAACCAGCTTGGAGATTTTACTGACCAGTGAATGCCTGAGCTGAGTGTTGGGAGAGGCCTGGCTAGCAAAGTGGGTTCAGAGCAGTGACAAGGTGGGGAAGGTTCTTTCAACACACCAGTGAGTAGATTTTTTCTCTATGTATTCTTATTAAAATACTTGTTCTCTGCTTTGGGGCTTATCTTTTCTGGCTTTATTTCTTGCACCGGCAAGATTCTAACTAAGAGTGGAGAGATTCGCCTGGTTCTGCCTCTAGCCCTCCCCTTCCCTGTTGTGTTATTTTATTTCTTTACGGGAATTTCTGTCATGTAGCATTCATATGCCCGCTTATCTGGGTCTCATCCTCTCTGCCTTCACCTACATGCTTCTATGATGGATCAGTCTTATATCCACAGATACTCAAAAACTGTTTCAGGCAAACCGAGTCCCCACTTCCTTTAACTAGAACAGCTTTAGACAATGAGTATTCCACAACCACCTCTCCCTCTCTCTTCTCAGATGCTTGAGACACATTATTAAAGTAACGAGATCTGTCTCATGGGATTCCCAGAGTAAAGCTAAATTAGACCAGGCCACTTAAGTGTTATAAATACCCTGTCTGTCAATGGAAGAAATGAAAAAAAAAAAGTAGTTATCAGCCAAAAAAGCTGCACCATACAAATGTTTTAGCTACTATTAAACTGCCAGGCAAAACCAGAAGTAAAATATCTTTCCTTTTACATGTTGCTTCATGCTTTGGGATGATGATTTAACCAGTAATAGTTTTAAAGAATCAGTAAATTAAATGCAGCAAAAATACTATATTCTATTATGAGTGTGTCAAACTCACCTGTATGCATGGACTGGACACTGATGTGGCAGTGGTAGTGTGGCAGGCAACAGCATGGGGTTAAAGCAGCCATTCCTTTACCACCCCCCTCACATTTTGGAGGCAGGTCACACCCCCATTCATCCTGCCTACAATTCCCAGCCACACTAGGAGCACATGAGCCAGACGATATGGCTCTATGGGCTGGATCTAGCCTTCAGGCTGTACATCTGACACCCCTGCTTTATTATATTGGTCATTTTGTGGCCCCGTTTGTAAGAATTTGTGATGGTTGAACAACTGTGAATTCACAGTTTGTTCAGTAACCTTTGGGCGAGGGTGAGATTTCTCATGACTTCTTCTAAAACAGAAAAGGGCCTGCAAATCATAACTTACATCCCTGACTGCCTGAAGCTTTACACATGAGTGCCAGGAATGAATAACAGATTTTATGGAGAAACACAATTTGAAGTACATTAGAGGAATATAAAGTGAAATCCTAAAACTGAAGTGGTAATGACATTCTGGTGTGTTCCCAGGAGCCTTCCTAGAAGTGCTAGGGATAGTATTGGCAGGAAATCTGAATAGTTGCTTGTGGAAAGATAATTGTTACCAAATTCAAATGATGCAGTCTTATGAACTGTATCTTCTGACTTTGCTTGCTCCTTTCTTTTTTTAAAGCATGAAGGCTTCTTCTGTGATGTCTCTTTGAATGCTCAAATTGGAAGTTCAGGTTTTAAACCTCAAATCATATTTTTGCTTCAAAAGTCAATTGCGTAAGTTAACAGTGAATGAGTGTCACTCAATTTTCCTTGCGGCCAAGATGGTATTATTCATATTGAAATTGCAAGCACAAACTTCCTCTGGTATATTCCCTGTGCAATTTAATTTGCACACATGCTTTCAGCCTCTCCTTTTTGCTTTTTTGGAATAACATGAACAGAGTCAGTTAGAGCAAGCTGCTTATTTCAGGATCTGATCCTGTAAAGACTTACACACACCCCATAGCTTTAAGCACTATGAGTGAAATACTGTCCCTTCAAATCCTGTACCCATTGAAGAGAACAGCAAAGTTCCTATTGACTTCACTGGATACAGAATTTCAACCAATAAGCAGTCCCTTTGAAGACAATGAAACTATTCATGCTGCATGTAGCTAAACACATCCACGAGTCTTTACCATCTTTTCCTGTAATTTGTCTGCTTAGTACTCGCTCTATCACCATTTACCTTTGATATTTACTGAATAGTGACTCAGAATCTGGTGGCAGAGTCTCCCATCCGGATGTATGATTCCTTTCTGAGGATTTAGAAAAAATTCTTTCTTTGATTATAGTATTCAAATATTTTCATAATAATTCATATTTTGTAAACAGAAATATTATTTTCTCACAGCTAGATCCTATTTCATCTATTAGGCATCCAAATGTCCCTTAGATTTCTCAGTGTAAGGTTATTCCTTTCACCTGAGTCCCTGAAAAACTGGTAACACATCTGCTTTTGTACCATGTCTTCATCATAGCCTTCAGACTATGTCACAAAAAGTGTTGAGGAGGACCAGGACCCATCCACTTCTTGCATTAAAGGTTTTCAGGGGCTTCAGTAAGGTGGAATAGGGTTTGTACTAACACTCAATGGCTAGCTACAGACAGTCAAAAAAGACTGAGGCATAATCAATTCAATCTTTGCAGGTCAGCCTAAGATCCACAGATTAAATTGAAACAGACATTTATGTTTGATACAGGATATGCAGCCATGTGCCTGCAGTGGCTTAGGCCAGAAGCTGGGAGGCACTAGAACACGGCTCTCTGGCTGTGTTCACTTCCTCTTCGTGCTGCCCCTGAGGATTTGCAGTCCAGAATTACAGCAGCAGGACCCTGCAGGGTTGCTCATCACTTCTTCCTGCTTCCAGGTGCCTCTGTGATTTGTAGTCCACAGTTGCAGCCAGCAGTACGTTTGAGTGGGGGTTTGCTTGGGTGGAAGGCAGTCCCATGCCCTGCAGACTGGGCTGTATCCCCAGCTGGGCTTGCCCCCTCACCATCACCCAGCCCTCACTACTCCATCTAGGGAACAGAGGGGTGGATAGGGCAAGCCCTGCTCTCTGGAGCAGACAGCCCTGCCCAGCCCAGCCTAGCCTGGGGCTGGAAAGCATGCTGGGGGACTGTGATTTAACATGAATCAAGAAGGGGCCTGGGACAGAAATTTTATAAATCAGTTAAGCCTGATACTACATTCAATCAGGTTTATCTTAAACCAGATTCAGCCATTTTGAAACTGGTTTATGTGCACTGAGCTTCTGTTCTGTTACAGGTTTAAACCAGTTTCTGATCACTTAAAACAGTTTGTTGCATAACTTCTGTCCCTAGTCATAACATCCACGCAGGTGCCTTGTGAGCAAAATAGGAACCAGCCCTCAGAGTTTACATACAATTGCTTGGTATTTGAACAAGGGCCAAATTCAGTTTGGCCCTTGTTTCAAATACCTGTATGTGTCCCAGTACCTAAAATCTAAGCATCTTGGCCCAGGAGAATAATCCAGTTTGGCCAGATTTAGGTGCCTGAGATCTCTGTACAGTAAATGGGGAGCCTTAGGTGACTTAGTGTAAACACCTGTGCACTTTATATAGAAAATGGAAAGAGGCATTGCCTCTAAAGAACAATGCAGAAAGTCTGGAGGCACTTAAGGGCAGTGAGAACTCCCTTCTCACTTCACAGCAGGGTCCCTAACCACCAGGGGACGCCCTCTTGTTGATGGCGCTCCCCTGGGAGAAGGGAGTCCTGGCTTCTGGTCCCTGCTGTCAGGTTTATTTTCGTTAACCAATGCATCTCTAATGCAACCTACACAGGGTCCTAGCAGGACTGGAACCTAGGACTCGTCCTGTCCATGGAAGCACAGTAACCACTGACTTGCACAGGCAAGGTCCCTCTTGCTCTCTCTATCCCATTGTTGGCTACCAGCGCCTCAACTTCAAGGGGAGAGGGAGAGTGCCCTCACTCAGCCTATTCTATAGCTAGGTAGTTGTAGAAGGCAGTGTGAGAACCAGGTTCAAATTGCATCACAGCTTGCAAAATCCTGGAATAGAGGTCTCCAGCATCAGAACTGTGATTGCCTAGCACTTTTTGGGTGAGTACTCTCATCGTTATTTTTAGTTGAATTCAATACAGTCAGCATGAATTAAGTGTGCTCAAAGTAGTGTTAGGGATCAGGTCCCTCCTCCCCAGCATCAAACTGGACTGCAGTGAAGCTTAGGAACAGCTAGGTTCCTACATGATCAAACCAGTTGCTTCTGCATGGAGTCTAGGTGTCTACAGAAAGTTTTAAACCAAAAGGTAGGTATCACTCAAGCCTGCTGAGTTTTGTGGCTTGCAGAGCAGGGCCAAACTGGATCATTCTTTGGAACTCAGGTGCTTAAATCCTGCCCAAGTCCTACTTAAGCACTTCTGAAGCTAAACTGGATTGGGCTCTACATTTGTATTGGGAACAGGACACCATCTATTTAAAAATTACTGACTAAAGAGTAAAAGGAAGAAAAAGAGCACAGGACTCTTATAGTTGTGCTGCTCTGACAGTGTGTGTGGGGGAGAGGCTTTTTAATTACAGCAGCTCCGAGAGCCATGCTAATTAAAGTGCCCAAAGCATCACGTGTATTAGCATCCCCATGCTGAAAAATGGTGGTGGGGTGCTTTGAACTAAAGCTCGTTGATTAATTAGGCCTGCTCTGACATGCTGTAATTACAGTGCGTAGGAACAGCCTCCCTGCACATGTATAGGCACTCACAGTTCTGTAACACTTTTCATTTAGAGGCACCTCAGCAGGAAGATGCCCTTCAGTTTAAGCTGTTGCATGCTACCATTACTGAAATGGAGCTATGAAGAGAGAATATAGCTCCACAAACCACCATAAGACCAGTCAGCAAGTCTTTGCCTACTGGAGGAGATATACATACACTTAAAACTCAAATAAAATTTATTTAGGAAAACAGTAAATTCTTAAGTTAACATATCAGCCACGATACCAGGGCTTGTAACTTCTACTGCGGAATGACATAAAATATTAATGACCACAGATAGTTCAAACCTCTCTCTAGGTATGAAGCCATAATTATGACAATAAATAGGAAGAGTTACACTTACAAGACTTACATCTGCTTACCACTTCCTGCAGCACCTGTATTTGCGTTAAGCATTTCCAAGAAAGCACTGCTCTGGCCTGGCACTTTTTAATCTTCCAAGCTGTATGAGATCACAGCCCAAGATGGGTAATGAGGAATATATCTGTAGTTCAGAGGAAACTGTGCTCCTTTTAACACAAGTGTGCAATTATTTTTTATCTCTGTGACAAGATCCTGCATAATTCATAAATACACTTCATGAACTCCACTTACTTGAAAGCCTCAGAGACAAGGGTGGATTAATGAACGGACTCCCTGGGGCACCAGGGGCAGCATGGCCCAGGCAGGCATCCTGGCTGCAGGCATCTGGACCAGGCAGCGCACATCTCCTCCTCTTCAGCTGGGCCAGGGCCAGGGGCTAGGGGAAGGCATGGGGCTCCCTGCAGGTGGCGGTAGCTTCCCAGGACCCTCTGCTGCCATGAGGCACCACGGGTGGTCCCACTTCTGCTCTCTTCTGCCATAGGTGAGTGGAACAGCCCCACCCTACCGGGGCCAGCAGAGGGGTGGGTGGGCAGCAGGGTGTGGTGCAGAGCCCATGCCACCCAACCCAGCCTTGGCCCTGGCTCATGCTGCAGCACTGGTGGACTGCAGCCCTGGTGGTGTGACACCCGCTGGATGGAAGCACCAGGCTGGGCCGGGGCTGCCTTCACCTTAGTGGCATTCACATCCCCTGGCTCAGCTTGGACATGCCGAAGAGGCCAGGCAGACCCAGCTGCAGCCCCCTGGCAGATGCAGCGGGAACCTACTCTTGCCTGGTGAAGGGCCCGCAATTTTCTGTTTGCCCTGGGCCCCAATAAATCTCAATCCATCACTGTTCAGAGGTAATTCCTAAGTTTAAAGTGGGGAATTCTGTTTAATTGGAGAATCTTTCTAAGAGCAAGAACTTTAGGACACCATTGAAAACAGTACTGCAGGACTTCTTTTGCCTGGTTTTCTAGACCAGACTTTCCTATAAGTACTTGAGGCCTGGTTCCCAATGACTGTAGTAAGTGAAAGGTGCTCAGCACCTCTCAGAGTCAGACCCCTGACACACAGATCCCTTCCTTTCTTCCTGAACCAGGTTTGAAATCACATACTTTTAGGACTTCTCTTTATCAGAAAAGGCCCAAATTTGATTCTTTCCTCAAATTACTTGATGTCAAACCATGAGATAAAAATACTGTGAGTATTTAAAATATGCATGTTTACATATGCTATCTTATGGCCAAAACAGAAGATTTGAAACTTAAATTGCAGTTAAGTTTCCATTTCTATGAATCATAGGGATCAGCTTATTTATAACAAACATTTCATTCTTATGTTTTAATTCTCTGAAGCTAGTTTCTACTAAGGGTGGGGGGGAGGAGTATTTCTGCATAACCCAGACCACATCAGAATAAGTGGCTTACCTACTTTGCCTATTCTACTAAATTATTCCGAAAAAGCTTCTTGTAAATGAAAGCAGAAAGAACAATTAATAACACCTCCTGCCATATTTATGCAACAGTCTGAATTCCTTGTAAGCTGTAGATTGCAGTTGTGGGCTGCACTCTCGCTACTCCGGGCAGCTCCCCCAGCATGAACCAGCTCTGAGCATTGAGAGCCAGATGCCAGGAGAATTCTCTTTGTGCAGGAATGTATTGGAGCTGCCATCAGGTGTTCTTCTGCCACCCTGCTCATCTCAGAACTCGCATGAACATGACTGAGATGCATCCACAATGAGCTCTTGGTATGTTGACAGGTGGTGTATGTTAGAGTGGTCTTCAGGCTGCTCTAACCTACATCTAGGGAATATCCCAGTGCCTAGCAGTGTTCAGATTGGGAAAGTATAAAAGGCACCCCTACACCTAACTTACACAGCTGTGCCAAGTGCTGATCAAGCTTTTAGTATTGCAATATCCATCGGAACATTATGGACAAGTATCAATAGAAATAGCAAACCATCCATTCTATACCCATCCCTCAAAAGAAATAGAGAACTATTCATTCTACACCATAAAGGGCAAAGACTAGCTCTCACTATTGCTCAGCAGAGTTCAATAACGTAACACTGAGAAATTCACTGATCCCATTAGGAGCTCTAGGCACGTGATGAAATGACATGGGTTGAGTTCAACCACACAGCTCAGAGAATGCAATTCACACAAAGACAGCAATTAGTGTAGGCAATCTGTTTTAGCAATGGGAAATCTATGTAATGTATAATTGATTTTTATTGTATTTATATATTGTGGTCAGTAGTCCTGATGTGTTTTGATCAAATATAATTCAGGTCACTGCTATTACAGTGAGGTACTGGCTATTCTTATAAAGAGGTTTCTCGACTTATAAGAGGAACCAGCATCAGTATAAATAGAAATGTTTCTAAAGACATCATCTGTAATGGCCATTAAAGGGAGGAAAATATCACTCCCAGCATTTTCCATTTACTTTGCTTGAAAAGTGAAAGGATTTCAGAATTTATAGGCTGTGCTTTGTACTTGCTATTCAAGTCTCCTGACTGCACAGACACTGCCCTACCCAAGCTAAAGGAGGAAAACAAGGAAAATCAGCCATTGTGAGGCAAGAATGTGCCCATTCAAAAATACTTCTTACTTAACTGTGCAAGTGGGTGCTGAAACACTTGTTTTCCTTAAATGCTGTGTTTCAGGTTTGCTTTGCTATTTTTTACATCTCTAGCTGCCTAACTCAGGCATTTTACATATCGTATGTTAAGTCCCTGACCCAGAGATAGGATGAGCACCTGCCACTCCTACTAAGGTTCTCCACTTCTCTGGATCTGGACCAAACTCCTTCAAAGTCTGGGAAACAAATGTAATTGAGAGAGCGATCCCTAGTTAAGAAGCACCCACTGGAACAGAAATGTGTTGAACTGATGAAGAATATCAGCGTATCACTATGTTAATGGGACAAGACCAAAGCAAACCAGATCATACTCTGGTGCATATTAGAACTAGGTATACCCTGCCACTGGCCTCCATTTTGTGCGCATAAATTATTCAGAGTACAATTCTGATACTGTAATTTATATTTCTGAAGGGTTAAAATTCCTTGTCTGCAGACACGTGCAAGGATCTAGACATCTACTTGACCTAAATTTGGGGTGATAAGTTGTTAGCTTCAACTGTATGCACAATTTTGCACCAGAAAGAAGAGGCCTGATGAATTCCAAGGTTAAAGCTGGGCCCATAAAGCGCAGCGGTTATGCGAGTGAATTAAAAACATTTCTACAGACTTTCAAATCAGTATTTCTCAGAGATTTTTGTCTTTTTCAGAGTGCCATAGTCAATCTAACCACAGATCAAAAATGAAAGGAAAAAGGTTCAGGGATTCAGGGCAGTCACTTTCCCATTTATTTTAAACAATATATTATAACTCAAGACCTCTATTGCAGTGTTTGACTGAAAGTTTCTTCCTAAGTGTAAAGGGTTAGGTTTTCATGAGACCTAGTGATTCTGATTGCCTAAAATGAAGTACATACCAGGGGCCTGATTTGTAGAAAGATCAGTACTCCCCCATTTTGATAGCCAGGGTTCCTAAACAAGCATCAGTTTAGACATCCAGAAACAAAGGCACTTACAATCATCAGTCACCTATGCAAATGTAGGCCAGCATGCTTTCTGCATATCATGGAGAATTACAAAGACTTCACAGGAAATTTCTGTGAAGTGCTGTAAATGTGGAAAGTATTCTGTTAATGGCAAGTTTGAGCTCCTATTTTAGGTTTGAAATTCATTTTTAGATTAACATGCATTAATTATGGAGTTACACATTGAATACACAGCAGATGAATTTGAATTAATAAAACTTTGTAAAGCTGATATTACATAGCAACTAAATATGCCCCTATGAATAGTGTCACTAACACATATACACACACACTAACACACAATATAACACATATTCTCGTATCTGCTAACTTTATACACTTTAAGGGGGACTTGTTATGTAGTTATTATCTATGCACTTTGTGGATGAAACCTGTTTTGTAAATAAACCCATTCCCTTCACCTAAAACAATAATGTGAACCTGCTTGGGATTTCTATATACAAACAATCTCAAAGAAATGCCTTTACACACCAGAAGCAGAGCAGAAATAAGGGCCAGAGCCTGCAATTAATAACGAGAATTGGGAAAGATCCTCAAATTCAAGATGCAGATGTTCAGCCCTGCGGAAGGCCTAGGTGTATACCCAAAACAGGAGACATCCAATTTACTTGTGAATACCTTGGCCATAGAGCCTCCTACCACAGACCCACTGACTACAGAGATTTCACCGGGACTGCTTCCAATAGTAATCATGACACTTGGTATTAGCAGGATTGGGCTTTAGATTTGTAGGTCTAGAATACTGACAAAATGAGCAGTCTGGCAAGCAAAGTTAGATTTTGCAAAACATTTTATTGTCAAAATGCAGGATTTTAGAGTCTTGGGGAAGAGGGGGAAGCAAGTTAAACTGGAATGCCTTATAGTTGGCAGTTTAAAAAAATGCTTTCATAGTTACAGCTGAGACCTTCAACTTTGCCTGCAAATGAAACACTTTAAATAACAATCAGTTACACAACCTGCTTACAAGCAGCAGCTTATCTCACAAGACCTCCAGTAACAAATTTTCTTTGTGGCAACAGCATATCCAGCTGATTTCTACAGTGTTGACCGGCTTTGTTTATTCTGGCTGTCAATCCTCCTTTTAAGTGCTTCATCTGGCACAAGATCTGATCTTTTTACATCAAAATGGTCACAGCCAATCTCAGGGCATCTGTTAAAAAGAGGAGAAAGACTCTAACAAAATACATTTGTAATATGAAAGTAGTCTTTGCTGTCTCCCTTCCAACTTCTCCACCCCTCCAAATTCACTTTCTATCAGATATTGGCTGCATCTTTTTCTTCATAGGAAAAAAAATCTCTGTTGGAAAAAAAATCTAATTAAATAGGTGGGAATGGATGGCTCAAACAAATGAGTGTGATGAAATATTCAACCTTTCAGCTGTAGGTCACTGACTTGATTCTGGCATGAGTTACCTGTGGAAGTGATAAACAGGAATATTGTTGACTGAATTCCTTGTATTTTATTTTATATCTGGAAGTCATCTGGTTTCTACAGGGAAAGATATTCAGGGATTCAAGGTCTTTCTTCATGGGTGGCAGAACACAACATGTACAGCAGATACCCATAGTTAAAACATGAGAGCTCTCACTTTCCTTGGAGCTCTGTTTTTTTAGGAAGTGTGACAGGGAAATGGAAGTCAGCACTTGGAGCTTCACCCATTTGCCTTGGGCAAATCACCAAATCACTTCATGCTTCAGTCCTCCAACCTATGAAATAATTAGAATAGTACCTTGCCTGCTAAAAGCTTTGTGAGGATTAATTAATTATCATCCAGTGCCTTGAGAGCTTCCTATAAACATCTTTTGTAAACACGAGGTACTAGCAGAGCCTCCACAGCAGTGGAAGGCGTAGGGACAGGTGTCAGGGATGCCATGCACTCTAAGGTGCAGTCAAATTGATCTTGGCAGAAGAGCCTGTCTGTGGGTGCATTAAGGGGACTGTGGGCAAGTCAGGTGACTGGCTGATGCACAGCCAGTGGCCTGTGAAGTGCATCAATCAGATCCAGAGGCCTCAGATTGTAAGTAAAAAAAACCATGTGCATGCCATAGCCAGTACTGCAATCCCTTGCCTAGTTATGTCTGCAGCTCTAGGATGAGGATGGAAGAGGATTCAGTCTCCCATTCCTTTCTCCCTCTCAGCTGTTTGTGCTCCCCTGACACAGACCACTACTTTGGGTTTTGACTCGGAATCCAGGAGTTTGCCCTTAAACCATGGTAAAGATATTGTTTTTCCCCTGAATATGGCTGTCAAGAATGCAAATGGAAATGCATTGGAGGTGGGGGCCTTAGGGATGAGATGGAATAGGATCCCCAGACTGTGGCTTTTCAAAAAATGACTCTATTTGTCAGAAAAATGTTGAAATTACATAACTTGGCTCACTTAAACCTATATATACATGCAGAACCAAGAGTTGAGGGTAGACTGCCCACAAAACTTTCTAAATTGAATTAGAGCAAAACCCAGTTATTACTCATCTATACTTCTGATGTTCTATATGATTATGTCAGAAAAAAATAAAGAACCATAAAAGCATATGTTAACATTGCAAAGTAACTACACTCAGAACTACCAGAACTGAGGTTGCAAAGACCTTCTTAATTATGGCGTTTTCTAACTTCTTGATTCCCCTCAGTGATAATGTGCTTTCAAGGTGCGATTTTTGTGTTTAAATTTCTTGGTCTCTCTAGATGGGAAATAGAAGACCCTCATCCCCAAACCAGCTTCTGTCTCTCCCATTCGGCTATTATACCCAGTAACTCCTCCTCTCAGGTGCAGGAATCTTGCTCAGTCCTTGCGTCCCTGGGAAAGAGCACACTGCCATTCTGTGGGCATAGCGTGCGAGCAGGACAACATGCTTTTTGGAGAATTGTGTTGCTGTTCTCTACCCTAAAGGTGTATGCAAACTGCAGTCTTCCTGAAGCACAAAGCTTGGCCAACTTTGGGTGAATGTTCACAGGTCAACAAAAGGGCCATCCCTGATGGCAGTTACAAATGGGGTGACCTCTTGTAAGTCCCCACTCAAAAGTATGAGAAGATCTAGTGTCTTCAATGGAAAGACATTTTTAAGAGATGTTCTGATTAAAGTTAAAAACAAAACAAAGCGAAACAAAACATCAGCCTAAGTTAGAAACCTGGCAAGGAAAATTTTGAGTATATCAGTAAAATTTTGGGAAAAGTTTTAAGTGTCTAGAGAGAGGGCCCTATGATGGAAAGTGACAGGTGATTTTAACTCCAGATGATGCTACCAACCCTGCCTGTAGTAAAAAAGAGTTACTGCAGTTGGTAAGTCTAGTATAACTCATTCTTCTTTTTGATCATTTTTCCTTTTCCTTAACAGTTTATGATTTTCCATATTATTTCCTTTCTCTTATTAACCTGGGAAACAGAAATCATCAATAGGGATTACACTGCAATCTTTTTTCCTCATGTTTGTAAAGGAGCAAGTTTAATTATTTTTTTCAACAATGACTCTCAGAGTTTCAAAACCACATGATACATTATAACCTCATAAATCCAGCATGCCCAGGACCAAGCCCCTGCAGGAAATTAGAAAATTCTGTTTTTTTTAATTTGGAGTAGTGGCCGGTCACGCATCACAGAGGAGGGAGGCATGTAACAGTGACTGGTCCCGGAGTGGCAGCTGCACACGGAGTGGGGTGGTGGATGGTCACGTGCAAGCTTCCCCCTCTGCATCTGGAGGAGTGGGAGGGGGAGGGGAAGGAGAGCTTAAAAAGTGCCAGATTTTTGAGAATTCTGGATTTTTGATATCCAGCTTTATGAGGTTATACTGTAGTAAAACATGAACTAAACTTTCAGAAGTGAATGCTTCTCTCTGTTGTTGATGGCTTTTTCAGATCTTCATTATTCCACTGTGCAGGGACAGTGAATGGTTGTTACTTCCTCACATGCTTCCTGAACATTTCCTTAGATATTGCTTTCCTTTTAAAAAGTTATGCTCCATGTGTACTGTGCTAATGAGGAGACTGATGTGAGGCAAACTAAGTAATATTTCCTTCAGCCCTGCCAAGATAAATGTTTCCTAGAAGTGAAGTAAGATTCTACTAACACAACAAGGCAAGTAATTTTCCACCCATTCTTGCCAGCTTACCGTGCTTTTTTCTTTTTCTGTTCTTGTCTTTGGATCATTTTTAATATGGCTTCTTCTTCATAAGCGTGGCCGCAGACTTTATTTCGAACTGGCCTCTTCATTTCCACCTGCAATCAATAAGACTATTTCACTGACCAGATTATGATCTTGAATACAGTCTCAGAATTACTATGGGACATGGACTAATTCAGTTAGTTTCGCTAGTTCAGTTTCACTAGTTTCACTGTAAAGAATCAGATTATATTTATAACTCTTCTTTCTTTCTAGCCAATTTAACTTATGCCTTTATGATCTAGTTGTATTGTTACAATCAACCATGACTCTCTGTATTAGAAAGAGATCAGCATTGTACTACTTCTAAGTGGAAAAAGTGCTCTCCTCTGGCAACATATGATTTTACAGGATAAACTCCATGATAGTGGAGAGGTTTTTTTTCAGGCAAAGTAGCTCTGCTACAACAAGACATATAAAATGATGTTGCCTGGTTTCTACAAATCCATATACATTTACAACAAATAAGTATGTTTTATATGCAGGAATAAAAGATGACAGTCGCTAGGAAAAAACAGTAAAGTAATGAGAAAGTCTTTTACATGGTAGTGATAAGCATACCTGTGTGATAGGACAAAAAAATTTCATCTGACTTTGAGTCACTGCAATATCTTCATCAATTTGTTCAGTGGCCTCATCAGCATCTGTTTGAAGACCAGCTACAATGAAGAACAACAATACAATTATTGATTTAATTCAACATCTAAAGAAAGTCACAGATTTTATTTAGTTTTTTAATCAGCATTTGCCAAACATGGTCTCATAGTGGTCTTTGAGACGACAAATTTCCCTTGCACTGTTGCTTGGATGGGAAACTACTGCAAAAATTCTGCTTTCTGTGGGCAAATGTGCATTTTTAAATGGTGACTCCTATAAACATAATTAATATACAGTACTAAGCAAGGGAGAATTGAAAGTTTATTTCAGCAAGTCTACATGGTAAAGGAATTTGTTACTTCTGTTAAAACCTCAGCGGAAACTTCTGCATGTGCTATTATTTCAAAGTTGGCTTACGGCACTGTAAAAATACTGCACAGTAAGCCTACAGGGGAACATGTCTACACGTGCTCCCTCTTGGAAGAAGATTTACTTCCAATTGAAGCAGCCTAGTACAGGGCTGCTTCATCCCTACTCTGCCTCCCTGCAGCAGTAGGGGGAGCTCCAGGCTCCCCCCCACCCCCCTGCTTGCCTTGGGGCTGGGAGAGCTCAGCTGTCTCCTGGTTCCATGCACATTGGGAGGGGACCTGATGTGCACAGGGCCAGGAGAGAACTGTTCTCACAGCGGGCAGAGTTCTTCTGGCCCTGTGCACATCTGGGCACAGCTGCTAGCAAGCTCCCTGCCAGGCAGGATTCCCAGCCCCTGCTTGCTCCCTAGGGAGCTGGCTATTCTGAGGGACAAGCAAGGGCTGGATTTCCAGTCCCTACTCACTCCCCAGAGAGGAGGAGGGATGGGACAGAGAGCTCCCCAGTCCTGGCCTTGATCAGCTCCCAGCTCCTGGGGGGAGCCAGGGAGTTAACCAGCACCAGGATTCTGGACAGACAGCTCCCTGTCCTGTGTGGCCCCCTGCTGCCTAGGCTGATTGGGAGAAAATTTGTCCTGGCCAGTGTCTACATGTGTTTTACTGCACAGTATGTATGTATAGGTAGTATCTTACTCCACAGTAGACTAATTTACTGCACAGTAAATGTAAGCACTTGTAGATAGTGATGCTTAACTATGCAGCAGACTAATCTACTGCGCAGTAAAGCGCCTCGTGTAGACACACCCAGCATGTCCTAAAAGAAGGAGACAATGTATATTCTCACCTCAAAGTAAATTCAGAGCAACATCAATCATTTTAATGGGTTTTCCCAGCTGTAATTTATGAGAGAATGATAGGTATGGCTGCTCAGTAGTCATTCCCTCCTACATTAAAAAAAAAGTCTGTTCAATTTTATTCAACTCTGTTCACACATCTTAGCAGAAAATAAAAAGCCCATTTTCTTAAAGCAACATGCATCTTCACAATTAATATGAACAAGTCCCAGATGAACTTTCAAATAGGCTGACACATCATTTTTCTATGTATAAATAAGTTAAAAATTACTGACCCACATACATGGTGATTATGCAAAAATCCCACTCCTGGTATTAGCAGTACTGTAGCTGCTCCAACTCTGTTTACTGTTCTGTGCCCCATTTCTCCGCTACTCAGCCAAGTGGGAACTTTAGAGATCTATGTCATTTTTACATGTGCTCCCGACATGGCACTGGGAACTTTTAATTAGTGAGCCATACCAATTAAAAGTGCCCAGTGCACATGTTCCCAACACGGCGTTAGCAGCACAGCACACCTCCGTGCTGAGAAAATGGTGGTGGTGTGCTTTGAACTACAGCACATTGAACGTGTTTTAGTTCAAAACACACTGCTCTCATTTTCTCAGTGTGGAGGCGTGCTGTGCCACTCATACATGTGACATGCAAGGCTGCCACAGTGCGTCAATTAATGTGCTCCAGCGTTCTCAGTTAATCAAGTCTGCTCCAACGTAGTAGATTTCCAGCATGCCAGAGCAGACTCCTCGCACGATGTTCCTTAGCTCCTGGCATGCATCTCTAATGTCACTAAAGGGCAGTTATATTGGCATGGCATTCAACTATTTTCAATTTACAGGCACCAGATCAAGTAAATCCCAATCTCAGCTCTACCTTCCAATGCAAAACTTCTTGCTCCTGTATATTTTTCACTTGTGCATCTTTCCTCCTCCTCTTTCTCCCCGCCCTAAATCGCTCACTCTCCCTTCCAACTGGCAACTCACAAAGAGCTTCCAAAGTGGCTGTAGGATGATTCTGATATAAAGACTTATTTGGGCTAGCCTCCGAGATACTTTTTATTCTGGCAAGCATCTTTGTTAAGGAGGCTTCACTTGCCCAAATGCTAGAGATGTAGTAAATAAAAGGGAGAGAGAATTATCAACAAAACAAACTGGTAAGTTTTACTTGCAAGAATATTTACAAATACCTTTCCGATATTTTGGCACAGGCAAATACTAAAGGTAAAGACTGAGATGGATCCACCTAATGATCTGTAAATACAGAACTGGGTAGCACAGAGAAAGCAGGGACCTATAATAGTTTACTATTTCAAAGCTTTTCTTCATATGCAACTTTTGGAAACTAACACACAAAATTAGGCACAGAATCAGCATTTTTTATTTTGTGGAAAGCACAACAAACTGTCTTGTGAAAGCTGGAGGGCAAGAATCTTTTTAAAAAAATCAAATTTCTCAATATGACACAACAGGTAAATTCTGATTTAGGAATCTAATAAAACAGCCAGCTTCAGCAATATGCACAACTTCAATAACCAAAAATGCCAAATAGAATCCTTTATCTAAGTACAGCATTGATTCTTTTCCTTCAAGCTATGCCAGCGAAGCACAATAGGTACAGATTTTCCCATGAAGCCAAAGTTTCTGCAAACGTTGGCACAATAAAGCTTTGATCTTTCCTGCAGAAAACATCTGGAAGGTTACACTTTTGTAGGCTGCATTTTGTTCCAGTTCAAGAACCTGGCATACATTAGATGTTCCAGCACATGATGTCTATAGCAATCAAATCAGAATGCCGCAGGGCTGCAGATGAGCTGCAGGATAAATAATTGCTAATTGCTGAAAATCTTTTCATTGCTGATGATGTTTGGATACCAAAGGAGCTGGAAAAGGCTCTGAAGCTTAGATTATGTATTGCATAGTTTTATGAAAATAGTCCTCATAAAACTTCAAACAAAAGACTTTGGTCAATAATTTCAAATCCAGGTGTCTATGGTTAGGCACTTAGGCTTAAATTGTAAAGGCACCAAAGGATGCAATTCACCAAGAAACTGAGACATCTTAAACAAGACTTTTGGGGCATTAAGATGCTTATGTTTGAAATACTGATTCACTAAAAATGCACTTAGTCTCCTTTGTCAAATGAGACCTCCTAGGTTCCCAAGTTTCTGCCAGAAAACCTCTTTAGCTGTCTAACAATCAGCTACTGTTTATAGCCAGAGGTGCCACTGTCTTGAAAAAGCCAACTCTTTAGAAGCTTGTGGCCATTTAAAATTCCATAGATTGCCATTCACTGAAAAGAGCAATCTATCCACCTGCACATCAAAGGAGATCTTACACCTGATGTTGGGGGTTGGACTTGTTCAGGTCCTTTCTGACCCTAGAAACTATTAAACCAGGGGTGGGCAATTATTTGGTTGGAGTATCACTTAACAAGTTTTGGGGACCTGTTGAAGAGCACATACATCTCCCTCCCCTCCCCTCTCTCTTTTGCTCTGTCCCCCTCCGTCCAAAACCTGGCCAGAGCTGTAGTTTTCCAGGAGCCCTGAAGTGCAGCTGTGGACCCAGATGGAGCTTTCCACTGTGGTGGGCAGCAGCGTCAACTGTGGGTGCAGCAGCAGGGTCTGGAGCCCCAACGCAGAACCTGCCAGCCATGTCACAGCTGACAGTACCACCCTCTGGCATGGCAGAAGCTCCTGCCTGGGTCCAGAGCTGATGCTGCCAGGAGGTACCAGGTTGGGGATAGAGGTAGGAGCTTCTACTGCACTGGCAGCGTGGCAGAACTGCCATTGGGGCTCCTGAATATGCTGCCAGTGGCATCCACAGCTGATGCCACCAGCTATCTGCTGCAGCTGAAGCCCACACCCAGGTCCACAACTGAAGCTGCTGCATCAAGGCTCATGCCACTAGTTGGAAGCAGTCCCTCCCACCCCCGGCACCATGCAGCGCCAGAGCCAGAAGCTGCCAGTGGGCGAGATCCAATGAGTTGGTGGCCATCCATCCACAGGCCAGACTGAATCTTTTGGCGAGCCAGATCCGGCCCACAGGCTGGATTTTGCCCACCTCTGTCTTAGATGCCTAAATCTAAGTGGGATTACAGGGAGTGAATGGCAGCCCCACCCTAGCATCTAACTCAGAGCTGAAAGAGGGCACTGAAGTACTGGAGAGAGGGACTGCAGACAAACCCCGCTCTTTAGTATTTCCTATTGGCTGGCGCAGGCATCCCCCACTCAAGATGTTAAGTACTGCAAATCCCCTTTTCAGCCATGTCAGTGTTTCCATTTAAAGTAGAGGAGCTTAGGTACCTAATCGTAGAATCACAGAAGAATTGGTCTGGAATGGATCTCGGGAGGTCTCCTACTCCACCCCCTGCTCTGTATGATTCATCCCAGTTAAAGCTCTGTCGAACCTGGTCTTAAAAACTTCCAGGGATAGAGACTCCATACCCTTTCTACATAATCTTACAAATTCACAAACCCAGGCCTGTGAAGTTCATTCCCAGAGGTGGGCACCTAAATATAGGCTGCCAGAAAGTTCAGAGCTATCACCTCTAATTCCTTTGTGTGAATGTCACCTTGGACCCTTCAGCTGCCACTGACTTCAATGAGATTTAGAAGAGCTCATCACTTATGAAGAACAGGCTGCTCCTTGTCTAAATACGAATAATAAATTTTGGGGCCTAAGTTTAGGTATCCAAGGCATTTTTACATGTGCTCCAGGGATTGGGGGGGTGCGCTCTAATTAAAGCACCTGCAGTGACTCGTGTATCAGTGACCCCACACTTCAAAATGGCAGCAGGGTGCTTTAACTAAAGTTTGTGCAAAAAGCTTTAATATAAGTACCCCCGCCACCACCGTGAAGCATGGGAACACTGATGCATGAGACACAGAGGGTAGCTGGACCGTGCTACTTACCACTCTCCAGCAGACTCGATTAATTGAGTCTGCTCCAAACCGCTATAATTAGAGTGCATTGGAACAGCCTCCCCACACATCTACAGGCACCCCAGGCATGAAATTTAGTATGAATTTGGGAGAGTGACTGGACTCCTCATAGCCTGGACCTACAGTTCTTTATAGACTCACAAGCATTTTAATCCTCGCTCTTACTTTGAATCTGGTTTTAGATCTTTCAGGCTCATGTTTGTACAATACCTACCACAAAGAGACCCTGGCCTCTCAGTGTTAACCCATTACAAATAGTGATAACAAAGAACTATTTAAAATGTGTTCTGGAGGCATTCCTACCAATGCCATGCCCAATTAATATTTTTCACAGCAGTTATTGTACTGGTGCAGTTATGTAAGCAGCACTTTAGAACATCAACAGACTTTTAGCATAAACTGAATATGCTCCCCAGAGAATTTCTGGCACTCCTGAGTGCTTTGGACTATGGAAGAGGTGAGGAAAGTAGGTTTTTCTGGTGACAGCAAATCCGGTAGAGATCATACAGGAGAACAGACACAATTTTTGTGATCTTGACCACATACAGACCCTGGATTAGTTAGGAAGGCAGATGTTCTAAGCCATGGATCCGTTCCTGCACATTCTTAGTGACACCAACAGCTTCATGCAGCTCTAAGGAAGGGATTATTCACCAAGGACAATGTGCACAAAAGCTTCTAGGAGATAGGGACTTATGTCAGTCAGTGTATCTGACTTTTCTGCATGGAGAAGAAAAAAATTCCAGGCCATGCATATTTCAGTTAAATCATTTTTCTGTAATTGGGCTTTCTTTGTCTGTTAGTACTACATGAAGAAACACTGAAGCTAATCTTTGCGTCTTGTTGTCGAACTACAAACGCTGACATGAGCAACTGAAATGCACCCATATACTCTACATTTAGAGCTGAGAGATCATATTTAAAGAGTTTTAAGATGTCAAGTGTTTCTACCCTGGCTCTCATCACCACAGAAGTCTGTAATGAGTTTTTCATTAGTACTACATATTGTACCTTGCTATTTAAGGTGTAATTTGTGCACTCTATTAGTGCCCAGAATGGTATTACAATGCAGTGTCAAAGTCACTATTTTTGGTAAAACAGTATAATGAGTTTGACAACTGCACATGTTTTTGTTGTATTCAATTTTAATTCAAGGCAACTAGTAGGGTATGTTATATTTCTGTGACTTATTTCATCTTTCAAAAATAGTTAATATCAGTTAAATAAGCTTTTCCCAACATCTTGGAAAGCCTGGGAAGACTCATATTTTTCACAAATAGGGAAACCACAGCACAGGCATTAACTATGTCTAAGTCTACATTAAGTATATAGTACACAAGCAATAACACTTCACAAGCAATAACACTTCCCATCTGATCACATGCTTAGTAAACAATTAACTTTAGCAGTTCATTTTTTTCCACACTGCAAAACCATTTCCTTTCACATGTAAATAACCTTCTCAAATTCCTAGCACATATTAGTAGAGTGAAACTTCACTAATTTATTCTTTACTAATTCAGTCTCTCATCAAAATTCACTCATACAAAAAGTGGTGTCTCTGAACCTTCTCAAGGAAGGTTCAGTCATAAAGTCTCAGAAGCTGTATAAACTCATATTACTAAGCCTTCATTATTTTGGCATATCTGCTTACAAGTCATGGGGCTGAGTGCTATAGAAAACTGTAATTTAAAGAAAAACAAAACTACCATCAGAAATAAAGTAAGAGAAATTATGTGTTAGACTGTCCATTCTTTATTTTTTGTGTTTGCTCAATCACATGCTAAACCTGTAAAATTCAAACACATGCACAAGGTCTTTTCCAGTCAAAATTATAGCATGTAATATAATGGCAAAGGCTGTTTTTAAAACTGCACAAGCCCAGCTAGAATAAGGTATGGGCTCACAGGTTTGCGCCTAAGGCCCCAGCTCCTAGAGGAACACGATTTTTTTTTGTTCATCTAAAATTAGCCTTAATGTTGTGCAGGAAACCTTAAAAATCTGTTTTGAGCGTAGCTGATTTAGAGACACCTGTCCGCATCTGCAGGAAGCCAAAAACGAGAACTCTGAAAGGGGATAATCTGGTATAGTCATCTCAATAGCAAGTTACCACAACTGGATGGCTTGGAAGATATGGTATATGGTAGGAAGAGGGCAACATGCACAGGCTTTCACCTCACTGGAGCAGATATTGTTAGGTTAAGTGCTAAGAGGGACCCATGTAGCCACTCCTACCTCTGTAGGGGAAATACCTGCTGTCTATTCTAAGGAGAGAAGGGTGACAATGCTACTGTTGCATGCCACTGTGAGCTTGCCTTCTGACTGCTGCTGCTTATTCAAGTGAGAGGTGGGACTTGTTGCTGCTTCCAGAAGGACAATGTGCCTGTTTATCACTCTTGATTCTTTAGGGGTAGGAGGTTTGCTCTGCTGCTCCATACAGAGCATGGTGACACATGTACAGAGGTACCAGCTTCTATTAATCCAGTTCTGGATATAAGATGCACTGTAAGCTTCAGCACCCTCTTTGCTTTTCTATGACATTTTTCTCCTTCGCAAAAGGGCTGTGAAGGCTCTGATCCTTTTAGTCAATTGGTAACGTTAAGCATGCATGTAAGCTGTTGCAGGTTGAAGCCTAGACAGAAAAGGTCTCGACTCCAAAGAGTGAGAGAACTTGACTACAAAGGGTCCAGTGTACTGTTGGTTTGATAGAAATAGCAGCAACTGGGCCTGGCTGGGAAAACTCCAAGACAAGCATAACGAAGGGCTAACAAAATGCCAGTGCACTTGCCGGCTGGATAAAGAAAGCACCAGGAGGTGGGGGCAGGCTGAGTGTCATTCACAGCAGCCTTGAATCCGCAAATAATATGGGGGCTACTGAATTGGCCAGTATGAAAAGAATCCCTGTGATTGGAGGAGAAAGGGATTAGCACAGCAAAAAACTGAGTTCAAGGTAGATCAATTTAACTACAGGCAATTTAATCAGCAAGTGGAAGGTCTTGATATAATACTCTATCCATCTTCTCCATTTGTACTTCAGTTAATTTGCAAAGAACGGTGCAGTCTCACTGGTAGAGAACCGTGCATCTAAAATGTGTATGTTTACATACAGCTAAACAGAGCCTCAAACACTCAGGGTGGTACACTGCATCTCTATACATTTAAGCAATTGTGCATTTAGAGCCTTACTAGTTTTACATTCTAGTGTGTTAGAAAATGGTGACTGATACACAGCTTTTTTACTGAATAAGTATACTTTTGCTCATGATTTCTGTCACACAGCAACATTAAAAGAATAAGTAGCATTTCATTAAACACAACACAGTGCATAAAATGTATTTTTATTAAACAAAACAGTCTTAAATGTTTCAGATACAGAAACTTCTCTATGAATTTGAAAATGAAGCCAAAAAGTAAAAGGAGCTACAAAGTTGGAGACTGAGCTCAGTCAGGAACTGTAACAGTAAAAATTACTGGATACATTCTCAAACCTGGCTGAGTTGCTAAGAGGGAAATGGAATGGATCCAACTGACATTTGCCACACAAGTACACTGCTGAAAAAGCCAAAGGGTAACTCCCAGTTTGAATGGGTTGTCTGTCTATCCATCAGTGCTTTGAACAAAAAAGTCTGTGATAACTGAGAAAGAAAAGTTTGGGTCTGGGTATTACAGTGAGTCAAATAATTTAGATATAGTTATCTTTGATAGAAAGGCCAGCAATAGTTTAATCTGCCTTGAAATCTGCCAACAAAGGCTGCAGGACACAGTTTAATTTGACTTATTTCAAGAGAAGAAATAAGGAGAGCAATCTATAAATGCAATCAGAGAGAATTTAAAGGCTTTTGACTTTTGCCAGGAGGCAAGCAACAGTTTGGTTTGCCAACCCAGTCAAACTAGGCTTTGCAGTAAAACATGCCCCAATCTGACTACTTTACTGGTGTTGCAAAATACACTTTGATTTGAGGAAGGTAGTTTCTAACACATTTTAGAGCCTTGAAACTGCAAATCTGGGTACAGATTGTTGTGTGGTTTTTTTTTCCAGTGAAGCGTCTGAAAAATGAACCCCAAACCATCCTGGCTCTTCCAGGTGTGGAAATGGAAAGGACAGAAACTGACATCAGCAGCTGTCTCTAAAATAACCTTTATATGCCATTAAATCCACAACAAAGGACAGTGTACTTGCCCACTTAATGAAGCATTTAATCACTACGCTACAGACAGGCCTTTTAGGATACATTGTTCCTAATGGAAATAGTCTTCTCCTTTGAGCTTACCTTGCTATGGTGGTAGAAATAGCGTCATTTTTTTGCAATAACCTTAATGAAAACAAGCCCATACCCCAGGATCTAGATCCAAATGCAATGGCACGCGGGTTACTCAAATGTAAGTGAAAAATGAAAGAAAACACTTTATACAAAGTACAAATCAATTACAAATAGTAAACAATTAGGAAAACTAACTGTGAGTTATTCAGTCAAAAATTCCATGGATTTCTTCAAAACTTCAACTAATACACTACTCAAAGTCAATTACAAAATTTGATTTCTTTCAAAGCAATTATAAAAATGCTTTGGATATACAGTTTCTCTAGATATTAATTTTAAAAAAGGATCGTTATTTATGAACCTGCAGTTCAGTTATTTGGAAAGCCAACAGAGACAAACAACTCTGGCTGCGAGACACTCTCTCATGGCCTTCAAAACTCAGTATGAGAAGTCAATGTGTCGCACCTGGGAGGAATGACAGTAATTCCTTACTCTAAAAGCCTGGGATGTTTGGACTGAAAACTGTCTTGGAGGATGTTGGGCTTACCTATTAAGCGTTGATAGGCTCCAATGAACCACCCTTTATGGAAAACTTGAGCAGACTGGATTTCTCCATCTTAAGACAACAGCCTTATGGACCTGCCATCTTTAGCTAAAAAAATAACTTACACAGCACGGGCCTGATAAAAATAATCACAATTATAACCAAATCACCTTGAAGACCTGGACACTGTAAGTCTTCATTGATAGTACCAATAGTATGACTAGGAGAAGTCTCTTACACACCATGGCATATACAAAGGAAGACAGACTGACTGGAACATTCATTACCATGAACCTCCCCTCCATGACAACAGCCTTTGTCACAGACCTCAGAAGAGAAGATTTCTGCTGTTGTGATCTTCTACTGTTCAACCCACTATGAACTGAAGAAGTGCTCCTTGGAAACTACATAGAATATGAGTTCTCTTTTCTATGCTCAGAAAACATTTCACTTACTAGAGATTTGAGGCAGAAAGTGAACTTACTCACGTAAGAGGGAGAAACTAGTCATCTCAGATGCACAGAAGTGGTTGCAAAGGACATGGGGGGTGGAGGGGAGATATGCACCATTTCATTAGAAGATGAACCTTTCATTACACAGAGGAAGGGATCTGGGAGGTCACTGATACAATGCCCAGGGAAGCTACTGTGAAATGTTGAGGGCATGAGTTTAAAATTCAGTATAGCTCATCAACTTATTGTGTGGAACTTCTTATTCTGCACTAAAAGGTTTTGGTAGCATGGTATAAAAGTGTCCACAGAAGGAGCTGGGAGTAACAGCAATTTGGAGTACATTGGGGAGTAAGTACATGGACACTCCCCTTGATGACATACTACATACAAATCACTTCTGAACAACCCATGACAAACTTGCACGTTCTGAATGATCAGTTCACAAACACACACCTCCCCCAACACTTCATCAGCAAGAAAATGTTTTTCAGATCTTGGCACTTACGTTCTCCGAAGTAATTTCCTCAATGCCCATGTGCCATCACCAAAGTCACCTCCTCACTGCCAGCGTGTCATCACCAATGCTTGTAGGCCATAACTGCCTCAACATTAGAGATGGTCAAAAATCTGATGAAACATTTTTCTTTTGGGAAATATTGATCTAACAGAACCGAAATGTCCCATGGGAACAGCTGGATGGTACTGAAAATTTAGATGGAAACTAGGAAGGGAGGTGCACAGGCTGGCCAGCCTGTTCGCCTGATTTCCAGCCAGCAAATGAGGAAAGCTGAGTGGCAGTCCAGTCTCTGCCTGGCTCCCCAGCAGACCAACGAGAGAGCTAGGCAGCCCATCTGCCCACCATACAACTATAAAGCTAACTAGCTGGTAAGACCCCAGCCAGGGAGGAGGGGCAGCCTAGCTCCCCAGCTACTTCTGGGGAGGGGCAGCTGGCCCGCAGTGAAGCCAGGCAGTCAGCTCCCCAGCTGACTGTCTCTGTGGCTGGCTCTCCAGCTGCCCAGGGGCCTTCCAGCTTGCAGGCCATGGTGCAGGTTTCTCTGTCTTGCTGGAAGTTGTGGGATGCCAATACTTTATTCTAATACAGGGGAATTTCCTATAAAATAGAAATTCCCTGACTGGACACACCCCCAAAATCACTATAAAAAAGTGTTCTGGGTGATATGACCATGAAAATATGATAAGAAAGTGGGGTACATTTCTGTGTGTACTTTGTGGGCTGGTGCAGATAACTGATTTCAGAGACTGGCCAGGGTGTAATCATAGAACCAGAGAGAAGTAGGCCTAGAAGGGACCTCGAAGATCATTTAGTCACGTGGGTGCCAACACTTGCTGGCAGGCATGCCACAAATTAGTCCCGCACCCTGCCTCACTACCACTCTGATCCTTTTCCCTTGATCTGCTACACTGGTTTCTGCTCCCATGCCATATCTACTGCTCTGCTGCCTGTTGCCTCCCCTACCTGCCAAATGCTGCACACAGAGGTTGCCAGTGCTACCAGTTGGCCAGCCCTGATCTAGTCCAATCCCCCGACTCAAGGCAAATTCTGGAGTGGCTGCAGACCCCCATAGCCCTCCCGCCAGCGCTGCTGCCCACCCCGAGCGCAGCTTGGCCCAGGCCCGTTGTGGGAAGAGCCCAGTGCTGTCCCAGTCGCAGCCCACACTACATACAAATCTGGGGGCATGCCTGCCCCCACCCGCCCTTTTGGGGTGTGCACAGCTCAGTCTGGCTGTGCAGTGCCTGCCCCTGCCCCACTCCCTTCCTCACTGCAGGGGTCTATGGGAGCAGGCTGGGGCGGAGGGGGCTGCAGCCACTCCAGAATTCGCTGTAGTCCCCCCTAACTCCCCTCCTAGTGCTGCCACCACCTGCCCCAAGCCTAGTTCAGCCCAGCCCAGCCCTGCTGGAAAAAGCTTGGTGCCACACTGGCCACAGCCCACCCCACCCCATGCAGATCTGTGGCACACACACCCCCATGCCCTTCTGGGTGCGTACAGCAGTGGGAGCCACCCCCCTACCCCCGCCCCGTCACAGGTAATGGAGGAAATAGCAAGGCCAGAGTAGGTTCCAGAAAGGGTGTGACCCATGCAGAGATCCCAACATCCTCTACAAGACTAGCTGTATTGTCAGAATTTTTACTGTCCTAAGTGCAGGCAATGTCTGCTGGTTGTCCATACCTAGGAAGAATCCTCTAATCCTACCTCCTTTGGTAGAAAGGCAGGGAGGAACAGTCAACACAGGCCGTCCCAGGCTCCAGAAAGATACAGGGAAAACAGAAGTCTGTCCAAGCCCTCCTATCCTACTGAATTATCTTTCCACGTCTGGAATACTGTATCTCTCTCCATCAGTTTTTTTATGTACCTACACAGCCTCTCTCACTGTAGTGCCTGAGCACCTAGAAATTAACTGTTTGTGCAATAACAGTCCCTAGCACTTTCATCTCAAAGCACTTTATGTAAGAAGTCAATGTTGTTATGGGAAAAGAGATATGTGAACAGGTTTGGGAAATATGTCCACTGTCATCCAAAAAAAGTCATAGAACAAGGAACAAATAAGCTCAGGCCCCTAAGTTCCAAGCCAGTGGTCTATCCACTCAGCACAGCACAGAGGCAACAAACAGAATTTTCAAATACATTCTGAGCACACAGATCAACTGCATAACAGGGTGGATAAAAATCAATAATTTTTTAAAAATAAAACCCCCAGATTTTTCTATTTAGTTCAGATTTTTGTTATTTAATCATATATTTTATTTTTAAGATCCTTTTAAAATAAAATAAACCTATATAAAGAGTTTTAATTTATGATATGTTAAAGCCTAAAGACTTCTAATTATATAGTATTTGAGATCATACATTCATGTAACCTTCCTAGAAAAGTTTTATAAATAGGTCACAACAGGCCATGGACTATATTAGGGGACCAATCTTATGGGGTTCCCGGAGGCTCATCTATAGATTAGTAAAGATTAAAGAAACCTACCCTATTTCCAGTGGGACTCTAGAAGATCCCATTAAGCATCTCTGATGCTTAGTTCCAGTTCTCAAGCTGTGGATTTGTATCTCCAGAAGTAACATCCTTGTTAACAGCAATATATGGAGATGAGAGATAACAAACCTGATTACCTACCCATCAGCCCTCTTGTCTCTCTGAATTTTTAGAGCGAGGTAAGGCTTAACTCTGTGTACACAAATTTACAAGGTTTCAAGAAGTTAAGTGAATAGAGGATTGTTGGGAGTGGAGTAGATCTGGGCAAGGAGAAGACGTCTGCAGATAAATGCAAGAAGGGAGGGGCAGTAGAACAAAAGAGAAATATTTTGAGAGGAATATTCCAATAGCCCTGAGGGATAAGTTTCTGAGTATAGCCTTTCCATTGATTTGAGATCTAGAGAAGGAATAGTATGGTAGAAGGGAAAACCTATCATGGCAGTAGGGTTGCCAGGTCATAAAAGAGAGAAGAGATCAAAGATGGGAAGAAATCTAGAAGAAAGTGAAGAAAGCCCCAAGCTAATAATATATGGCTGCAGTTCTCATTTGACATCCTCCTAATGTAGTGTCGCATGGCAAAAATACCCCTCAAATATCCCTGATTAATCTAGTGAATTGGAGATAGTTCACTTCCCACTGACTTCACAATTATCTGCTTCAATCAGCTTTGGTAAATAAAATTATGAAATAATTCAATTTTCTGATGTAGCTGCAATATTAATCCGAAAAAACATCAAAATAAATCACTGCTCTAAAATGTATAGTGTGTGCCTTCTAACAATGAAACCTACATCTATCTCTGAGCTGTGAATAATGTGTATTAAAATTATATCAAACAAGAATGCACTTTTTGTAGAAAACAGTGATTAAAATCGAGGCTTCCTGATGAGTGATTTAAATCATAATTCAAACTGATTTGATTTAAATCAAATCCACCCTGATATAAAGGCAACAAAAGCAACAGAAACTAGTGCAGCCTTCTAATTGCACAACAGACAGGTTTATTTCCTACAACTTAAGTCATGCGCTGAAACAGCTTAAAGAACATGTGATTTTTATGGGTTTTTTTTACAGTAGCAAGTAATATTTTAAAATGGTGTTTCCTGAAACTGAAGTGCATGGGAAATGACAGGACATATTGCTTTTTCATGTCATATTAAAAAAAGTTAGGAAATAAACCTTGCAGATCATTAAAAGGAAAGAGGAACTTACAGATATACTATTGCTCAAACATAAAACTACAAAGTTTTCACTTAGGTAAAGACAAGAGCTGTGATTATTTTGTGTCTGTGGAATACAACTTCTGGATATAGTAAGCCTATGTAAAGCAACAAAAGCGTTTGCTATTACAATCTTTATTGGGCCGCTTACAAACTGAAATAAAACTCACTTTTCTCCATTTGTCTAACACCCTTCAACAGAATCATAGAAAAGTAGGGTTAGAAGGGGCCTCAGGAGTTCATATAGTCCAAACCTCTCCTCAAGGTAAGATCATCCTATAATAATAGCACAGAGTCCTGTGAAGCTAAATGCAGTATCATCATTACTTTAAAATATCTGTACAATTTTTTTCAACCTCCCCTTAGATCACAAGGCAGATTAGACGTTTTGAACAGCAGTTGGTAAAACCCAGAGTTACAGAAGTCCATAGAATATAACTGCCCTCTCCTGCTGATTCTAATTAACAGTTCCCTTTAGACCTGATCAATATTACATTCTCAACATTTCTCAGCTTGTACATTTTCTCTCTCCAGTGGTTTACCGAAGTGTCCTTGCTAATGCAGTACATCCCTTGTAAATTGTTATTACTGCTATACTTGTCACTTGCATTGTACTGCCCGCATTTCAAACTTAATCCTGCAAATCTCTGCAGGGTACAGAACAGCAGGCAATGTATTAAGTGGCAGTGCTCAAGTGCAAGTATGTGTGGAGACGACAACTGAGCTCCAGGAGGGCTGAGTACTTGGCACAGCCTTCCAAAGTCTCAAAGCTCTGTCATATCTACCCTTTCTAACTCAACCAGGTGAGAAAAAGAGCAGAGTTATCAGATGAAAAAAAAGATCTTGAACCTTCTCAGCAGAGGTGTGGAGTGTTGTCTGTGTAAGCAATGGCAAGATCAGATGGGCAGGACAGGGAGTACAAGTGAAGCTCATACTGCATTAATGTTTAAGAAGCTGCAATATTATTCCGGCCTCATAAAGAGACCAAGAGAGGAGTACATATCGTAGGAGCAGGCAAATAAACAAGCTATCACATGCCAAGTTTGAACATGAGTGACTGGTGCCTCCTGAATCTGGGGAGGCACCCACAGAAGCTGCTGATGGTAGGGGCCCTGTCAGAGGGGGCACCAGCCCTACCAACAGCATTAGTGTTAGCTGTCAGGGCAGGCACCAGCTCCATCAGGGGGTGCACATGCACCCCTTACCACTCGCCTATGAGTTAGAAGGTGAATTTACACAGCACATCGACTACCCCATGGCAGCTGCTGGCGTGCATGATATTCCTCAGCACTAAATGTGAAGTGGCTTACCCCTCAAAGAAAGGGGGGGAAAGCTGCCTCACATTCACTGTGTGCAGCCAGCAATCCCCAGAGCATAGCTGGCATGCTGTAAGTGCACACACCAGCACGGCCTGCTGAGAATCTATTTGGCTAAGTACAGACAGTCAAAAAGCACAAGGCTAAATCGATTCAGTCTTTTCAGGTTAGCCTAAACTGCAGAGATTAAACTGAGAAACAACTGGACAGATATTCACTTTTGATTCAGAAAATACAGCCACATGTCTAGAGTGGCTCAGGCCAGGTGTGTGTGTGCGTGCGTGCGTGCGTGCGTGTGTGTGCGGTGGGGCGGGGCACTAGAACACAGCTCTCTGGTACATAGTCAACATGGGCTGTGTGTCCGCTTCCTCTTCCTGCTGCTCCTGAGGTCTCTGGGTTTTCCAGTCCAGATCATATCAGCAGGACTCTGCAGGGTTGCTCATCACTTCCTCTTTTTGCTTCCAGGTGCCTCTGGGATTTGTCGTCCACAGTCACAGCCAACAGTAAGTTTTTAGCAGGACAAGGAAGCTCTGTACTTGGGGGAAGGAAAATTTAAACCTCTCCCTGACCCCAGCTAGGGTATTGCCTTTGGGGACCAATCCATGCATCTCCCTTCTCCCCTCCAACCCTTTTCTCCTGGAGCAGACAGCACAGCCAGGGCTGAAAATCATGCTGGGATTTTGGGGGACTGTGATTTAACTTAGGAAGGGACTGGGACAGAAGTTTCATAAATCAGTTTGACCCAAATCAGTTAAGTCTGATACTACATTCAACCAGGTTTATTTTAAACCAGTTTCAGCCATTTTGAAACTGGTTTATGTGCACTGAGCTTCTGTTCTGTTACAGGTTTAAACTAGTTTCTGATCACTTAAACCAGTTGATATGTAACTTCAGTCCCTAGCCTTTACGTGGCACACTTTTGGTCCCACCAGGTTCAATGCCGACAGGACAGTTAACAATGCCCTGGTGTAACTTGCAGCTATTTTCCCATTAATACACCATTGGATATTCTTGCATTCCCTGTCCCATTCATCAGATCTTGCTTGTTCTCACTCACTCAGTACATTAGTGCTTTCATATACACAAATGGATTAAAATTCACCTAAGTGAAGCAATCAATTAAAATAGTGTGAAACATCTGCTAAGCAAGTGAAATAAAAAGGAAAGCAATGAGGTTACACCTTCCATGGTGTCAGCATTTCACAAGAGTGAGGTCAAAGCTGATAGCAACTGAGGCATAACTGGCTTGGCAACACTCCTCCTAAAGCAGCAATCAGGGCATCAAAACATAATCTAAATACTGGCTTTTGGTGGTTACGTCATGTGACTGTTTCCCAGGTTGGTACAGGCAATCACGATTCATTCCCTTGGCCTTCTGATGTGTTTTTTCTATACAACCGATGCAAATTTACAGTGTGAATAAAGTGTGATAAAGCTTTATATGTAAGATGCATGGCATAGGGATCCCCAACAAAATCCCTGGATGAAGCAGCTGAGCAGGCTACACAGCTAGAAGAAGTGCTCTGAGGTTTAAAAGTCATAAATTATATCTGTATGTGCTTTAAAATGCACAAAACACAAGTCACAGACAAAAGACAAGAACGCTTTCTTCACAACAAAACAATCCCAACTCTAGCAAGACTTCTGAGAGCAGTCTTTCCAACTCACTCCAATGCTGGTGTTGTACAACCTTCCAGTCATGAAAAGGAAAAGGCATGTTGAATCAAAGTGGCTCTGCAGAAAACTCATGCTCAGAGAATGGGCAGGTTTGCAAAATGGGACTGAGTCATGTGTCTACTTGGTAAACATGCAGAAGTTTTCATTTCAAAATGTCTATTGCCAAGGTGCTGTCCTACAAAGTGTAAGAGAACAGTCACTCTATCCTATTACACACACACGGATGTGAGGAGACAGAAAAACACAATCATTTACCAGTTAAAAGAGTTCCCTGTGAAGAGGCACTTTCGAATTATGTATTCTTGGGTTACTACACCAGGCCCCTGACTTTTGCAGCATGGGGCTAGAAACTGAGCTGATTATCATGGACAGCACTGATCTGGAATTCAGGAATGTCATGTAGTGGGTCCAGGAAAGCAGTACTTTTCTCTGAAGTGAGAAGGCCCTCAGGCCTCTGCCAGCAGCGTTACACCACTCAGAGGTGTTGCAAGAACATGGCAGAAATGCAAGCAGCACTGGCAATCATAGCAAGTGCTGGGAACAGAAGAAAGAATATGGTGTAAGGGGGGAAAAAAGGAAAAAACCAGGACCTAGCTTCACTAATCAGAAAGCTACTATCCCAAATTAGCAAACAATAAATTCATAAGCACATAAAAGATAACAAAATAGCCAATATGGATTTACCAGAATAAATTATATCACACTGATCTATGATTTCCTCCCTTGAAAGGATACTCAGTTTAGTGAATAAGGAGGAAATACCAGGTGTGCTATGTCTTATCTGCTGCAAGAATTCTGACGGTGTTTCACATCACATTCTCAGAAACAAACTAGAGAAACATGTTCCAGGGGAAATTACTGTCTGGTGAATGCACAACCATTTCAAAACAGCCCTCAAAGAGTACTCATCAATGAGTTACTAACAAACTGCAAGACATCCCAAGGAGGGCTCCAAAGGGATCTATTGTGGGTCCAGTTCAATTCAATTATTTGCTTTAATGACCCAGACAATGGAATAGAGACTCTGCTTACAAAGTCTGTGTGTGAAACTAAGCTAAGATGGGTTGTAAGCACTTTAGAGGACAAGCTCAAAATTCAAAATGATCCTGATAAATTGGGGAAATGGTTTAAAATCCACAAGATAAAAATCAGTAAGACACTTGGAAAGGAGAATTCCAATGTACAAATATGAAATGGGGAATGATTAAGTAGCAGCACATCAGAAACCATCAGGGGGCTGTGTGGACCACAAACTGAGTAAGAGTCAGAGATGCAATACTGCTGGTGCTGCAAAAAAATATTACATTTCTGGGACATATTAACAAGAGTGTTATATATTTAATAGATTTCATAGACATCAGGGCTGGAAGGGACCTCGAGAGATCATCGAGTCCAGCTCCCTGCCCAAAGGGCAGGAAGTCAGCTGGGGTCTTAGGATCCCAGCAAGATAAGCATCCAATTTACTCTTGAAGGTGTTCAATGTAGGTGCTTGAACCACCTCCGCTGGCAGACTGTTCCAGA
>NW_017728886.1:253441776-253461736 GCF_001723895.1 Crocodylus porosus | reverse complement strand
TCAGCTTGCAGGGACATGTAGCTTTCCTTCACATACAGAGCTACACCCCCGCCCCTTTTGTCAACACGATCCCTCCTGTACAGGGCATAGCCCTCTATACCCGTGGTCCAGTCATGGGTGGAGTCCCACCAGGTCTCTGTTATGAGGCATGAGAGGCAATTACTCTGCTCTGTTGGGTGCTAGTGAGTCTTCAGCTAAAGTAGCATGTCAAATTTTGGGCATGACACTTTAAAAAGGATGTAGACTAACTGGGAGTCCAAAGGAGAGCATTAAGAAAGATAAGAGGCTTAGAAAATACTGGAAAAGTTGAAAGAATTTGGTTTGTTTAGTCTTGGAAGGAGAAGCTTAAGGGTTGACGTCACAAGAGACTTTCCATATAAAAGGATGACAAACAGTTGTTCTTAATGTCGACTATGGGTAGGACAACACAAAAATGTCCTAATTTGCAGCAACGAAGGTTTAGATTACATTGTGAAAAAAACTAATTTTAAGTATAGTGTAGAGCGGAACAGGTTACCTAGGGAGGCTGTTACTTATGGAGGTTTTTAAGAAAAGGTTAGATAGACTTCTGAAACGGTCACTGAAGGTCTAGGTAAACTTGGTATACCTCAGAGCAGGGAGACTAAATGACATCCCAAGGTCCCTTCCTACCCTATATTTCTATAACCCTCAGGACAGGCAGATTTGTGCGTGTAGGTAAATGATTCCCAACCTTTTTTATACTGCTGACCAGCATAGGAGTGGGACGGAGCACACGGAGCTAGCTGCCTCCCTCCAGAGGTTGCCCCGCTTTAACCCCATGCTTGACTGCCAGCAGTTGAAGCCGCTCGGCCAGGCAAACAGACAGGGGTTCGAGCGGGGTGCTCATGCCACTACCCAGCTGCCAACCCTTCGCAGCATGGTACCGCACTGCGGCCTGGGGGTTGGGAACTTCTGGTGTAGGTGATGTAGCCTAAGAAGGGTCTTCATGGGAGACTGCAGTGAGGAAGACAGGGAAACTGGGTGAAAAACCCGGGGTGATGAGCAGAGAGAGGTAATAATTTCAAAGGGAGATTTGGGGAATAAAGAAAGGAAGAAAGAAAACAAGAAGAAAACTGAAAAGGAGACAAAATGGAGAAAAACAGCAACAGGATGAAGAAGCAAAGAAACAAACAAAAGGAAGCAGGTCCATCCTGCCAGAAACAGGCCTTTGTGTCACTTGAAGGCAGCTGACGAGGCACACAGCAGGAAGGGCAGGAAGCGACCAGGGACAGTCAAATCCCCACAGCCAATGAAAGAGATGGAAGGAAAAGAGTGTCTCCTGTTATTACAATGCATCAAGACAGTAGAAAGAATACAGATGCTGCAGTCCAGACTTTCAGTGTATCCTGACACACTGCATGTGCTGTTATTGCTGTAATGGTAAATGCCTAAAGGCCACGACTGAGCTCAGGCATCACTGTCCTAACCACTACAAATACTCAGTAAGCGGCAGTTCCCTGCCCTAAAGAGCAGCAGTCTAAACAACCAGGGCAGACAAAGGAAGTATCATCATCCCTATTTACCAACGAGGTACTGAGGCACAGGAAGATTAACAGTCAGATTTTCAAAGGAGTTCAGTGCATCTGCTGCTGGACTTTTTTTTAAAACATAGCAGCCGCTGAATACTAAGCTATTCTGAAAACGGCTCAGACTGTGGATGCTAAGTACCTTAATATCTGGCATGGAGTTCTTGAAAATCTGTATCCATGACATATCCATGACACTTGCCCAAGGTCACACAAGAAGTCCGTAGCAGAGCTGGAAATTGAACCCAGACCACGGGACTCCCAGTCCAGTACTACAAAGTATTCCTCTATTGTGTTAACTAACTGTAAGGAAAAATCTCATACCAGAAGAAGCTTCAAAAACACAATAAATCTTTAAAGTGCAGCCAGTACCTTTCAGGACATTCAGTGCAACACTCTAACACCACACAAACAGGGATTTCAAACTTCAATTCCCTGTCTTTTATTTTTCTTTGAGGAGATGCGTGCTTTTTGCTTCTTGTACTTGAAGAGATACACTGGAGAACTGCTTTTTTTTTGCTACAATAATATTCTTCCTCTATTTGCACTATGCCTTTGACCCATACAAATATTTTTCCAGTGACAAATGTGGAAAGGAAAAGGATGTCTACAGAGTGCAAACTCCTGAAGAGCAGCAAAGACAACCTCTGGAAAGAGATGTGGCAAATGCTTTCTATTGCTTATTATTAGAACCTGTCTCTATGTTGAAAGAGCTGTTTAAAGTGGTTGCCTTGCTAATGCAATCACACAGCATACAATTTTCTCAGTAGGCATGTATAGGCAGTTGCTTCAGAGCTTCTCTCTGCAGCTACTGTGGAGCATCTCAGCCATACTGACTTTAATGCCCCACATGCTTTTTTGGGAATGTTTAAGCTGCACAGATTTCCCCTGGCCTTGGCAACTGTCACAGCTCTGAACCCTTCACAATCCTTCACAACTTCCCAGCTCTGAAGTCATCCCTTGCAGACCCTCTGAAGAAGAACCTCCACAGCCCCCCTCAAGGATAGACCTGAAGAATGGGCGTTCCAGGTAAGATGTAGTAAAGCATAACAGACATGAAACAGCACAACTAACTCCCTGTACGCCACAGCATATTCTTTTAGCACCCTGCTAAAACCAGAGCATGACAATATTTTGCCAGATGGAGTCCGTATGTCCATATCCTATTGAAGTCTGAGCTGACTATACATCTAAGCTAAGGACAGAAGTTACACATAAACTGGTTTACATGATCAGAAACTGGTTTCAATCTGTAACAGAACAGAAGCTCAGTGCAAGTAAACCATTTTCAAAATGGCTGAAACTGGTTTAAAATAAACCTGGTTGAACATAGTATCAGACTTAACAGATTTGGGTCAAACCAGTTTATGAAACTTCTGTCTCAGGTCCCGTCCTGGTTCAAGTTAAATCAGAGTCCCCCAGCATCCCAGCATGCTTTCCAGCCCTTGGCTGTGCTGTGCTGTCTGCTCCAAAAAGCAGGGCTGGTCCTGCCCCTCTGTTCCCCAGCTGGAGCAGTGAGGTCTGGTTGACAAGAGTGGGGGGGCAGGAGGGCAAGCCTGGCTGGGGATACAGACCAATCTGAGGTGGGGAGGGGAACTGCCCCCCACAAAGCAAACCCCAGCTGGGATCTGGGGCCAGGGAGGGGAGCCAAAAACCACTTCCGCTGCTCAAATTTACTGCTGGTTGCAACTGTGGACTACAAATCCCAGAGGCACCTGGAAGCAGGAAGAAAAAGTGATGAGCAACCCTGTAGGGTCCTATTGCTGTAATTCTGGATTGCAAATTCCAGAGACCTTGGGGGCAGCAGGAAGAGGAAGTGTACACACAGCCAGAGAGCCCCCCGACTTCATGGCTGCATTTCCTGAATCAAAGGTAAATATCTGTTCATGTCTGTTTCAATTTAATTGCAGTTTAAACTAACCTGTGAAGACTGAATTGATTCAGCCTTGAGCTTTTTGACTGTCTGTACTTAGCCCAAAAGGCTAAATGAGTTAGCTTGGTTGGGATGCTCTACGTGGCAGAGGATCAGGTCAGTGCCTCCAAAAGGACTTACACTCTTGTCTCCTAGCAGGTGTGGGTGATTGGAGATTTAAGAACGGAAGAGCTGAGGGGATCATTGGCCACGTCTACACAAGATGCTGACTGTGCAGTAGTAATGAGCAACTGCTCAGTCAGCATTACCAAAAAAGCCATTCGGGGATGCTACTGCGCAGTAACTCTGGTAACTGCATAGTCATTTAGTACTTGTGTCTGCAAGTACTAAATGACTGTGCAGTAACACTGTCAGCATCTCGTGTAGACGTGGCCACTGTTACCTCTCTTTTTTGTTCCCAGCAGAAGAGCAACTTTCCCTCCTGTTGACTTAAGTAACAGCAGTCCCTTGCATCTCATGTAGCAACAGCTCTGCCTCCTGCTTCAACCTACTTTTACCTCTGCTAACAATCACTAACAATCAGTACACCACAGTGAGAAATCAGAATTTCTGTCTCATGGGAAATCCTAACATCTCCGCATCTATTTTTGTCCCAAATGAGTGTAAAAGGTCAAAATACTGACATTTTTCATGGAATGAAAAAATACAAATAAACTTTTTGTCAAAATGTTTTTTCCTCTTTTTTGATCAAAGTGAAATATACTGAGATTTTTAAATTGAAACATTTCATTTAATTTTTTTTGTTTCAAACCAATTGAAGATTCAGTTGTATTCTGTTCCTTTTGTGAACGGCAGTTAATGTGGCTATGCCCTCATTCTCCTTCATGGGTCCAACTCCATCCCTTATTATGACACACTGTATTCGTGCAACTCCTATAATACCCTCTACGACTTGGTCAGAGTGGAGGCGACAGGATGTAACTAGCCCACTCTAAAAAGGAGATGGGGCACAAAGAACCCAAACTGCAACTCCTGTATAAAACCATTAAATCATATCATTGGAGGGGACCTCAAGTGCATGGATGTAGGATTGCTACCAACCTCTTCTTGAAACCTCCACTGAAAAAAGATTCCTCAGTTTCCTTAGGCTGTTTGTTCCCTTGTCCTCCTGTTCAAACGGTTCTTAAGGTAATATAGCACCATTGGCAGATAGTTCCATCAAATCTGAAGCCAAACATTTCCAACCTACCAAAGAAATGTCTTTGCCTTGGGTCAAACCAAACTCATACAAAATATTTCATTAACATTTTTCCTGACCAAATAAAAAAAAATTCCCATAGAAAATTTCAGTTTTGCAAGAAACTCTGTTTTCCATCAAAATAATCTGACAGAAAATCCCTGACTAGCTGTCATTCTAGGCAACAATCCCCACTGACCAAAATACTGTCGGCACTGCTCCCCTTAATGAACCATATATAACACATTAGTAGGGATCCAGTAAGGGCTTAAGAGAATGCATGTTACCTTCAATCTGCTATTATAGTTATGTATCGTATAGTCTGAGTCTCATCTACTCCACAGTTCTACAGGTGCTGATGAATCCAAACTCTGCCACAAATGTTGTAAAAGTAATTAAATTCTAATTTAAAACATGCCCTTCTATTTGTGAAGAAAACTTTCCAGCTGTGTCCTGAATGGAAAGCAAGTGCAGAGTTGTTTTCCTTGATCCTCAGACAAGGCAGGTATGAGAAAGACAGAAATGTCAATGGAATGTGAATGCTGAGGCTAGTGATGTCATTTTAAATATCAAAATCGTTAACTATTTCAGTGCTGATTAGCTTAGCCAACACTCTAAGCTAAAGTACATCATCACTCCTGGCTGTGGTAGTAGGTACGATGAAGTGACGCACTGCAGTACGGCAGAGGTGGTTGGTGACCAGGGTTGCCTGGATGAGAAACATGGTGTTCTACCCACCCCTTCCCGATATTTTAAGTTACTTCAAACCTCAACCACAAGAATGAGTTAAAAAAAGGAAAGGGAAAAAAAAACAAAGATGCATCCTCAGTGCCAAAACCCCAAACCACTTCCCTCCAGCCAGGGTGTTAAAAGTCCCACTGTTCCCAATCCTAGCTGCCAAGTTTTTGCAATACAAAAATATGCAGCACATGCCACATTTAGATACAGTGGAAAATGAATGGAATATCTACAGATGACAAAGAAAGCCGGCTGAACTGTGCTTACTGTTTTCAGTGTTTGAATTCCCCCGAGTCTGCTGAGTTCACTGCACCAACGTGTCAGAGAAAGTTTGCCACAGAATCTCAGGTTTGCTTCATACTGAGCACATCAGGCCTCGACTAACATTTCATGACTTCCTGGCATGGAACATTTAGCTATGCAGTTTGAAAAATGAGGTACTTTTGTTGCATGTGGACAGGGAATAAAGACAAGGAATATGAATCTTTTACTTAAGTGTTCCAAAATGTTTTCCATGACTAGATCTCAAAGATAAAAAAAATTTCAATACAGCACAAAGGAGCATATGGAAGAGTCACCTGGCTTCCCCCTCACTCCAGTGATTTCAGTGCATCATTATCCTCCTGTTACAAACTCTTTTTATAACAACAGATTTCTACTTCATTACTCTGCACACTTTTCAAAATGGTCTTATTTGAATCATTTCCTAGATGCCTAATCCCCACCAGCAAACAAGGCCTCACGCACTTATGCCACAGATCCTACCACTCATGTTCCCCTCCCTTTTCCTTCCTGTCACGCTCAACCCTTTTTTCAATCTAACCATGTTTTTTCTTACAGCCTGATAAAGTATCATTCAGTGTAAGTGCTCTAGCTTCAGGCCTTTAGTTTTCATTAAGCTCCTCTTCTGGGCCACCTCCAGAACATCCCTATTTGTGTTGCTTTCTTTTGTTTCTCTGACTTTCTCAGCCTTCTGGAGTTTACTGGCTTTCTGTGTTTTGAGGTCCCTGCCAAGATCACAAATAATTCCTTTCCATTCCACTATTGGCTTCATATCTTCCATTATGCTGCCCTCAATACTCAGTTCTCTGTTCCTTGTTCATCTGCCAAATGTCTCCATTTGATGTCTTATTATTATTTGGATCACTTCAGTACACAGAGACTCCAGCCAGGTCAGAGTGCTTCTGCACTAAGTGCTAAAAAGATGTATGGTAAAAGACTAATTTTATCCCAAAGTACTTAGAAATCTCATCTGATGTAAGTTTTAACAGGCAGATAAAAGCACCAGCTTTTTTGTTTTGTTTTGTTCTGCTGGGTTTTTTTTTTACCCTGGGAGATCCCAGGGTCAAAAGCCACCAACTCCCACTCTGCTACACTGCAGTGAGAAGAACAGCTAAATACCTGGTTTGTGGTCCCAGCCCCACTGCTCCCTGCCTCCAGCACGCGAGCAGCTTCCAGCGGCCGGGGAGCTGCACCAGGACTAGACATCTGCAAAATGTGCTCCTGCCACCATCGCCACTTTTCCCATTATCCCTTTCAGGTGTAAGAGTGAAGTGTGAACTTTAATCCAGAAGTGAAGCATGCCCCAGGTATCAGAAGTCTGGGAAACACTGATCTAACGTAGGCTATTCTGTAAAAGGGAGGCACTGGCTACTCTTCACCCACTGTGTTCGCAAGTGAGAGCAGGCAGGGGTCCTGTGCTTCGTACTAAACTTAATGCACTCTCCTTGCAGACTAGATGTGCTCTTTGGGTGCCTAACAGATAAGGGTCTCATGCAGACTGTAGGTGCCTCCCAGCTCTAATATGAATTCCAATGGGAGTTGGGCAGGAATCAGGCAGCTAACATCTGTATGCCTGTAAAGAGCTGGATAATTGTATGACACTGTAGGAATTAATTTAAGTAACTTGAGTAACATGTAAACTGAAACCTTTTAAATAAGTATCAAATATAAACTGTTTGCAGGGGGGGATCTTTAAAGTAAATACAGCAGTACTCAGGCTCTGCTAGCAGTCACCAGTACAAATAATTCAAAGAGAAGTGGTGCAGGCTCCTACCCTGGGGGTGTTTAAGAGGAGATTAGATGAACATCTTGCTGGGGTCATTTGACCCCAGTACTCTTTCTTGCCATGGCAAGGGGTCGGACTAGATGATCTGCTCAGGTCCCTTCCGACCCTAGAAACTATGAAACTATGAAACAAAAAAATACTGGAAATCTTTGGAGTGAATTTATAAGGAATGCTTAAAACCAAAAACTGGTGAAATCTTGATTTAGCAGACAGTTTAAGGACTATTCCAAATCTTTGCAGACCCATAACTTTGAATATTCTGATATCTTCCAATTATATCTCACCAGCAAGGGGTCATCTGGAAACAGAATGAAGTCCATCATGAAGACAGACATTTTTGGCTGACTGGAAGTTTCAATCATTTGTTACAATGAGGCTATGTAAATGTGCTGCACCATGTATGCTTTTAAATTATCTGCAGCGTATGTGCTGATACAGCAGTAGATCTTACAACATTCATCATTTGACTACTCAGTTTGGCAACAGTGATTAGGCATAAAGGATTCTGCTTTATACCCACTATTTCTGTTTCTAATGAAAGTTGCTCCATTGCCAATGAAATCAGAAAAGGACTGTCCATTTTTGCATTAGCAGAGAATTTTAATGTAATGTATGCAAGGATTTCTAGGTAGGTATACTACTACAGCAGCATGGCCTGCTGTATTGAAGGATCTCCTGGAGCACAGAGCTCATTACAGGATGAAGGCCTACATCTGCATGTGCTACCGCCATGGCTCCTATTGCATGACAGGAATTTCTTCTGCTCTGTCAACCTGAAAGAAATTCAGATCAAAGGGATTCCAGAAATACTGAGACATGGCCTGTCTGTGCACTGAGAATCAACTAACCCAGGAGTGAGGATGGGTAAATTAAGTATTTTTTGAATGAAGGGCAATTTTTATAAGAAATGTCTTCATGAAATCTTAAAGTAAATACAGCAGTACTCAGGCTCTGCTAGCAGTCACCAGTACAAATCCCTAAGGAAAGGAAGACAAATAGACTTTAAGACAGTTCTACGCACAGGAATCAAACAGTGATAATATCTGAAGCAATGTGTTTAAACTGTGGCAAAGCAGATTTAAACTAAACCTCTGGGGGGAAAAAAATCCTAACTTTAAAAACTGTAGGACAATGGAAGAAGCTGCCTCGGGGAAGCTGTGGAATCTCCTTCCTTGGATGTTTTCAAGAAGAGGCTGGGCAGGCCCGTCCCTGGGCTGATTAGGGAGCAGCTCCTCCTGCATCTGCTTAGGACTGGAGTCTCACTGAATCTATGACTCTTAAGCTAGATATAAACCTTTAACCATAGAACCACCGCCGCTTGCAAGCTCAGACCTTGAAGGCTGCCTCGCAGACACAGTTCCATGCAGAATAATTTGCAGAATCAAGCTCATTTTTGTTCAAAACTTTAAACCAAGTTACAATACATATTACAATACATAAAATGTATTATAAGACATATTATGTCTGGTACTGCAGGCACCGGATTTTAAATGAAATCCCAGTTCACAGCAAACATATTATACCCTCCCACTGTAAGGGAACTAGCCTTCTTGAGAGGCCACAGGATGCTAATAATGCACAAAAATATTCCAAACCATGCTCCCAAACAGCTATGAGCAACTTAAACCAAACCTGTATCTGAAATGATGAAAACCCACTTATCTGAGGCCAGCATCAGATCTAGTGAGTTGTGCAACTGTAGCTACTGTTATGTAAATAGATTTGTGGAAATGCAAAGTTATTTGCATTCTGCAAATAAGAAAACCTTATAGTCAAAACATTATTTTACAAGTTAAGTAGAATACTAAAAAAGGAATAGGTTCAGGCAGGTCTTACATTCAGGACTTTTTTTCCTTCTGTGAAACGTAGAAAAAAGAAAGAAATGTCAGTGACTGAATGGGTAGGCGGGCCTCCCTGTGAAATGAATCAGACTTTTCTTTTAGTTTTACGAAAGTCTTGCTTCAAGCATGACCTATAATTACCTTTAGTTGTAAATGGATATCCAGTGCAAGCACTGTTTATCATCCAATACAATTTATGGGTTTAACTAATTTGAAAGTTATGTTGGCCCTCTTGGAGGATACTGACGACCACCTGGAGCTCTCTCTCAGAGCATGTGAGTAGAAAGGGAAGGAACTGGAAAATAGGAAAGCCTGGTGATGTGGGATCTGGAATGCTCTTTGCTCTGGACACAAAGAACAAATGATTATTTGCAGGAGTGCAGAGACCACTGAACGCTACATGTTGTGTACATGGAAATATATACCTAGGCTCTGCCTTGTAATCAGAGTTTCTTTCTGAGATGCTCTGAGTTTCTCAAATGAGAGGACAGACAAGTCAACTCAAACTGTCTTCTGGCTGATCACAGGACCATAGGAAAGTAGGGCTGGAAGGAATCTCACCAGGTCACCTAGTCTAACCCCCTGGCTCAAGACCAGATCATATCTGACTAAACCATCCTGGCCAAGTGTCTGGCTAACCCATGGGCAGGCAATTATTTCAGGTGGAGGGCAGCTTACTGAGTTCTGGCAAGCCATCGAGGGCCACGTGACAGGCAGCCAGTGGCAGATAAAAAGTAATTTTCTTAATTTTTTAGGGGTGCCACGGGCCGGATAAAATGGCCTGGTGGGCCGTATTTTGCCCACCCTGGTCTAACCTGCTTTTACAAAATTCCAGGGGTGGAGGTTCCACAACTTCTCTAGGCAGCTTGGTCCAATGCTTGGCTACCCCCAGAGTCAGAAATTCCTCCTAATCGCCAACCTCAATTTCCTCTGCTGCTATTTGAAGCCATTGCTCATAGGTCTGTTCCCTACAGCCACAGAGAAAAGTTTATCTTTCTGCTCTTTAGAATCTCCCTTCAGGTACTTGAAAACTGTTATCAAATCCCACCTCAATCTTCTCTTCCAGACTAAATAATCCTGTTTTTTCCATCTCTTCCTCATAAATCATGTAGACAAACTACCAAACCAAAGGCTTAACAGGGCCAGCCATTACTGCTGTACCCAAGTGCCTTCCATGTGCTTTCCAAAAGCGATGCAAGTGCCTGGACATCCAAATTCAGGACAATTCACAGTCCTGAGTTAGGTGTCCAGGTTACCTATCCGAGGAGAGTTTGATGCCTGGGAAAAGGATCTACAACAGCCTGCATGCTCTTATAGATTCATAGAAGTCGGGTCGGAAGGGACCTTGTAAATCTTCTAGTCCGACCCCCTGCCCTGGGCAGGAGAGAAAACTGGGCTCAAATGACCCCAACCAAGTAAATGTTCAGCCTTCTCTTAAAGACCCCCAGGGTAGGAGCCAGCACCATTTCCCTTGGAAGTTGGTTCCAGATCCTAGCCACCCTGTGAAGTAGCGCCTTCTAATGTCTAGTCTAAACCTACTCTCTAGCAACTTATGCCCATTATTCCTTGTTACTCTGGGAGGCGCTCAGGGGAACAAGGTCTCTCCCCACTGTTTTTGAGTCTCTTCTGAGACTGTTTCTGGAATGAGATGCATAAGCCCTTTCTTTCAGAAAATGAGGCATCAGGTCTCGTTTCCAACACAAGGTGGAGGGTAGGAGTGGTGGTGCTACTTGGCTACAGCATTCACACAAGGTGAGAGAGATTTGGCTTACTACTTTCGTCTGAGCAGATCTGAAGCCACATCTTCCATGTCACTGGCGAATGCTTATGGAGAATGCTATAAGCATCAGGCTTACGACCTTTTGAGGTGGGGCTTTGTTCTCGATGTCTCTCAAAAGCAGTCCCACTTTCAGGTAATGATTACATAGTCACTGATCCAAAGACCACACAGAGAGTGAAGGAGCTGGAGTCTCTTAGTTTCATGACTAGGACTCACCTGAGAGGGTGGAGTCCTAGGTTGTAGCTCCTGCTCCACTCAACACATGATGCGAGATAAGGACATGCTGAATTGTGAACTCCAGACTTCCCCCTTCAGGCAAGTACCATAACCACAAAGCTGCAGTCACTCTCCCTGTCCTAATGATTATTTAATTGGTACATGCAAAGTGCTCAGCTTCAACAGGAAGAGTCCTCCCGTCTGTTTAGTTGGTTGTCCCGGCAGGTAAGAGATATGGTTTCAGTCCTCAAAGGAGAGTAGGGGCAGAGGAGAGAACTGAAGGGAAGTCACCCACATCCTGGGTAAATGCTCTAATCTCTGATCCATGGGATAAAAGCGACACAATACAGGTTTGTCTTGCCATTCGTTGTGCAGAACCTGATCATCTAGGTGTGCTCTGAGAATGACTACCAGAATGAACCCCACAGGCACGGTATGCAGAAGATTGCCTAGTTTGTTAATCCTGACAGAAACAAGTGTATAACAGGTGCCAAAGCTCTCAGCCCTTTCATGGTGGAAACCATTCTGGACGTGACAAAAAGCATAATTTTTAGCACCTGGGAAACTGTGATGTTGAAAACTGAGATGCCTATGGACACTAGGGACCTTAAGCGTTAGGTAACAGGTAAGCAAGGGGTTTTTAGGCTTGAACTTAACCACCTAAAGTAGACATTAAGCAGGACAGAGCAAGATCCCCTAGTGCAGCAGTTCTCAAGCTTTTTTGTACCAGGACCCATTTGTAAATATCAATGGCCAGTCTCAACCCAATGCCTCTCACTCCTGACCCACTGCCCCCTGTGCCTAGACCCCAGTGTGTGGGGCAGGAGAGGCCCAAGCAGCCCCTTGCAGGCTGGAGCTCTTGACAGCCTGCAAGGGAAAAGCCAGTTTCGCACATTTTTCTTCTTTAAAAGATAATTCATTTTTAAAGTCCTTTAATCTCTTTTCAAAGTTTGTTCATGACCCTTTCATATATTCTTGCGACCCACTTTTGAGTCCTGACCCACAGGTTGAGAAACGCTGCCCTAGGGAACTAAAGGGAGTTTCTGTCACTTCTCTCTCTTTTCAGTAACGATTCTGATTGATAAGTTTGGGCTCATTTAGTTATTTGCAGGTAGCATGACATAAAAACGCAGATTACAGAGAAAAAAATATAGCATCACGGTGTTTATCCAGCATTATACTCACTTTGAAAGTTGCTGTGGAAAATACCCAAAGATTAGCTATAGTGATTGCCTCCTTGGTATTGATTGCTTTACTGAATTATTTTCTTTCATGGTTACAAGGATACCAGTATGCACTAAATAAAACGTTCTTCCACACTTTGTGGGGATTTCTCGCTCTACATGCATAAGGAATGTTTGCTTGAAGTGGTTCGTGAAGTTGCAATCTTCACACCTACTCTTAAGAAGGCTTTGTTAAGCATGTAAGCAGAGACAGACCCTCTGGAGAAAGCCAGAAAGAAATGCAAATTTTACGAAGTTTATCTACAGGACAGTATTAATTTAGCATTGTTTCTCTCTATACATATACCTTCATTAAGTGATCTCAACAACTTGCATGGCTTCAGCTACCAATTCTGTCTTTGACTCATAAACGTATCTTTCTATTTCTGACCTGAATCTCTCCATTCAATTCAACTCTTTGCTTTCTCTGGCACTTTCCTGTGGATACCTCACTATGAACCATTAGCATATGCTTAACATAGCCAACATTTGATTTTGTGCCACTTCCTGTAATTTAGCCAAGTTTTACACAACAGAGGACTAAAAAAGGGAAAAGATGGAGACAAAAACCCTTCTGGCTACCTTTACAATCCCCCCAGCCTGGGACCAATCTACTGCCAATTAGAAGTCAGAGAAAGCAAATTTCTTTAATTGTTCACCCCCAGATGCATCTCTGCTACAGTCACTTCTGAGATACTCTGCTTCTCAGGAGACTAAACTACTCTGTACCTGGGCTCTGTTTTGCCACGGTTACTGGTACCCACACTAGCTAGTTTAAAGTCATTCTTGTAACTTTAGTGTAGACATAGTCACTGCTGAGAAAGCCCCATTCCTGTGATTTAGGCCTACAATCTAGCTGTCCTTGATGCCCATCTGTGAGCTCAACCAGTGGCAACCTAATGGAGAAAGGGAAATGAGAATGAGAGATTTCCTCTCATCTGTCCACCAAGTGTATATGGATAATAAAGTCAGCAGGGTAAGGAAACAAGCAACAAGTGCTCTGCAAAGACAGAAAACCTGAGGAACTGGGGCTAGCATTTTCAAGTCTGGCTGCTCAGAGTTGGCCTCCTAAACCAACGTTTTGGCCCCAGAACAAAAGTGGCCTGATTCTCAGTATTGAGCACTCACAATCCTTTGCCTTAAGTTCTGTTTGTACTCAGTATTTCTGAAAAAAACGGCACTGCTATATTCAAGTGTCTAAACATAGGCATGCAAGCAGTGAATGCCACAGTGGTGAACATGCCTATCTTTTAAGAAACAGCATCATCAATTATCTCATGCACTGAGTAGAATCTTTTGTTAAAACCAGTCATCAAATGAGAACATCAGTTCTCTGTACTCCCAAAAGCATCATATGAGCCTATTCTCAGCATTGTAAGTAACTTTGTAGCAGAAGCAGTAGCATTTCACACACCCATGGAAAGCACTAACAATATCTTCCTCCTTTCATAAATCAACATTTTCACAAGAACAAGACAAATCCTTCCTGCTGAAGCATCAGTAAGGGCAAGAAATAAACACAGAGATTAGAAAACAGCAGTATTCTCTAAAGACATAATGAAGTCACGCATGTCATTTAAGTTTAGTCAATGTCTTCCAGAATCCTTGGAGGCAATGATGTCAAGATTAACACAAACAGTTTTGCTTGGTTACTGGCTATGTGACTCGCTCTTCCTTGTAAAAGGGAAATTTGACCTCCAAATTCTGCAGAGGTTACTGAGGTTTTCCAACCAAGCATCTGTAAATAGCTGTTGACATCAAGAAAGCTTCTCCAACCTTTCCAGCAGACAAGCCACATCTGAAATACACTCCTGATATTCTTTGTCTTCCTCTAAAAGTGAGTTCCATTTATGTATGCAGCTTTTTAAAAATACCTTCCCTCCTTCCAAATGTATGGAGGTGCTGACACGTGAAATCTGGATCTTGTATCTTGCTGAGATAAAACACATATTGCGCTATATTTTACATTCTATTCCTAACACCAGCCCTAATTTATCTTGATGCTAACCTTGAGACTCAGACTGCAACATCTGGGCAAATAAAAACAAAATCAGTTTGATTTACACACCTCAGCTTTCCAAATGGAATAGAAAGGCTCCATTTAGAAACAACAATATAAAAGACACTTACAAACATAATGGGAATATGTGAATTTTGAGAGTGACTGCAAGCTGAGGCACAAAATCCTTCTCACAGGGGGTATCTACACATGCTCAGGAGCTGACTAATTAGGTCTGCAGTAAAGCATTACCATCCACATGAGCAGTACTATTAGGCCAGAGTAAACGACAGGAAGTCCTCAACTTAAGATGTTCGAGTTACAATAAATGGCACTTATAGTGTTTATAAATTGACACCCAGTTTCGACTTTCTGATGTCCGTTTCTACTTTACGACACTTGATTGGACATGACGCCATGCCAGCGAACAAGTTCACTGTGTCGCCCATCTCCCTGGAGAACATCTGTCCAAACTTCCTTGGACGTTTTCTTTAAGAAAGCAGACAAGACTCCAGAAAAACCTGCAGCCAAGACTGTTGAGAAGACTGCAGCCAAGAACCCTTCAAAAAGTCCAGCAAAATCACCTCAAGAAGTCCTTCCATAGTTTCATAGTTAGTAGGGTCGGAAGGGACCTCAGCAGATCATCTAGTCCAACCCCCTGCCATGTCAGGAAAGAGTACTGGGGTCAAATGACCCCAGCAAGGTGTTCATCCAGCCTCCTCTTAAAGACCCTCAGGGTAGGAGCCAGCATCACTTCTCTTGGAAGCTGGTTCCAGACCCTAGCCGCCCTGACAGTGAAGTAGCGCCTCCTGATATCTAGCTTAAATCTACCCTCTGCCAGCTTGTGACCGTTATTCCTGATCACTCCTGGCAGTGCACAGGGGAACAGGGACTCCCCCAATGCCTGTTGGTCCCCTCTGACTAGTTTGTAACAGGCCACTAGATCCCCCCTCAGCCTTCTCTTGTGGAGCCGCTCCTCGTAGGGCCTGCCCTGTTGCCCCCTTATCATGCGAGTGGCCCTCCTCTGGACCCTCTCCACGTTGTCCACATCCCTCTTGAAGTGCAGCGCCCAGAACTGGACGCAGTACCCCAGCTGCGGCCTGACCAGTGCCGCATAGAGGGGGAGGATTGCCTCCTTGGACCTGGTCAAGATGCATCTGTGGATGCATGACAAGGTGCGGTCGGCCTTCCTGACTGCATCCCCACACTGCCGGCCCATGTTCATCTTGGCATCAGTGATGACTCCAAGATCCTTTTCTGCCTCTGTACTGATGAGAAGGGAGTTCCCCAGCCTGTAGGTATGGTGCTGGTTCTTCCTCCCCAGGTGCAGCACCTTGCACTTGTCAGTGTTGAATCCCAACCTGTTCTCATCCGCCCACCCCTGTAACCTGTCTAGGTCTGATTGCAGCCTATTCCTCCCTTCTAGCGTCCCCATATCTAGGCTGCTTCACAGATTTTCAATAGGCATTCACTTAAATGTGTGATGGGATTGGATCTCTGATCCCAGCAACTGCTCCTTCTATCATGCTGTACATGCAAGGCAGGACACAATTCTGAGATCCCGCCTCACCTTGCACCAACAAGCAGAAAGCTGTATGCCAGTGAAGCTGTGCAGTCCCAGGGCTGAGACCACTGATGTGCCGATGGGCAGTCCCAGCCTTGGGGCTCCAGTGCAGTCTTGAACAACTCCGATGTGACCCCACAACTGAGACTACCAAACAGCTGATCACAGGCCCAGGACTGCACTGGAGTCTTCAGTGGGGATCACGCAGGAGTGTGGGATGCGCTCTGGCACAGTCCTGGGCCTGAGACCGCCCATCACCTGAGGCCCCAGAACCGCTCTGAAGCGAGTTCCACACCCCGGTGAGGTCCCAGCACATTCCCCACATGTGCAATTTGAGGTGGGATGGAAACCAGACACAAAATTATCTCATGTATTTTGTGGAAGAATTTTGTAGCTTATTCCCCTCTTTATCATGCTATTAATTGCACGAATGTGTGTGGCTAGGTCACTATTTAAGATCCAACTAACTGGTTACTCATGGCTTAACTGTAACCTCTGTCAGGGGCCCAAGAGAAATTTCTAAGTTTCTTTTTTCTAATCCAGATCAGAATGCAAAACCCTGTACTGGAACAATGCAATTTTCTATAGCAAGGAAAATTCCAATTTCCAGTTTGCTCTAATCACAATAGATGAGTCAGGAGGCCCAATTAAAGCTGCATGCACAAACTTAATTCTGCTATTACCTACATTTAGGTGCTTAGCTTCAACACAGTTTTTGCTACTGTGTACAGACTGGGGCGGGGGGCGGTACTTACAGGTAGAATAAGGGGAAAGGGCGGGGTGCATTTAGATTTCTTTACAAGTTTCATGTAACTATTTGTGACACACCAAATGACTCATTTGGTGACTTGAATAAAAGCTTACAAAATGCCACTGACCTTATAAGTTGCTGAAATAATGATGAATAAACTCACCATAGCTTCCTCACATCCCTAAAAGGGAAGATATGCTATTCAGAGTACTCTGTTCATGGCAGCTCAATAGCTTTGTTTCAATTTTATTAAATTAAAACATTAAGTCTTTTTTTTAAAAAGCTTTCAGAATATCTCCCTGTTCCAGTTAGAACCTTGAAGCCATTTTTGGCTGTCACCTCAAATTCCCATTGGAAACTTGGGGGAAACCCTGAATAGTTTTGATAAGCATCTGTTTTACAAAAGAGTGTCTTAATGCTCCTTATATGAAACATTACAGTTTACAGGAAAAAAAGGGAAATCCCCTCTGAGAATTACACAACACATACTGATTATAAGCTATAGCAATACTACCTAAGGATGCATTCTTATTTCAGTTTCTGCTGACCATATTTATCACAAAGACAAAATTTCAACAATTTGTATTCAGCACCAGTGCCAAACCCCAATAATATAGCTAGCTCATGTTCACAAGAATTTCCTGGTTCTATTATGAAACAGAATGTATATGTACGAGATAAAGCCAAGATTTATTTTAAACATCAGGCACAGGATAGGACATCACTGAAAGCTAATCAGATTTTTTTTTCTTCAGCACATTAGAAAACTAACTTCCACTTATGAAAATATGTGACAAACTAAGTTCCAGAAAGCTGTATTTCTGTTCTTTGAAATATATATACTCCATATATAACAGAAACTCAGGAATAGTTAGTTAACTTTGTTATATCTCCTTGTACAAGGTTGTTTTCAGCAAAAGCAAATCAGAAAAGCAGGAAAAGGCAAAAGTGTATTATGTAAATATGGTCTCTTCATACAGTTGGAATTTATTTTTTTCTAATGCTATGACTACAAAATCAGATACCTTTACTCCAGACAGCATCATATGCAACACTCCCATCACTGATTAACTTTGTCCAAATATAATTCCATTCATATTTATCCATAGATATATCTACTTGACTTTGAAAGAAAAGTCTTTCACAACAGCATGATTAAATATTTCCGTCTTTAACTGTTGATACAATGCCATTTCATTATGAAAAATCATAAGAGTGTGTGTCATTTTTTAAACTGCTGCTTGACAGTACCTGATATTGTCTTCTTTCTCAAACACTAGCAATTAAAAAGATACCCCATAAATCTTCAAAATATTCTTAAATGCCACGTGCTTGCCAGCAACAACTTTATACATTCTGCACAACCAACAGAAACTTCCTCTTCCATTCATGTTTCTCACTGGTCTGTGTTTCATTCTGGTACCAAGCAAGTATCCTAATGCTGTATACCACATTTCCATCAATTATAAAAATCCAAACATCTTAGAAAATCTCTCATGAGTTTAGAATGCACCCGTGAGACTAGACATACCCGCTCCTCTCTTCTTTCTTAATAATACTGCAAAACTTCTTTACAACCTTTTTTTAAACACCACAGGGAATCTGCTGTTCTGCAACAAAGAGAAATATAGGAACAACTAAATTTAATTTCTTCCTGCAATTTTAAATGTTGCCTCATTTAAAATCCTCTGTTGTAAAACCCCAAATAAATCCACATAACAGCTTTGCTGTGTTCACCACAAGAGTCTACTTGGAAGGTACACACAGGAGTGTGACAGGGGGCCACCCCGGGGCTGGGTCTCACACTGGCCTGCCCACCTGTCTAAATAGGGTAGTCTGCCCAGTCTCGCCTGCCACAACTTGCTGTTCCCTGAAAACTGGTGTATAAATAAGGGAGGCTGCTTATTTTACTGCCCGATGCCAGGGGGCACTGTACATGACTCCGACCTCTCCTTATCGTGTCCTATGCCTCGCGGATGGCATCCTTGAGTTGCTCTGGCTCATGGCTGAGCCAACCTCAGCCCCTTGGTAGGCCTCATACATTCACCCTTTCACTCTGTCCCATCGGGCCTCATTCATACTGCACAGCCAACCCCTCTCACACTCTGCCCTCTCTCATTGGGCCACACCCAACCTGCCCTGCTCCCTTGAGTGACCGTGTAGGCCATCAGGCTTGCCTACTCACACTCCTCGGCTGGCTGCCATGCAGCCTCTCGGGCCCTCTCGCAACCCTCACTGAATAGTGACCCGCCAGTTTGCCTGGCCCTGGGCAGAGCTCTGACCCAAGCCCCTCTCTGAGTAACTCGTCACTCTCGCTTCCTCGTTAGGGCCTACAACTTGCCCTTTTGACCTAAATTTGGCCTCACCACGTCTGACGGCTTACCAGGGTCTCTCTGATCCAACACTCTGCCTTACCACGTCTGAGGACCTACCAGGGTCTTGGCCTTTGGCCCAGCTGCAGCCTCAGGCACCCATAGACTAGTCTGACTAGTCTCTGACTAGTTTGTAACAGGCCACTAGAACCCCCTTAGCCTTCTCTTGTGGAGGCTGAATAGGTTCAGGTCCCGTAGCCTCTCTTTGTAGGGCCTGCCCTGCTGCCCCCTGATCACGTGAATGATGATGCTCAGCTATTTATAATGAATTGTTTGCTTGTCATTCCTGTTTCAGTTTGGTATTTTTTTTGGTTTCAAATTCTTCTGTATCTTTCCCTCCGACATACCTACATTGGCTTCTCTGCAACACAACTATTTTCTATTTTCTTTTCAATTTCATTACCAGCTTCTTTTTTATCCTTATTCTTAGTCTTACATACTCTCTCAGAAAAAAAATATTTATATTGCTTATCCTGTAAGTATACATTTTCTCTGCTAATTTCTGTGATCAAATCATAAAAAATAATCAATACAAATGAAACTAAGGTGAGAAAAGAAAAAAGTGTTAATTTCATCAATACATTTGCAATATCTAAAGAGGTCTGAAGAGTGTTTGTTACACATTCTATTTATGTCATTGTTGTTGCAATAAAATTGTATGTAATAGAAGTGCACCTATTCATTAATCCCATATCGGTTCAGCACCAATATAAGGAAAACTGACAGTATCAGAATTGGCTTTTTTGGCTGA
>NW_017728886.1:253423915-253441676 GCF_001723895.1 Crocodylus porosus | reverse complement strand
AGATTGAGGCCCCACCGGTGAGGGAGGGAGTGGGACTGGGGCAGGAGCAGGTGCTATGCAGCTGAGGCAGGGCGCAGGATGAAGGTGTGAATGGCTCATCTGGGGAGTGTGGGAAGGGGGTGGTGGCTCCCACTGCTGCCCAAGCACAGGGGGGCATGGGGGGGGGGCGTGTGCCCCCAGATATGTCTACAGGGTGAGAATGGGCTGCTGCTGCAGGCTGGGGCAGCACCAGGCTTTTCCTGGAAGGGGGGTTGTGTCACGGCTGTGCTGAAGACAGGCAATGGTAGCGATGGGAGTGGAGCAGGCTATGGTGAATTTTGGTGTGCCTGCAGCCTCCCCGTAGCCCTGCTCCCAGTGCTGCCATTGCCCGCCCCAAGCACAGCACAGCCCAGCCCAGCCCCTCATTGGGAAGAGCTTGGTGCTGCACTAGCCCCCAGTAGTAGCCCGCCCTTGTCTTGTATGCAGATCCAGGCACACATGCCCTCCATGCCATCCCAGGGTACACGCAGCAACAGGAGCTGCCCCCCTCCCCGCAAGCTCCATCCCACCCCCTGCCATGGCTGTTGCAGCACCTGCCCCAGCCCCACTCCCTCCCTCACCACGGGGGCCTTGATCTGCCCCCCACACCCCTTACCTCCCCCCTTCCCCCACAACAGACTTACCACCCAGGCACTGCTCTCCATGTGGTGTGGCTGCATATTGGCAATTGGATTGGTGTTGGCTGATATGGCTCGTTCAAAATCAGTCATCAGTATCGGCCAAAAAAATCTCTATCAGTGCATCCCTAGTACATAACCTTTTGAATATGGTTATGGAGCTTCCCGCATTTTATCTACTATTAATCAGAAACCACACAGATCTCAAAGTGCAAGGCTAGTATCGTATTTCTCATAATGCAGGTAGGGAGACTGAGGGTATGTACAAATGTCTGCTGCACCCAGCCTACGTTTAGGCAGCCTACTTTAAGCCGCCTAAATATAGACCAGAAGCAGCATGTACAACTGTTTGCTCCTGCCAGGAGCTGCACAGGCAGCTCGATGCAAGTAACTTGGAGTCGGGGAAGTGGCTCGTGGGCCTATGGGGGAGGGTTTGCCCAGTGAGGGCAAGGGTGGTTGACTGTGTACGGAGGGAGCAGGTCGGGAGGCTAAAAACAGCCAGGTCAGCATTTGGGAGGGGGGATAGATGGAGGGAGGAGTAGGACAACCTCAGGGCAAGGGTAAGAGGGTGGATTTCTCAGGGGCTGTGCTGGGAATATGTTCAGGTGTTCAGGAGACTGAGTTAACCCTTTCCTAGTTCAGACTAATCCTTTCTGAATCTAACTTAGTGCACCTCCTGAGGTAAACTGACTTGGATTGGGTGTGCCATTTATTAGCCGAATTAACCACTCTGAACACCTGCCTGATTGGACATTTAGACAGACCTAACCCTGGATAGGTCATTAATATTGTAATGCCTGTACGTACCCCGAGGCACAAAAGGAATCAGTAGATAACTTGACTTTTAGTCCAGTCTTCCTAGGACACACTGCAACTCGTTACCTGGCACCATACATTCCCATTTGGAATAATGCAGCTGAGAATCAAAACAATGAGAGTCTTCCAATAATATTTTTTTTCTTTTAATCTAAAAAAAATCTTGTCTCTTCTGTAAACTAAATCTCATATGTGCATTTTAAGATGCTTTTTTAAAAATATGATTACATCGTTTTTTCCATAAGAATGAAGGCTCCTGACTCATTCAGTGCTCAAGCTAGTCCTCAGTGAATAGACGTATAGACAATATTTTATTGTATTCTTTTGAATCAATGCATTTCTCAGTGCCTTTTTTACTGTATACCATGAAAACTAGAATAACAGAATTAATCATTTTCTCACTGAATTTTCAATTATTCTTGTTATTATTGTTGTTGGCACAATGTCAGAGTGCTTCAGAATTAATGAATAATTCTACAACACTAATTTGAGATAAAGTAGCATTGTGGTAATCACTAATTCTGGAAGGAACAGAAAGATTTTCTGCTATGTTAATATACCAAAGGCCTGTCTCAGGCGTGTCTGTGACAGCCTCCCCGCCCCACTGGCTACTCAACTCCCTTGCTTTACCCTGACCCTCCCCTTCTGTTCTCTTGCCACACCTTGATGAACATATAACTTTTAAAAAAAGGGGAGACTGCCCAGGGATTCCCAAGAGAGTTCACATCTGCTCCTGGTCTACTCCTGGGTCTTAGTCTGATATAGTTCTGGCCTTGAGCCCAGCCTGGCTCCCATCTATAGGTACCTAGTCCCCACTGGGTCCCAGACCTTCTCTGCTCCCATCTCTGTTCTACTCTCAGGTACCTGGACCCATACTGGTCCTTTCCCCCACTTTCACGTAAGCTTTAGTTCTGCTCCCAGATTGTTGGCCTGTTCTCAGGCCTCTGGCCCTCTCCACCCTGTTCCCAAGCTGTGGCCCTGATCCTAGGCTTGTTGGGACCTTCTCCTCCCCTTAGTCCCTCACAAACCTCCAGATGTTACCACAGGGTGTAATCTTCTAGGTGTTATTTAGGAGCTGCGGCCATGGTGCTCAGGACATATTCTCACAGCAGCCTCCAGAGCCCAACTGCCTGCTCAGCTCAGGGCCTGAGCTTATATACATCCTAAGCCCAGCCCCCTACTGGGTCATATAGCTCCTGATGGTCTGCTGCCACCTCTGCAGCCTGCCTACCCTTAAAGTAGCAGAAGCACCAAGCTTCCTGCTACAGTTGGGTCAAAATGAGCCAGGCAATGAGATGAAGTGTGTTTTAGCAGAAAAAGCACTGGACTAGTCAAGTAACCTGCTGGTTCCTCTTTGTGGCTCAGTCTCCCTAATTGTATTATGAGGAACATGATACTGGCCTCCTTGGGCACACTTTGAAATCTGCATGAATTCTGACTATTAGTAGATAAACCAAAGGGAACTCTCAGTAAATCTGAATTATCCTTTAAGTCATGAGTGGATGTGTTACAAAAAATATGGTCAAGTCCAAGGGTGTACAACCTTTTTGTCTGGTGAGCCAGATGGGTAGTGCCAGGTCTGTCCATAGGCCAGATCCAGTTGGTAGGCTTAAACTGTTATGCAGGCCTGGTGCATCAGGGGCCTGATCCAGCCACAGGGGGGTGCACAGCCTGACCCTGATCCATCTGCTGGAGAGGAAGAGGCGTAGGGAGTGGCCTGACCCCAATCCAAATGCAGGGTGGGTCTGACCCTGATCCTGTTGCACAGCACTAGCCCAAGCAGGGCTGGATTTGGCCACATGGAGCATCCACCTCTCCTCCTCTGCCAAATTTTCTGAATTATGGAGATCCTCATAGGCCAGATGCCATGCCTTTGTGGACCTAAGGTTGAGCACCCCGGTCTAGTCTTAACAACCTTATGTTCAGGGTAGTCCTCTGGCCTGCACTGCACAGGATGTCAGACTAGATGATCATAATGATCTCCTTTGGCCATATTATCTATTAGTCCATATAGTTATGAATTCTGTATAATAGAAATTGAAACACAAAGAAGAATGCCAAAATTGTTGTGTTCATTAATTTTGGGTGCCCAGCTTGAGACTCGTATTCAGAGTACTTGCTATTTTCTACTCCTTTTTACAGGCTTAGAGTGAAACTCCAAGACGTCCCTCTTTTCATAATTTAATGAAGGGGTTGAGGCCTAGTGATGATAATCCTCAGTTTAGTTGGGAGCTTTGAGTTCTTAATTCTTTTTCACATTTGGCCTTGGCTATATCAAAGTAGGTGACCAAAAAATGAGAAATATCCCCTCCTCAGACCCAGTCAGCCATGTAAAAGCTTAGCTTAAATAACTATTTCAGTATTGTATGGGAGCTGTGTGGCAGAAGCAAAAAAGGCAGAACTGGGGGGAAGAATCAAAGCATCTTGGTATATGCCTTGACTTAGGTGTTGCCCTATCTAAATTTTGAGCACCTGCCTTAGGAGGATAATTTAGAATCTCTACAGAGTATCTATACAGTCAATGAAGTACAATTTATAATTAGGAACCTACTGAAATTGCAATTTTGTGGAAATCCAGCATTGCCTGCAAAACTCAGGCAATGCCTGTGAAATCTGTGGGGAAAAAAACTTGCTGAAAATAAGTGGCACTGCGGCCCGTGGGGAAGGGCTGAGGGGGGCTGTCATCACAAAGAAGCGCCCGAGATGACTGCTGCCCCTGCCCCAGCCCATTGCCACTGACTGACTGAGAGGCTGCCTGTCATGTGGCCCCACCCCTCTCCACCAATTGGTGGTGAGGGGCAGGACCGCATGACAGATAGCTCTTGCAAGCAATTGGTGGTGAGGGGTGGGCTTGTACGATGGACAACCTTTGCAACCAATCAGCGGTGAGGGCCAAGGCCCTGAGGCCAATCAGAGGTGTGTGCATGGGGGGAGAGGTGGGCCACCATGGTCAGCCTGTGAAAATGGCTGCCAGACCTGCAATCTCCCCACAAAGTTGGCTGCCCACCTCCTTGAGTTGGGCAAGACCTTATTCCCAATCTCTAGGAATGTTATCCAGTCCAGTCAGACTCTAGAGGCACCTGAGAGCAATTCAGGTTTGCATTTCTGGGAGCTCTACATAGAAAATCTGGCGCTGTTTCTCTAGGACAGCATTCAGCTACTTCAGCCATGACTTCCTGCTTTATTAACCGCACACCTTCAGTTCTTCTGTCATATAAGGCCAGGGTGTTACAGAGAACCACCTCCTTTAACGCATAGCTCTTATTCATTCCTTAATCATCATCCATGTCACACACCCAATGAGTGTAGGGACAGACTCCATTTATTTTTTATCTTTTTCTTCCAGAAAAAATATTTTGTTGGAATGATTTTTAAAATCCCAGCAGAAAATCCAAAGCATATTCAATATACATAATAAAGTTGGCACATCTAATCAAAAGAAAGCAGAGCCATACCAAAACCAATGTCAAGACAAAACCAAAACAGACACAGAAAACCCACAAGTAAATTAAGTAAAAGAGTTGACTACTACTACTGAAGTTGAATAGTACCATACTCTTCAAACCACCCCACTGCTCTCAGTTACAATCCTAAGGTAATTAAAGTGCTTCTCACAGTGAGTATAGGAGACTGAATGCAACCCTACACATTCACATATCTAAATCATGTAGATATCTCAGTTAAAAGTTTATAGCAAGTGCCTAGACTAAAGAGAGATAATGTTTTCACATATTCAGAAACATAACTAGTGGCTTGAACTGTCCATTTATGGCCAAAAAGACAAAAGAATTAGTGGGAATAAGGGCTGCAAGGACATACAAGTTGATGAAGAAAATAATCCATACGGGGGAGGGAAGTAATCACACTGGGATGCAAAAAGACCAATCCCTGTTGATTTTGTAGAGAAACAGCCCATGTCAAGTAGCATAAAACCAGATCATCATCTCAGAAGGCAGGTAAATTTATAGTTTTCCTACTTTGAGTTCACGCACTTCCAGATCATTAGAGTGTCTACTAAAAATAAAGAAAGGACCTGAAACTCAGCTTCCCAGCATTTGTGAAATGACGCTGCTATGAAGCCTGCTGAAAATGAGTAAATGGCACATGATAGCACTTGGTTTCTCTATTTTCATCAAAGCTTGTGAATCTACTGAATAAATTCAAACTAAGAAATTATATTCAGGGTTGAGTACATCTGCAGATAAATCATTAGAGGGTGCTTTTTCCCTTATAAGATCTAGTGCGAGATTTTTTTATTTATCATTTTCCCCTTAGTCCAAAGCACTGCTCCAAACTAGAACTTAGTGTGCAGTGTCCTGATTTAGGAAGGCACTTTAATGCATCTAAATACAAGTGACTACATTCACTAACTGAATCAAGGCCTATTCAAGATGGAATTTACTCCTTTGGTCAGGAAATGATTTATAGGTTGGTTAGAAAGGAAACACTCGTTTTCTTACACTCCTCTTTTCTCTCCAAACATCATAGACTTCATGTAATATTTGAGAAGTTGCTTAATCACTTTCTACTTCAGTTCCTGATTTGTAAAACTAGGATACTATTTCCTTTCTCCCACACTTTGTTTTCTATTTAGACTGAAATCTCTTATTTCCCACTATGTGTATATACAGTACCTAGCATGATAGGCCTCAGTCTTGGCTGGTCTCTGCAGGTGCTACAATACATATGAAAATGACATAATGCCTATGAATATAGGGATCACACAATTGTAAAAGCTTATCTAGGGAAAAAGGAACTTGAGAAAAAACATAATAGGAACAACAACAGAATCACTCAGCAAAAAACCTGAAAACAATATTAAGGATTTGTGCAAACAGCAAAACTAAGTGTATAGGCCTTAGCGCCAACAGAAATATTTGTGTGGATATAAGGATGAAGATACCAGCTGGAGTACCAAAATATACAAGACTGGTAGCAGAATTAGAATAATTGCTAAAATATTAAACTTCCTAAATTGTTTCCAAATTCTTTAATTAATTGAGGTTGTTCAATTATTTCTTGTAGGCTGTTGTTTTTGTTTCACTCTTAAGTGTTTTAAAAAACAACATATTAAGTGTTATATTTGCCACTTTATAATCCTTCAAAGTCTCCCATAATATAGTGAACTTTACAGAATGTCAGTTAAAGGTTCACTTATCTCCATGCCAATTTCCTTTAAAACCTGTGACTCAGCATGTCATCTGAAATCAATTACTCTGTGTACTTTAAATGCATTTAACTTTCATAACCAAGTCTTAACTGTATGCTATATAGCTTGCTTGTATAAGAGCTATCACTGACCCGAAAGTGGTCATTACCCTGCTTGCTGCTTGGGTGCATGCACGTGCACACACGCACAACCCTCTCCCCACACTCCTTCCTATACAAGCAAAAACCCTGCTTAATCTTGCTTTTTATCAACTATAGATGTTTTTAAACATTTTTTTTCAAGAGGTCTGATGTTAGGTGCAATTTGCCTTATATTTCTTACTTTTACTACTGATCCTCCAATGACAATTTTTAAATAGTTTTTGCTTCTTAATTTTTTCATATTGCTGTCACAGATTAAAGTTTTCAGATGTGACTCCGGTTTTCAAATGTGATTCTGGCTTATATATATGGGCCTCATTTTCGGATGCTGAAGGCACACCCTTCCTGAATATCAAGTCATTAAACTTATCTCCAGCTGGACCTTAGCCTTCCATCTCAAAAATGAGATCCAAAAACGATCAGTCTCTTACCTAACCTAAAGAATGCATTGCCTTCTGCTATTCTGCCCAGTTCACTCTAGATCATTAATTTACCACTGATTGGATCATTAGGACACTACACGATTAACCTCTTTCCAGTATGAACATTAATTATTTATTTCCACTCTCGTTTTCAGTCTCTCACCCCGTGTTTAGTTTCTTCACAAAATAATAATAAAAATTGCTAGGCAAAAGCCAGGGATAGGACTTGATTTGCTAAGGCTTACAAACTACCATTTCATGTTTTGTGCTGTTTCTAGCAACAGACTAGAAATCAATCCTATGGTGTTACACAGACTTACTAAAAAAATCTTCCGAGTCCAGGAGCTGCAGCATTTAACTTGTTCACTTCCTGAATGGGAACACTGTCAAGGTTCTGCCCTGAAAACTTCATAGATTTCAGTAAAGTGTTATTCTGAGACATTTGTTTGCTAAGGGTCAGGTTCAGTCATTCTTACTCACGGTGAGTGATGGATTTCGGAAGGGTTACTTGCAGAGGAAGATATTACTCAGCATGACTAAAGGTGGCACAAGTTGACCCTAGGTATCTTTAAATGTTTCCAGGGATATTCATTCATAAGCTCCCAGTAAAAAAATAGGATGACATACAAGTGGTTAAATCTGGGACTTAGGAGAACAGTGTTTACTTTTCTGTTCTGAAATCATGGGCAAATTACTTGTGCCCAGATCCATAAAGGTATTTTTAAGCTCCTAACTTCTACCAAAATCCATGGGAGGGAGGCAATGAAATATGTTTGTGGATTTGAGCCTTAGCCTCTTTGGGCCTCTTGCCCAGTTGTAGAATGGGTATAATTGTTTCCCTCCCCCTGATAGGGGATTTCTGGCAGTAAATATGTTATACAGTAGTGGTACTTAATCTTTTAGCTCGGTGGACCACGTGAGTGGTGTGGGAGTGGCCCCTGGGCTAGATCAAGCCCTGCACACCAGGATTAGACACTGGGATGATGAGATTGGGCTCCAGGGGCCGACACCACCCCCTCCTGTCAGAATCGTGCCCTGGGGACCTGGTACCACCTTCACATGCCAAGATTAGATCCTGGGCTCTGGTGCCACCCTCTCCCAACCCTGTGCACTGGCATCAGGTGCCCATTACAGCACACAGGGCCTGGGGCTCACCATGGGTCTGGACATTTGGCAGCAAGGGACCACTCCTATGCTACCAAGTTTCTGGATCTATGGATAACATGGCACTGAAGGCTAGATCTGGCCCATGGGCTAGAGAAAATTAATGATCTGGAGTGAACCAGAAAAAAAAAAGCAGAAGGAAATGAGTACCGTGAGGTGTAAAGACTAGCCTTAGTGGATATTAGACATAGGGACAGTGAGAAACAACCTAAGGAAAGACATACCAGCTCCAGTATCCAAATGCTTCTCTTTACATTATTTCTGTGTGTTGTTTCATTGGTCCTATAAAACTAATTATCATAAATTAATATGACTCCAGAATAATCTGATTCTTAATAGCATTACTGATGTAGAAGGCAGAAAGATCACCAAGAAGGGAAGGTCAATGTACCCTGCCTCATGAGGATTAACAAAGGGAATAAGTATTTTTTATTTTTGAAACAGAATCCAATATTTTACGTCAAAATATTACTGTCAGTAAGTTCCACGCATTTGATTTATCACCACTTCATGCTGCTCCCCTATAAACTTCCTTTTCCAGCAGGCATGTAGTCAAAATGACATTTAGTCTTCCAACAGCTTGCCAGTGGCAGCTATTTATAGTAAATATTTACTGATAGTTGAACAGAAAAATAAAATTGTATACATGACAATAATTTGGAAGCTACTGATCTAATTCAGTTGGATCAACATTTTAGTACAGGAGCTACAATAAAAGACAAAACTATGTTATGACTCACGTTTCCTTTATTTTTAGAATGTCTCACGCTGCATTGCTGACTGAGACTTGTGAATCTACACTGATGTTACTTCCTAGAATCTCACAGAGACGTGATGCTTAGTGAGAGATTTTTATAAACCATATAAGCTTATCACTGAAGTTAACCATCACACTGGCTATGAAAAAGTTCCCTGTCTATGAAGTCTCTTATTTATGAGAGCTGATTTTGTAGTCTGATCAGCTTATTTTCAGTTTGTAATTTTTAAGTCATGATAACAACATCAGAAAGATACAGACATTGGGCAGAATCTGGAAGCCTCAAAATTCCACTTCTTGCTACAAAGAAATATAATATTATATATATATATATATATATACACACACACACACACACACACATACACATCTTATGTATATTTTATTCATAAGCTTAACAGCATACAATGAGATTTACCTTTCTGGGTGCCAAATTAACCAGAACTATAAATTAAATACGATCCACTCTTTCACAGTAGCAAATTAAAGCCATATCTAGATTGCAGCATAACCACATTGGGCAACAGAACCCACAGCCATGATGTGCTGCTCCAGGCATGCTGCTGTGCAGCTGAGCTCATGTGGTATCAAGGATGAGTTAATTAGTACTACTCAGGGACAGTGTCCATGAGTATGCCCTCAGCACCATGCATGAATCACAGAGGATTAGGACTGGAAGGGACCTCCAGATGTCATGTAGTCCAACCCCCTGTCATCCCAAACCACAATCTAAACTCTGCAAAAGAGTACCATCAACTCCAAAACAACACAAAACTAACACCCTAACCTGCCACAACTAAAGTAGGTGAAACACAGCAGCCAGCTTCTTGCTTCTATGAAATGTTGTCAATATATAGGCCATACACCCTGCTACAAAGGAAAACAAAAAACCTCTGTACCAATCTGACCATGAGGTCATTTTTTTTTCCTGATCACAAATATGGCAATTGAGTATGGAGAAGCAATGGAGGACTAAGACCCTGTAGCCAGGAATCTGTGGCTTTGGTCTCAGGAGGACCACTGGCACACCCCAATCAAAGTCCCCAGCCTGAGCTGTAGCCAACACCCAATGACTCTAAGGAAGGCTTAAAAACACTCTGACACTTGTAGCAGAAAAGGCACCAGCAAAACCCAGAAGGATGGGAAATACCCACAGAAGAACATAAGCAAAGCTATTCCTAGATCATCCCCAACCAGTGGCTGTTCAAACTCTTCTTGAACATCTTGCAATGGAGAGTTCCTATGCAGTCTTCTACCACCTCATTGCTCTAAATGTGAAGACATTTTTCTGGTTATCCAATCTAAATTTACTTTGCTGCAACTTCAAACTATCGGTCCACATCCTCCTCTCTACAGCAAGAGAAAAAAAGATGCTTTCCCTCTTTATGGCAGGCCTTCAAGTACTTAAAGACTGCTATCATGTCCCCTGTTAAGTGACTTTTCTGCAAGCCGAACATGCCTAGCTCCCCAGCCTCTCCTCATACGACTTGCCTTCCAAGTTTTCATCATCTTTGTTGCTTGCCTCTGGACCCTCTCTAACTTTTCTGTTCCCTTTTTAAAAGGTGGAGCTCAGAACTACACACAGTACTCCAGATGAGGCCTAACCAGTACCAAGTAAGGAGGCATTATCAACATCCTTGTTTTGCACCTACTGTTCTATTGATGCATCCCAAAACCACATTCACCTTTTGTGAGGCTGCATCACACTGCAGACTCATATGGATTCTGGGATCTATCAAGACTACAAAGTTGTTTTCCATAGTGCTGCCATCCAGCCAGGTGTCACCCATTTTATATTTGTATTTTTGATTATTCCTCCTCAGGTGTAGCATCTTGCATTTGTCTGCACTGAACTTCATACTGTTAGCTCTAGTCCAACTTTCCACTCTGTCGAGATCCTTCTGAATTGCACTCACATCCTCTGAGATGTTCCCAGTTTTTCCCAGTTTCATGTCTTCTGCAAACTTCCTTAAGAAGCTTTCTATGTCAGCATCTAAACTGTCAATAAACATGTTAAACAGCACCAGGCCCAAGACAGGCCCTTGTGGGACCTGATGCAAACTCTCCTGCCATTCTGACATGGACCCATTAATAATTAACCTTTGTTTCCATGGATCCAATTATCTATCCACCTTGTAGTAGTTTTATCTAAACCACATCTATCAAATTTATGAGAAGGTTTTGTGGGACCTTGTCAAAAGCCTTTCTGAAGTCCAAATACGCTATATCCACCCAGACAGTTACCTTGTCAAACAAGGATATCAAATTTGTTTGACACAATTGCATTTCATAAATCCATGCTGGCTGCCTGTGACCAGCCTTTCCTCCTCCAAATGCTTGCAAATGGTCTTCCGTAGGCTATGGCTCCTGTAACTTCCTAGGTATGGAGGTGAGGTTAAGCCATCTGTAGTTCCCTTGGTCCTTTTTGCTTTTTTTGAAGACGGGGCACTACATTAGCTCTTTTTCAGTCTTCTGGTCCCTGGCTCATCCCACAACTTCATAAAGATCCCTGCCAAGGCCTCTGAGATTTCCTCTACAAGCTCCTTCAGTACCCTGGAATGAAATTCATCCAGCCCTGCTGACCTGAATTCATTCAGACGCAACAAAACCTCGCTGATTGTCTCTTTTGTCGTCTCCTCCCTAAGCTTGCCCTCTTCCTTATCCAGATAATCCTTATTAGGTGTTCGGCTGCAGCTTAATTTTTTAGTGAAGACTGAGACAAAGTAGGTGTTGAGTAGCTCGGTCTTCTTCACATCTTTAGTTAGGGGTTCCCCCTGACTTGCTAAGAAAAGACCCACAGCTTCCCTGGTCCTTCTTTTCTGGCCAGCATACTTATATAACCTCTTCCTGATGTCCTAAACCTTCTTTCCTGGGTGCAGGTCGTTCTTTATCTTTGCTTTCCTGATTTAGTCCCCCCAGGCTCTTACTATTTCCTGGTACACTTCCTTGGTGACATGCCCATTCTTCCATTGCTTGCGTGCTTTCCTTTTGCATTTGAGGTGTGACCGCCAGGTTGCGATTCCCCGTTGTCAGGTGGTTCTAGTCCTGTAGGTAGGTGACACTACCCTCTTGGGACCGCTTCAGTATCGGAGCAGCTCTCTCTTGCCCAAGTCCCCGACCTTGTTCTCGTCTGCCACGACTTGATGTTCTACAGTGTCAAGGTCGGTTCGCGGTACACTCTGTGGCCCAGGTCCCTTGGCAGTCACATCACGGGGCTCCACCATCCCTGCACGCCGGCCTCACGCCACCTCTAATGCGTTCTTTCCTGTTTGAACCTGTACGAAGTCACAGCACAGGTTCGGCCTCACCAAAGCACCAGCGACCCTCTTTCTATGAAGATGCTACCTTAGCTATCCCAGCTGGGGCAACCAACATCACGAAACAAAACACAACAAACAAACATAAAGACCCGCTACTCAGCCCCTCTACATGCTGAGCATCCTATCTGGACCTCCCCGGTCCTTCTGGGCCATCCTTGGCCCCTAGTCTCCCTGGTGCCACTACAATTCCACGGCACTGTGGCTCGGCAGCGATCCCCGCCCCGACTACACCCTGCTCTCCTGGGTCTTCTCCCCCTTTTTGTGGCTGAGTCTCCACACCGTCACCTCGGCATTCCACCTGCCGGTCACGCTGTCTTTGGGCTTGTGCTCCGTCGCGCCCTCCGTGGCTGTGCTTCCCTCTCCTCCTCTATCAGGAGCAGCCTCCAGCCACGCTGTCTGCCTCTTCTCCTCCGGAGCCACGCCGTCAGCCGATGCTGCTGTCTTTCTCCCCGGTGGAGCCGGTAGCTGCCCCTCCGTGGCGTTCTCCGCCCCTCTCGCCGGCGGAGCTGTTAATTGCTCTGCCCTGGGGCTATCTGCCCCTTCCGCGGCTGCAGCTGCCGCTTTTAACTTCCCCGGCTGGCGTCCTTCCGTGACTTCACCGGCTGGATGCACCTGTATAAACAGGTGGCTGATGTGCCGCGCGGGTCCTCTCTGTGGCGTCGCGTGCTCCTCCTCGGGTTCTGCAGGTAAGCCCAGTTTACTAGTTGTCTCCCCGGGACATGAGGCATTTTAGAAGCTCCATGTGCAGCCACGTTGGTTTCTTGCCATTCTTCTTGTGCTTCCATTGTGCTGGGACAGTTTCTGGTTGAGCTTCTACTGTGCCCTTTAGAAGCTCCTAGCCCTCCTGGGTGACCTTATCCTCCAATCCTATCCCAGGAGAGAGGGTACTCCTGGGAAGGGATGGAATCTACCTCATGAGGAAGGGTAAGTCCCTGTTCATGGCCAGGATGACCGATCTTCTGGACAGGGCTTTAAACCAAGATTGTGGGGGGGACGGGGATACACAAATTCAGACATGTCCAGGGATCAACATACAAGCAAGCCCAGTAGATAGGGACACTGCGAAAGCCACTTTTTCAGGAGCTGAGGGAATAGTTCACTATCAGGGGGACAGGAACATGAGGGCCTCGGTAGGACTCAGGTGCCTGTAGACAAATGCCAGGAGCATGGGGAACAAGCAGAAGGAGCTATCCCTCCTTCTCACCAGTGAGTATTATGATCTAGTAGGGATTACGGAGACCTGGTGGGACTCTTCACATGACTGGAGCGTATCTAGAGAGGGCTACACCCTGCATAGAAGTGGTTGGGTGGGGAAGAAAGGTGGAGGTGTTGCTCTCTATGTGAAAGAGTAGTATACCTCCTTGGAGGCCAACACCGACTCCAAAAATGGACAGCTTGAAACCCTCTTGGTCAAGGTGCGGGGGGATGGGGAAAGGGGGCAGCTAGAGACACCTAACTGTAGGTGTATACTACAGACCACCAAACCAGGGGGAGGAACTCGATCTGGAGTTCACCGGAGAATTGACTGAGGTGGCACATGTACATGACGTGGATGTCACGGGCGATTTTAATTATCCATACATCTCTTGGAAGGAACACTCAGCCAAGTTGGATCCTTCTTGACCTGTGTCGAGGAGCTCTTTGCGACTCAGGAGGTGCATGGGTCAACCAGAGGTGATGCTCTGCTAGACTTGGTCCTGGTCAAAGGAAACGTTCTCGTGACCGACTTAAATATAGAGGAAGTCTGGGCAACAGTGACCATGAAACAATCATGTTCACTGTCTGATGTAAGGCAGACAAATTGGATAGCAGGACTGAAGTCTTAGACTTCAAAATTACAAATTTCAAGAATCTTAGGTCACTAATAGGGCAAATGCTATGGGACCAGGGACCAAAAGCAAAAGATGTGCACGAGGAACAGTTGTTCTTTAAGGACACGATCCTTGAAGCACAAAGGAAGTCCATTCCCATGTGCAGAAAAGGTAACAGAAGGTCTGGGAAGCCCTCTTGGCTAAACAGGGAAATCTTGGTCCTCTTAAGAAAGAAGAAAGAGGTGTATAAACAATGGAAGCTCAGGGTGGGCCCCAAAGAGGACTATTCCATGATGGTGGCCCACATTGGCAGGGAACAGATAAGACAGGCTACAGTGGTAACCAAACTTAGATTAGCAGCGGGAATCAAGGACAACAAGAAGTCCTTCTTTGGGTACACAGGGAACAGGAGGAAAACAAATGGGAGTGTGGGGCCACTGCTCAACAACTCAGCACCCAGGAGAAAGCTGAACTCCTGAATGACTACTTTGCCTTGGTCTTTCACCAGACCAAGGGGAAAACCATGCCAAGTAGAGTAGAGAATGAGCATAGTATCAATAATCGCCTTCCTACTATTGCCGTAGAACTGGTGTATGACCAATTAAAAAAATGAGACATATACATGTCAGTGGGACCAGATGATCTTCATCCGGGAGTGTCAAAGGAGATGGTCAAAGTCATTGCAGAACCCAGGGTGAAACTCTTCCCCAACTCATGGTGTTCTGGAGAAGTTCCTGAGGCCTGGATGAGAGACAATGTTGTGCCCATCGACAAGAAGGGCAGAAGGGAGGACCTGGGTAACTATATGCCAATAAGCCTAACTTCCATCCTAGGGAAAATCCTAGAAAAGTTCATCAAGGAGTCTATCTGCAATAAGCTTGCAGAAGGTAAGATTCTGAGTCACAGACAGCATGGCTTCATTGTGGGTAGGTCTTGCCTTACTAACCTCATCTTCTATGACTAGGTAACTCACCACCATGACATGAAAGAGAAGGTTGATATTGTATACCTTGACTTCCAAAAGGCCTTTGATCTAGTATCCCATGATGTCCTCATGAGAAATTTGAAGGATTGTGGGCTTAACTTCAAGACAGTCAGGTGGGTGAGAAACTGGCTGCAGGATAGGACCCAGAGAGTCGTAGTGAATGGATCTGTGTCATCCTGGTGAGAAGTGCACAGTGGTGTCCCACAGAGGTCAGTGCTTGGGTCCAGTACTTTTCAAAATCTTTATTAACGATTTGAATGTGGGGGTGAAGAGCTCACTGCCCAAGTTCACGGATGACACCAAGTTATGGGGGAGTGTGGTCACACTTGAAGATAGGCTACATATACAGGTGGAGCTAGACAGACTAGTAAATTGGGTGGATCGGAACCTGATGAAGTTCAACATTGAGAAATGTAAAGTGCTCCACCTCGGGACAAGCAACCCCCAACACACCTACAGGCTTGGTGGCACCAAAGTGACTAGCACCGTGGATAAAAGGGACCCAGGGGTAATAATAGACCACTATATGAATATGAGCTGGCAGTGCGATGCTGTAGCCAGCAGGGCAAACAATACTCTGGCATGTATCAATTGATGCATCTCCAGCAAAACCAAAGAGGTGATTCTTCCACTCTACTTGGCACTGGTGAGACCACAGGTAGAGTACTGTGTCCAGTTCTGGGCACCACACTTTAACAAGGACATGGACAAGCTTGAAATAATCCAAAGAAGAGCCACCTGTATGATCAGAGTCTTAAAAGGCAAGCCGTACGAGGAAAGGCTGAGGGATCTGGGACTCCTCAGCCTGAGGAAAAGAAGGCTGAAAGGGGACCTGGTAGCAGTTTACCACTACATTAAGGGAGTTCATCAGGGGCTCGGTGAGCAACTTTTCACTAGGGCACTCGAGGGGAAAACCAGCCACAAACTCATGGAAGATCGATTCAGGCTCAACATTGGGAAAAACTTTTTCCACAGTCAGGATGTCCAGACTGTGGAATAAGCTTCCTCCAGAGGTGATGCAGTCACCTACCCTGGAAATCTTCAAGAGGAGACTAGACAGTCACCTTGTTGGGGTCACCTGACCCCCAGTTATCTTTTCTGCTTGGTGCAGGGAGCTGGCCCTGATGATTTTGCAAGGTCCCTTCCAGCTTTACAATCTATGAATCTATCCTCCCTTGGCAGCATGCCTATTAACAACTTGAGTTGGGTGAAATCCTCCGTTTTGAAATCTAGTATCCTAATTTTCCTGACCGTTTCCAGGTCAGGAGGCAGTATAATGGGAGCTGCATAATGGGAGGGAGGGAGCCACTGCCTTGCACTATAAATCTATGGTTAAGGCCTAGCCTAAGAGTACTGCCTTGTGGCAAAGCAATCCTTCGTTTATCATGTACTTTTGCACTCTAACTTGTTTTCCCTATATAATTGTCAGTTTAACAAACTTCATATTAATTGTCTCAGGTCAGTAAAGTTGTCATAAACCAAATGATTTAAGATATCATAGGAGGATTCTCAAATCGCAGTTGGAGCATGAATGCACACACCTCTCAAAATGAAGTTAAAGACAATCAAGTAATAAGAACGTGGTGATGGGTGCCAGAACAAAAGCCAAAATGAGGTAGAAATGCAACCACCTAATGTCAAGTTCCTTAAAGGCTTTTATAAATCAAAAGTGCAATTTTATGATGTGAAAGATTACCTGTAAACAACTAAGGTAAAGCATCAACATAGGAATATTATGTTCATAAGTGTGCCCAAACAGGTGAACAGTTTACTAGCAATGAAAAAGTCCTTATGGTAGTACTCAGAGTAAAATAATCAAGCCTGTGTCATGGGAAGATACGCTGATATGAAGAGCACAGACTATCCAAACTGAGCAGCTAGAAAATGGGTCATATTACATCCAACTCAGGGAGGAGAGGGGAGGGGGTGGAGGTTTCTTGAGAAAGGGAAGGTTGTAAAAAATAATGAAATTCTTAATTTGGCTTCATTACTTATGAACAATGCTCTGAATAAACAACAAGACAAAGGTGGAAGAAACCTCCTTGTACCAATGACCTTTACTCAGCAATAAAATTTAAATTTTCCCAGGCCTGAGAAAAGGTAGCTCCAACACAGGCAGCTGATATTATCATCTAATCATTTCTTCATTGCAGATGCTGAACTTTCAGGTTTTCCTAAGTACAGAGAGACGTGTATTGCACCAGCATACTGATGAGGCTCTTTTCCACATTCAAAGTGGTAGCTCCAAACATGGAAGACTGTATGATGCTTCAAAATGCTTGAAAACGGCATAGCTATCTGTCAGCTTATAGGCCTTTCTCAGAGATACGGGAAAGAACAGTTCTTGATCCAGCAACAGTGTCTTTTATTCACCAAAGAAATAACCTCACACAGGCTGAGAGCCATGGGGCTCTTTAGCCTGTACAAGCGCAGGCTCAGGGGTGATCTGATGGCCACCTATAAGTTTATCAGGGGTGACCACCAGGATCTGGGGGAACGTTTGTTCACCAGAGCGCCCCA
>NW_017728886.1:253381896-253423737 GCF_001723895.1 Crocodylus porosus | reverse complement strand
CTTATCTTGCTGGGATCCTATGACCCCAGCTGACTTCCTGCCCTTTGGATGATCTTCCGAGGTCCCTTCCAGGCCTAATGTCTATGAAATCTATGAAATCCATGGTCCAAAGCTTTTTAGATGTCCAGTATGACTACTAGACAGCTGACCCAGATCTAAAAGTAACAGGATTAGAATGTGGGAGTTAAACCAAAGGAAAAACAGCCTTAGGCTGGAAGCTTTTAGAATGTCACTGTGTCCAAGGAACCGAATAACTAAAATGCACTCTGTCCTCTACTCCAAAAAGGGAAGGTTATAGACAATGAATGAAATCCTGACTTCACAGAAATGCTCCACTGAGTTCAATGGCACTAGGATTCTACCTTTGCTAGTTAACTGTTAGGTACAGTAGCATCAAATATATTGGGTGATACTTGACACCGGCAGTAACAGCAGACCAGGACAAAGCAACTCTTGAGTTCTTTGGCACTCCTTTCCAGCCCAGCCACAGAAAGGTATAGCAGTTCCCTGGATATAAGACTTGCACTTAATGCAAAAGAGCAGAATGGGAGTCTTTCCACTTCCACTGTTGTTTGGAAGGGAGATTCCCCAAAATGGTTGTTCTACTTTTCCAAACTTTGAGCTTTCCAGATTTCCTGATCCATCACTGATAGCCAGGATCTACTGTCACAGTTTTTCCCTTCAGAAGCATTTTTTCAGCCAGGAACGATCCTATCATCAGGGGTATCCATGGCATCCTTGGCATATCCTCAGATACCATTTTCACACAGACTCTGTGATTCCATCTGAAGAAGGCAGCAGACTTTGAAGTAAAGCAGTACTGAAATGAGTGGTAAGCAGCCCTGAAAAGAGGGTGCTGTCCCTTTAGAATCAAGTGTATAGTCCCACCTGCCCCTTAGTGCTCTGGAAGCTCAGGGACCTTCTGTAGGTCACAGCACAGAGAGGTAGAAAGTAGGCCTGATAGTCCAAAACATGATTACGTAAAAGGGTTTCAACAACCCACAAGAGTGGCCCAACATTTTACGTATGCTCATAACATCATTTCACCTACTAAGCTAGTAAAACGACTTCCTCAATTAGTCAACAAATGGGCATTCATCTTTGCTGCTTGCATCAAGAATCTATTTATGCTATGAATTCATTTAGTTAACATGAGACCAAAGGATTCATTAATAAGGGTGGAGAATGCTAACAGAATAAGTTGAATGCTCTACTACCGTGTCAACAGCTGAACTTCAGCACAGGCTTATTTGGATTACAGAAAAATGTTGTTTCACAAAGCAATATTTTAAGATCTAAAACATTTTCATCTCTTTTATGCAACTGGAAAGGAATAAGGAACTTTTCTAGTTGTTATCACCCTTTTTTATTTGTATTCTAGTAGTACTCACAATATTCAAGACACTTTGCTATGGATTTGAACACAGTCCCTGTCAAGACAGCTTATAAGTAAAGCTAAAGCTGTAATGAAAAAAAATCTGGCTTACAGAAAATTAATCTAGGTCTTATTGTTTCAACTAATGGGCTTATTCACAACTTAATAAAATGAGACTAATATGTGTAGTACGCTGCAGGGATGGTAAAGCCTTAACTAATCCTACATACATGCAAAAAAGGAGAGTATTTCTGATGAACAAACACTGCAAATATTCTCTCTCACACTTCATATTCCACCAAGTATTTCAACTGTAAGCTGAGTGGAGCAGGGACCTGTCATTTTTAATTAGTCCACAAAACTGTATACATGCATGGCATCGTAGAGATAACTCAAATACCCACTTAAGAATCTCTTTTCCTTATTTTACTATTTTTAATGAGTGGTTTCAATCATATTTTCCCCATGTTTTCAGTGAAAAAGCCAGAGATGGAAAAATAAGAAATCTTCAATTTCAGGGACATTACATTGACAACTTTGACTTAATTCTGATTTCACTTGTTCAGTAAGTCTATTCCTATTTTACACTAGTATAAATGATAGACTCATAAGGCCCACAGTCTCTATGTACTCCATAAGACACATTCAGCAACCTTCTTTCTATTAAGGCTGTATGAACTACACATACCTACTATAGCTTTCAGAGATGCTGCCCTTGACCTACAGTTTTTAATCAAAGCTAAGTCCTTTCACAATTGCTAACACATGTAAATATCTGTAATGCCAATAGGTGGTCTAATAAGATATCTGCCTGGGGACTACAGTGCAACTGGTCACTGGAGAGAGCTGTGTGTTCAACCTGATGAATTGGGGCTATTTTCTTGTTGGGAGGACAAGACAAAAAAACACCAAAGCCTCTAAAATACAACGCAATAGAGATAAAAAAACCCTTCAGCACCCCCAAACTCATTGACACATTTGAAAAAATAACCCCTGAAGATTAAAAAAAGAGAAAGAGAGAGAGAGAGATCTCTTTTATGTTCCATTTGCCCTAATTCTTTCAAAATGAACATCTGACTAAGCAGTCAGCCAAAAGAAAAACACTGTACTTTTGTGTGATACTCTGGATATGTAGCATTAAAAGAAAGAGAAACCCAAAATGCATACACACATTTCAGTAAATTTGGTCCTAAACATAATGCTGTCTGCAAAAAAATGCTGTGTTCTATTTCTAACGCCTAGACTATAAATCTGTTGACCCTTTTCATATATTAGTTACCTCAATTTTTGGAACAGAAAAGTAAAATAATCAAACCACAATCTGTCCTTGGCACAGATATTTTCTTCTGATGTTGCAAAGAGGATAAAATAGTATGTACCAAATATAGGGTAGAGGCAGCCCTTTGATGTGCAGGTAAACCCATTATTGCTTATCTTGAGAAATCAGCTCCCAATGTAATTTAACCTCCAGACCGATTTAGCCTCAGCATACTAGACACTGTTCTAATTTATGGAAGAACAGGCCTCCCACTCCTTATCCACTAAGCATACTCCAACTTCAGAACCATCCTTTCCTAAGGAATTTCAGCGTTCATGGAGTTGCTGATGCTACTTCTGTGCAGAATTATTGTACCATTTATTTGAGTTAGGACCCAGATATGTGCACTTCCCAAAAAGGGCTGCATGTCCTCAGTTTCCCTATGCAAAGCTGTCACTCTCAATACTGTTAGGCAAACAAATACCTGCTATGTGCAAAAACATATTTAAAAAATAACTCATCTGCAAGTCCATTCCACTCTGGCAGGAGCAATTTCAGAGGGAAATATTTTAATGAAGGCAGAATTCTGCACCAAGGGGTTGAGCCATAGCTGAGTCTATGGCCACTAGCACAAATGGCAGTAAAACATATACTGAAGTATGTTGCTTTATTTTAACTGCACTCTCTTCCCCCCAAAAAATGAAATTCTGAACAGTGTCTGGTATTAATCTTATAATGCACTTTGCTATGCTGTGGAAAATATTCATTGATTTTTTAACACAAATATTAAAATACAGCTTGTAGCAGGGCACTAAGGTGCCTGTTACTTGAAAAGTAGTAGTATGGGCTCAGGTGTTGGTTGCTAGGGGCAACCAGGAGGAGCTAAGGAGGAGCTAAGGGCCCACACCTGGTGAGTCAGCTGACCAGAAAGGGCAGGGCTGACTCCTATAAGACGCAGACTGGAGGCTGCGAGTGCTCGCTCGCTCTCTGCTGGTAGCTGTCAATATGGTGACAGGTGCACAAACACCACTTTGCAAAACATACAATAAGATAGGGCTGCCTTGAAGGTTCTGCAATGGAAGGCCCCATTCCTACAAGCATGTGGCTTTAAAGAATGGACCACTCACATACAGGACTGGGGTCTAAGATACCCAGATACCACAAAAATTGCTACAGTACAGAAGGAAAACCCCCATGAATTGCATATTACTAGTTATAACACATCACCCTTCCCTGGAATCTACACAGAAAATCCTCAAACAACTGCAACCCCTACTAGAAGAAGACCCAATTCTTAAAGACATCTTCCCCAAACCACCCATCATAGCCTTTAAACAAGCACTGAACCTCGCTAACCTCATCACCAGAAGCGAACTTCCAACGGCCCAAACCACACCAAATGGACACAGACCATGTCAGAACAAGAAATGTAAAACCTGTCAACATATATCCACCATCCCCATAATTACCGCACCCCACAGCAGAACATCAGCATTCCTGGATCTTACAGCTGCACTTCCAGGAATGTATATATTTTGTCCAATGCACCCAATACCTGTATGGAAGATACGTAGGAGAGACCAAACAACAATATTGTGCACCACAATGAATACACACTGGAAATCCATCAAAGACAAGAATGCCCAATTACCTGTGGGGGCACACTTCTCACAACATAACCATACCCTCCAATCTCTCAGTTTTAATCCTCAAAGGAAATTTACAAAACCTAAAAACTTCACTTCATCCGTCTCCTGGCTACTAAAAATCATGGACTAAATATAGATATTGGATTTATGACACATTATAACCTGCCTGACATCTGAGTCCCCAGGTAGCCTCTCCACTATTTACCAGCTATATTCATTCCTCTTCTCCCCCCCCCACCCCCTCCAGCCTGTCTCTCACCCACTGACTCCTCAGTTTACATCTTCATTGACTGCCTTTCTTGCATGCAGACCAGCCTCTGGCTTCTTTACTATTCACTGGATCAAGGTCCCATTCTGTCAAGAGCCATGTGGAAGCTGATGTGTAGCAGCCTCTCCACGATAAAAGAAATCATGCACAGGTGTCTTCCATGAAAATGGCTTTAGCACATTTTTCAAGCCCTTCAGCAACCAGTTACTTACAATAAGGCAGGATTGAGAAGCCTGGAAGCTCCTACTCATGAACTGGCATGAAGCCAGCAGTTACAAGAAGGTTATCTAAAACTTGGACAAGGCAGGAGTGCAATTTGGCAGCTGTATCTATGACTCAGCAGCCCTTTTTAGGATCTGCTCTGCTCACCCCACATGGGAAAGGGGCTAGAAAAGGTGCCCTAAATATAGTCTGCATACCCACCCCTTTTCCTGACTGGGTAACCATGTCCAATGGGATCACCTTTACTGTGGTTGAACTCAAAGACACGCTATCATTTTCAGGACCTGGAACATCAAGACCCTCCTGGACCATCCAAATAGTGAATGCCCATAGTGCCAAGCCACAGTCATGGCTCAAGAACTCAGGCAACATAATACTGAGATCACTGCACTGAATGAGATCCGGCAAGTGGAAGATGGGCAGCTCAAAAAACAAGGAGGTGGCTATACCCTCTTCTGGAGGGGAAAACAGGAAGGAGAACACCAACTGAATGGAGTTGGCTTTGCCTTTAAGAATTAATTCATAAATCAACTCAATGAGATCCCTATAGGACTTAATGAGCACCTCACAACTCTCCATCATAAACTGGAAGGGAGCCAACATACCACTATCATCAGCACATATGTCTCAATTTTGATACCGCCAATGAAACCAAGGAGGAATTCTATGCCAATCTTGACCAAACCCTCTCTGATATTCCGGCAGGAGACAGGCTTATTAGGCTTGGTGATTTCAACACCAGAGTCAGAAGCAACTCAAGTCTCTGGAATGGAACCATCAGTGAGGAAGGGGTGGGACAGGTCAACGCCACTGGCATCCTCCTCTTGACCAAATATACGGAACATAGTCTCACCATCACCAACACCATCACCATCAGGAACATCAACGCCACCAGAAAAACAGGTACAAGACATTATGGCAACACCTGGAAGCTAAGCATTGGCACTTGACTGACTATACCATTGTTCATACCCAGGATCGCAAAGATGTCTGCATCACTCAAGCTATGCTAGGAACTACTGATTACTGAACTGATCGCCAACTCATCCACTCAGCTACGGCTCCCGAATGACAGCTGCAGCAGAACCAATGCCAATGGAAGGGCAACACTGAAGGACTTGCTGTCAGCTGTCCCTTGAGTTGACATCCACTAGGCTTGATGGGTCCTCAGGTGACTGAGCAGCCCAATTCTGGATGCACATGTTCTTCAGCAATGGGGGCATGTTGTTGTGCAGGGGAGTGGGATTCACAGCCTTGGTCTGGTCTTCTTCTCCTTCCTCCACCACTGCCATTCCACCTTGGTATCAAGTCGCTGGGCCTCGAAGTGGCTTGCACCTTGGTGGACCAGCTGGCACCATGCCAAACAGTCAGCAGCTTGCTCCTCCCAGCCGTTGGTGTTTATGCCTCTGTAGCTGACAGCAGTGACGTCAATGTTGTGCTTTGCTAGCTCCTAAGCCACGATGGCAGTTAATCGTTCTGGGTGATCGTTCTTTGGGTTGTCAAGTATTCTCGCATTCCAGGTTCCAAAGTTTAGCTTTTTCTTATTTTGACCACAGGAATGGTGATCCCACTGGGTTCGGTTTCCCAGCCAGGAGAGATAGGACAGCTTATTTACCAGCTTTTCTAGCCCCCTTCCCATCAGGGTGAGCAGAGCCCTAAAAAGGGCTGCTCAGTCGTGGATGCAGCTGCTGAAGGACACCCCGTCCTGACAGAGGTGCCCGACAACCACTGTGCATCCGCTGCCTGTGTGTAGATTCTTGGCTGGAGGCCTTCAGGTATCACAGCCCTACCCATCACCAATTCTCCATTGCCACAGGGCTTTTGGACCTGATGGAAGCCTGTACATGGCATGTTTCGCGTGGGGACTCTGGTGATCAGTCAGGTCCACATGGTCTTAGAGGATGGTGGCTGGGTTCAGTGGCATGGCGAACCACAATGACTGGGGCCACTTCTTCGTTGTAGCCTTCTTCCGCCTTCACAGCCATTGGGGCTACAGCCTTCCTCCACCTGATCTGCTGTTGGCGACTTTGTGGTTTGTTCATTGTCTGGGACCTCCCCCTCAACTTTACTGCCATGGGTGTCCCTAACAGGAGTGTGAGCTCCAGACAGCATTGCTCTCAGGGTCATTGGGACACAAAAGCCTCTCCACCACAACAAGGTGATGATCGTCAGAGAGGGAAACGACTCAAGGACTCAATCAAATGAGTTTTTCCACCAGTGCCTCAACAAAAAACTGGCTAATTCCAATCAGCAACAGTAGGAGAATGTTAGCAGCATTTGGGGTGCCTTTAAGTCCACTGTCATCAGCACATGCAAAGAGACACTTGGATTCTCTACCAGGAAACATTGCTGGTTTGATGAGAATGACAAGGAGATCCAAGAGTTGACTGACCGCAAGAGTAAGGCCTTTTGTGCTTGGCAAAACAACATCAATTCCAAGCAAAAGAAATGGAATCACCAACAAGCCAAGGCTGAGATGCAAAGGAGGACCCACAATATGAAGAACAGATGGTGCAAAGACAAGGTGAAGGAGATTCAACATCTCACTGAAATCCACAATGTGTGTGTTTTTTTTAGTGCCACCAAAGCCATTTATAGTCTGAGCACTCAGGGACCAACCCCCTTTAGACCTAAGGATGGAGGAGACCTACCTAATCAATAAAACCATCAATGCCTGCAGGAAGGAGCATTTTGAACATCTTCGCAATCTTTGATAAGTGTTCTCAATTCCATCCTGCACCACACAGTCAGAGACAATCTCAGAATCCCCCCCCAACTCTTGATGAGGTGAAGAAAGCCATCAAGCAGATGAAGAATGACCAGGCATATGAAGCATATGGAATCCCTGCTGAAATCTTCACGCAGGGGGGAGAGGAGCTTACATCACAGCTCTGTGCTCTCATCTTAAGGATCTGGAATGATGAGGAAATCCCAGATGACTTCAGGAATACCATAATCATGCAACCTTCAAGAAAGGAGACAGGTTCAACTGTGCAAATTACAGAGGGATTGCCTTGCTGTCCACCACAGGAAACACTGTTGCAAGAACCCTCCTGAGCAGTCTCCTTCCACTTGCTAAAGAGCTCCTCCCAGAATCTCACTGTGAGTTTAGGGCATCAAGAGGCACAAATGATATGATCTTCACTGCTTACCAGCTTCAGGAAAAATGCCAGAAACAACATAAACCCCTCTATGTGGCCTTCATTGACCTCACAAAAGTCTTCAATTCTGTCAACCAAGAAGCGCTGTGGAGAATCCTTCTGAGGTACAGATGGCCACTGAAACTCGTTACCATTCTTCACCTGCTCCATGACAGTATGCGAGTGGTGGCTCTCAATAACAGATCTATCACAGATCCCTTTGAGGCTAACAGGGGAGTTAAGCAATCATCACTTCCTTACTGGATGGTAAACTGTTTAATCTCAGCCAACTCTGACCCAAAACCAAGACTACTCCAACCTCAATCTCGAGTTCCTGAATGCTGATGCTACTGTAGTGCATGGTCAATTGGAAGCAGACCTTCGTGCAACTGTTGACATCTTTACTAAGTTATATTAACATCCTCCATCAACAAGTTCTTAATGAACAGGCCTCAGCTCTGGTAATTCAGATTCCTGGTGAGACTCTGGAGAATATCGAGTATTTCTCATACCTCAGATGCCATCTCTCATAGAAAGCTGACCTCAGCGAAGAAATCCAACATGGCCTCAAATGTGCAAGTGCAGCCTTTGGACACCTGAGGAAATGGGTGTTTGAAGATCATGACATCAGATTTGAAACCAAGCTCATGGCTTATCAAGCAGTAATGATCCCTACCTTACTGTATAGAGCTGAGACATGGACAGTGTACAGGAACCACCTCAAAATTGCTGGAGAGACACCATCAACACCACCTTTGGAAGATCCTTCAAATCCAGTGGGAAGACAAATGCACCAAAATAAGCATCCTCTTGCAAGCAAGAGCCATGGGCATTGAGGCAACGAACATTTGACATCAACTTTGCTGGGCTGGCTACATCATCTGGATGTCTGACTCCAGACTTCTGAAGCAAGTTTTACTCTCCCAGCTCAGTAAAGGTGTACACTCAAGAGGAGGGCAGAGAAAGTGCTTCAAGGATGTCCTCAAGGCCAACTTGAAAAAATGCAATATGAACATCAGCTTTAGGAAAACTATCACCCAGGACCACACCAAACGGAGGAAGAGCTTGCTGCAAGGATCTCAGTACTCTGAAATCTCACAATGACAACAGAAGATGGAAAAATAGGAGTGGCAGAAACAGTGTGTTATGGACTAAATCCAGAGCCACACACCCCACAAGGAAACGTGCCTGAGCTTCAACAGAACCCGTGGATCCTGGATAGGCCTCATCGGCCAACTTCAGACCCACAGATAAGACAGTTGTCCTCAACTGTGAGGGATTGACGATGATGACATCTTCCTCAATCAGATCTCAGTCAGCCAGGCATTAAAATATTCTTGTGTCAAATACCGTTCATTTTATTTATCTTGCCCATCAGGTTCTGACAAGACAGAGTGCCTAAATGTGATTCCAGGGTGAGCACTCAGAGCCATTGTTAGCTATTTCCTCCCAAGCCACCTATGCTGCCTAATTTGCAGGCTTGGGCACATATGGAATAGGCAGGGCTGGTTCTCTGGGCTCACTCCATAGGCGACAGAGACACAGCCTTATTGTTGCATCTGGAAATGGGAATAACAGCATTTCGCTATCTTAGAGGGGTGTTGAGAACATGCAGTGCTCAACTGCCATAGCAACACTGAATGTATAAATACTTAAAATTAGATTAAGGGTACAGATAAAAACTTAAATTCAAACAAATTAATTCAGGGAGGGCGCAGGGACTGACTGTACAATGGCTGATGTACAGTAGTTGTTAGTTTTAACACGCCAGCTGCCTCAGTTTAACTTTCATTTACCACAGGATCATTGCAGGCACACAAACAGTATACACGAACTGTAGGTCCCTGAATTAAAGCTAATCTGCTTTAATTTGGTATTTTTTCCATGCAGGAAGATGGTGATGAAATAAACACTCTGAAACTTGAAGTTTTGGACAGCAGCACATATATCAATCACCCACTATTCAATTCTTGCACAATCAATCTCAAAATCAAACACCACAGAGCAGAGAAAACACCACATTCATTTTAAAAGTAATTCCAACCTCTTTATCTGAGGGGTCATAAGGTATTTATGATGTTCCTCACTCTGTGGGCCAAAGCATATCCTGGCTTCTGCAAAGTATGCTTTGGATGGGACAGGTGCCAAGCTGTGCAGCAGCCAACCACAGAAACTCCTACATGGGGAAGAAAGTCACAGGGAAGGAAGAGAGGACTATGAATTTTGTTAATGAAATGTAGAAGCTTTAGTTTTTTACTAAAAAAGTGGAAATACAGCATATGTTGCATTTTTTATTATGAATGTGTTTGGTAGTACTGCCTACTAAGTTTGTCCAGGTTTTTTCATTGTAGGACCCTGAAACTGGGACTGGAATCTGCAGGGTATAATAAGAAAGGGAAACTGGAGCAGGGGTTTGGGGTGAGGATGAGACTGAGAATGACTGGCCAAAGAGATCAGTGCTGGGAGCTGGGGGACATAGGACTAGTTAGATAACAAGACAGACTGAGGACTAATGGTTGATGGAGGGAGTGAAGAGGAAAAGGGAAGAACAAATCAGGTGAGGAGCTGAGGTTTAGGGATCAAACAGGGACTAATTGAGAAAAAAAAGACAGGGAGCAGAACCCAAGGGATGGAGACTGGGACCGGGAGTGTGTTGAGATACGCAAAACATGTTGGGAGGAAAGAACAAGCCAGGTTTTGGTGAAAGGACAAGGAACAAGAGAGTGCAGAATGCGTACCAGCTAAGCAAGGAAACTGGGAACAATAATCTGGAAGAATGGAGAACTGGGAAAGGCTGTGAAAGGAGAATGGGATGGGGAATTTATAGGGGTTTAGACCAGAAATTCTTGGACAAGGGGACAAGTACAAGAAGCCTAAGGAGTAAAGACTGCAACTGATAAGGTGAGGAAAACTGGACTAGGATTAGAAGCCAAGACTGGGGTAGTGACAAGACGGAGAGGGGTGGGCTAAAAGAGATCACACTTGGAAATAAAAGGTAGAAGAGCCTGTGCTCACAAGCAACTCTCTTGGGAATCTTAGGCTCAATTTTAGGCTTTCAAAGTCTCACCAGCTTTCTGCTCTCAGCTAATATTTGTTAAACCCAATAACAAAGCATTTCAGCCACCTGTACTGCTGGTCCGCATGGAGGATAACAACCTATTACTTCTGTTAGTTATTCTGCCATCTCAAGTGTCAGAGACCTGCAAGGTGGATCTGAAGGTTCCAAATCCCACAAATTAATCGTGTTGGTGTCAATACAATTCTTTACAATGGAAATGATAAGTCATGGTGCTTCACAAACAGAAGGAAGTGTCTTATAACCAAAGAAGTCAAAAGTTTTTCTGCATTCATGCAGTTACAACTGAAGTTCATTGGAATGGTGCTTTGTAGAGCAAGGCGTTCTTAATTGGCTAGAATATACGGACTCAAACTCAGCACCCAAAACTAAGACCGTAATCTCCCGGTGCCTCAGCTTCCCATTTGTTACTTGATCATCTCCGAGTAATATAAAACATGTTAGTTAATGTTTGTGACCTGTGTAGCTACTATACCATTGACCATCATAAAAAGGCCATGTAAAAACTGGTTTTGAAAGTATATAAGAAACAACTTTTACTTTTGTATTTAAACAGTACCAGCAGAGCGGGGTGCTAGTCCATAACCAGTGCTCTGCAGCGCTAAAGTAACATAAAGAATAATGATTATAAATTGCAGAGCCCTTTCTTCTACAATGGGGAGAAAGCAAAATATTGAACATTCATCTTGTTGGAAAAAAACTATGCAGTTGTGTAACTAAAGACTGTATATTAATAAACACACATACAGGAACTGAATTAAAGTTATAAAGTCCATCTTAATTCTGTCATTTCCTAACTTTGAGGGCTCGACTTTCCAACTATTGATTGTGAACTTGTAGCATACTTTTTTCTGTGTGTATATTTGGATATAAGTGTGTGTGCATGCACACACATTAGAAACAGACAAAGATAATAGTATTTTGTGTGTGGATAGAAGCATATACACATGATGAGCAGATGTTTTCCTGCTAAAACCATAAGAACACTATTCAAACCTATCTAAAGTCATTAAATAATGAAATTAGTAAATTTGGTTGTAATATACATGGCATTCATGGACAGCAGTTTGAAAAACAGTATTTGCCAATTCTTTTGAACCTAAACTAAGCTTAAGGACAACAAATGACGATAGTTCAAACAAAAGCTAATTTTGTTTAATGAACTAACCATGGAGGTATTGTGAAAGTATTGTGCAACCAAATACTAAGCTAATTATTGTGAGATCAAATAACTGTTGCCATAGTTACTGCATAGTGTTTTCCGTAACCACTTTTATCTCTTCAATAAATCTTTGTGATGCAATAAATATAAAAAGTGTACTGTAACATGACTATAATATTTTGGATGGCATTTAGTTACGATTGACCTGTCACTGTGGTTATGTTCTCTTATTTGTTAGAGGACAATAAAAGCTTAGTATCTGCTTTACTTAACATAAGAACAGCTGTGGTTACCATTCCCTGCTGCAGTACAGTAACTCAAGTAGCTGGTAGTCCTTTCCTATATTTATCAGTAAGTTGAGACAAATGCATTTGTGTTAGTTGTTCTCATAATTAAAGCTTTCTTTTTTAAAAAAAATCCCTTTATTCTAGCTTTTCTTCCTATTATTATTAAAAAATACTTTTCTATGCTGCACGTCAGACAACACTATGACCTAGAATAATTGAAAAAAAAAATCAAAAGAACTACTCAGGAGTCAGATTTTAACAAATCAAATATGAAGGCCAATATCAAAAAGCATGGGTTATTGCAGTACAGTAAGGGCAGTGGGTATGGTTTAATTCCTTAGACACTCTTGAAGAAGGTCTGGAATCTAATACATATCAGGTTATATATAGGTTATAGCAGCAGCAGATGGCTTTTGCAAAGTTGTTTTGAACGGCAGGTTATAAACACATTATAACAGTAGTGATACTGACAACAGTTTCAATTTCAGTCAGCAACAGGCAGGGTCTGGACGGAGCATATTTTATTTAAACAAACACGGTCCAATTAGTGTTTCCAAAGAATTTTTTTAATGAGTTTTCAGTTTGTGAGAAATTTTGTAATATCAAAATTTCCCTAAGTCAGAAATGGTCAGTTCTATTCATTTTAATAGGGACATGTTTGGGAAAGAATATGAATCCAAAACATTTTCATTATCAAGTTTGTACGTCAAGCCAAGTTAAACAAGTCTGCAGATTTGCTGTAACAATTAAGGTTTTTTCCAGGGTTTCATTCATATAAGCTGTGTGGTACTCTTTTCAGTTTTAACTAGTGCAACCCAATACCAGTTCTTTTTTTCCATCCATCATGTATGCAGCAGATCAATCCATCAAAAGACCTTGTCAGTGCTTAGTTTGAGTGATATGGGGAAGATGGAGCAATGGTTAAAACCACTCCCTGACAGTGCACTGATTCCTGGCTGCTGGAATAGCACTGGGGAAAATAGGACTGGGGAAAATCCTGAAATCCTAATTCAGGACAAATGAGAATTTTGCCTGGGAAGGAAGAGGAGGAGCAGGGCTGAAGGAGAACAAAATCAGAATCTAATTTTAATGCAAGATGAATAAAAGGTAACTGCAAACACTTATATTCTCTCTCTCTCTATTGTGCATGCATGCAAATACACATGCACACACCCTTACCATGCAACACATTATGGAAAACAGGAGACAAGTGAAAGGGTAAATGTCATCAACCTATGTTAGCAGCAAAGGCCACCTGCATTTTGTAACTCTTGTCAGTCAGTCAAGTGTCTTGTTGGATTCTTAGCCTGAACTCAACTATACAGGTGTTTGCATGGTCAAGGGCTCCTTTTATTATCTGCTCTTGACCAGAAGGCTGTGTCATTTTCTAACAGATGCAGACCTTGCCATTGTGATCAGTCTTAGCTTTACTGATGTTAGATTGCAGGATGCTCAATAGATCTCTGAGAAATTCTGCCAGACATATGCCACAGGTGCCCATTTATTAACAACTTCTTGGTGCTGGCAACATATTTTCCACTAAACTCTGTGAGGTTGGTTTGTTTTCCTTTGGGTATAATTGTAAATGCAATCTTCTGAAACTTCAAGTTACCTCTCTTGGCTGCAGTAGTGGACACTCACTGAGAATATTCTTCTACATAAATGGAAAATATTCTTCAGTTACATAAAACTCATATTCTTAAAGCTATTACATAAAACTCGCACAAAATAATTTCCTTCTAATGCTTTTCTACTATTTTGCTTATTTCCTCACTTGATTAACTTCTAATCACATGTAGATGTACTACTCCCTGACCCATTTTCAAAGCTAATTAATCCCTAAATCCTCCTTTTATGCAACCTTGAAGGATTAGGTATTGGTCATGAAAAAAAGTCTGCATTTGCTGAGACTGAATGAAAAATCGACAGCTTTAATATGTTCCATTGATTAAATTCCATTAATAAAACGCTGGCTCTTGACACAAGGAAATAAATAGCCAAACTAACATAATTAGTGATACGTGACATAAGCTTTTGCCCACAGCGGAGACCACAACATTTCTACCTGCAGTCTAGTCAGGAATATAACAAGGTTGTTTGTATATAAAACAATCGTTAAATTTGCACAGAAGTATTGTTATAATTACACAACAGTTATGTTGCATAGGTTGGAGGTCTGCTGTGCTAGACGCTGCACAGAGAATGACAATCTTTACCCTAGAGCCTGCAACCTATAAGACAAGGCAGACCAGCTGGATGAGACAACTGGATTGGGTTGGGGGTGGTGGCAAAGACAGGACAATACAAATAACAAGATATACACAATTCTTAGCCAATCAGGAGCAGTAATGACAACATACCATCTGCCGTGGCACTATTAGACTGCAGTATTCTACGTGCATCACGATTTGACTGCAGTACTCTGTATGCTTCATGGTGGACTAGAGTTTTGAAGAGACTTTTGGAGCAATAGAATACTTTGTACTGGTGCTTGTTTCATTCTTGATGAGTTAATACACCAGAAAATGTAGATGCTCATGGAAGAAAGTAGACAACTGGGGTGGGTGGCAATGGTAAGTGAAGGTCAGCAGTTATCAGGCACGTAATCAGGTAACAGGTCAAATAGGCAGGGTAGGGATAATTTTTATATACTCTGAATGGACATGCAATTGCTTTTCTTGAATAAGTGAAAGAAGAAGAACCAATGAAGGGACTTAAAGAAGACTAGAAGACTTAGGCCTCATTTACACTGCATCTCTGCTAAGCCCCAGGACAGTAGCTGAGAAGCAAGGCGTGTGAGTCAGTAGGACATAGTTTTAAAGTAGAACTGAAGTACCTAAACCCAATAACTAAGTTGGGGTTTTTTTTAAAGAAAGAAGTACAGTAATATAGATCTCCATGTTTCAGGAATACATCAACTTATAAATAACGAGGCTAAGAGAAAATAATTTCTATGGGCATTTTAGTCTTAATTGTCCCTCCTGAGTTTCCTTATAACTGCCCAGAAGCATTTGGGGTTGGCCTCTGTCAGTAAAAGGATACCAGACTAGATGGGCCACTGGTTTCAACTATACTGGCAAGTCCAATTTTCATGTTAATAGGAGGAAATAGATTGGCCTTATGAAATCCTTTTAAAATTGTATTGAGAACCCCTCAATCAATAAAAAAAAAAAAAGCCTAGATTCTTGTTCCCTACCCAACTCACATGAAGAACCAGAAATTCCATTTTCTACTACTTGCAAACTGCCAGGTTTAGATAGTCTTTTCTTTTCCTCCCTAACTTAGCAAGGGCAGAGGGTTAAACTTTCATGAAATTCAGAACGAGCAAAGCCAATAATTACAGTGTTACAACATAGTGCCGGATGTAGTGATGGCAAAAACACTGTGTTTTGTTATTCATAATATTTTCTGTAAATCATTTTTTAATGTACTGAAATAGATTTTTTTTTTCTGGCAAAGTAGTCATCTCTCTAAACACTGAACTTTAGGTATTGATATTACAAAATTCTGAGAGGTGAGGAGAGTCCTTTAAACACAAATGCCAAACTACAACTTCTGTGTCTGCATTAGTCGAATTACAGAATGAGAACAATAATCATGAATTAAACTAACAATGGAAAATATAAAAATGCTCTTGAAAATGTTTGAAATGAACTGCAGAGATGAAATCACACGCAAGAAATGCATAGCCCTCAAGCACAGCTACTAGATATTATGGTATGGCTCATGCAGGAGTAAAGACTTATGGTATAATACAAAATATACTTCTAAAATGAAAACAGTTCATTGCAGAGATCAAGAAAATTATACTACAATCTATTTTGAAAATGTCAAACAAAAACCAAAAACAAGCCTTTTGCTAATCTTCTAAATTTTGGATGGGTTCTTGGATCCCTCTTCCTTTGAAGATAGTCTCTGGGATGCCACTCTGACCTGACTTGTGTCTGGGTACTGGGAAATAAATTTAAAAAGACTGCTGTTTCCCAGTCTGCTTTGCTAAGTATTGTGCTGTACTGCCTGCTGGGGACTATCTTGTTCAGAAAGGCATAAACTTCCACAGACTTCTGGTATCCCTGCTCTCTGCAAGTCTATTCCTAGAATTTGACAAAGTAGATTGTTATCTACAAAAGCTTACATCTCTCTCAACAGGTTAGTCTCCCAGGTGCCACCCTGCCCTGGTCTTCTGCCTGACTGAGCTAACTGCTTTATCCATTACATAAAGAGAACATTAAACAGCTCCCAATACAGATTTCAGAAAATGGAAAAAAACACTTGTAGTACATCAAGAGGCCATAATGCATCCCTGAAAGTCAGCTAGACTCAAGAAAAGTCACTAAATATTTAGGCATGGGGCTGGGTCCATAGTAAGTAACACCTTTATATGTAATATCCATATACCTACAGAGGTGTATATATATATGACTATAATGTAATGTATGATATGCCTTAACAACATTAGAGAAAGAGAGGGATTTAGGCTTCCATAAATCAACTTTAAAACTTAAAAAACACTACAAGAAATATATTTAATAAAACAACTGCAACATTCATGGAGGTGTATGCAATTTAAACTCCTATTTTTGTGACTCTCAAGGTAGACTCTGAATGTTCAAATTAGAAAGTATGCATTTCTGATAAGATTGAATTATAGATGGCTACTTAAAATTCAAATATCAAATTAAATGACCCAAAAGCAGTTGGTGAACTTTGCATTTGTGAGATATAAAATTTAGGATTAAGAAATTACATTGGGTTGTCTTTTATTTTTTAATGTAACCATCAAAAATGTCTATTTACATTCTGTATTGCTACTGTGGATAACTCTCTGCAATGGCTGTTTCTTAAAAGGTAAAAAGCATTTCTACATAAGAAATTCCTCATTTTCATTACGATACTTGGCTAAAAATGCCACAAACTGATTTTTAAAAAGTTTTTTTTTTTTAAAGACAGCTGTTAATGCTAGTCTCAACAAAACTTGTGGTTTCTCGTTTTTTGGGGGGTTTTTTAAGATGAAAAAGATTAAGTTTATGATTTATACTCCTGAAGCAACAATTGCTATGTTTAGATATTCTCACATGGTGATAATAACGGTTAGGCATTTAAAAATTTGCAAGTACACTAACCAAAGACAGCAAAGTTTGGATATGTAAAACCAGGCACCCTACTATTTACTAGTCCAATTTTAAGTTAAAAAAAAAACACTTCTTCATCAAAAGGTCACTGTACTGCAATAGGACATAGTAAGCAATTGTGAAATTAAGCCCTCCAGAACCTGGTTGCAACTTTGGAATGTGACCATTGTTGTGCAATGGAGTTTGTCACCATCATATGAAAAAGCCATTGGGAAATAAATCTCTTGTTTACCTGCTAACCACTGATAGCTATCAACTGATTCACTTACTGTAGTAGATTTCTAAACTGAGAAACTAAATATTTAAGTGTTAACATGCCATCATTTTCTCTTTAAAATATTCTATTTAAGCAACTTTTGAATAACCCTCACATATCTCACATCTTCTATTTCTATCCCCCATGTGTTATTGCAAAGAAACTTAACATGTTAATAGGTCCTTTGGTTTTTGAGAATTTGGTGATTCTTACTGCTTGTTTTCACCCCGAAAGTACAGTAATGATGATGTGCTGGATATCAGATGCTGTGTTAATTATGTTCATATCTCACACATAGATTTAACTTAAAATCAACAACAAGCAGCAGGTGTAAATTCACACACAAAACCATATTTTTTACTTACATACAAAGGAAAGAGCACATAGGTCTGAGTACATTTTGCAGAATGTGAGACAAACATTCATTGCCTGGAAACCTGAGGAATTTGAGCTGCATTCTTCCCCTGTCATCAGCAACATAGCCAAGGTTTTCAGGAATGACTACTAAATCTATAGCTACCGGCCAAAAGTAAGGTGTTGAGTTTAGATACAGAAACACGGATTTAGGAGCCTAATTTTAGGTTAGGCACCTAACTTAAACCTATCTTGGGTTTAAACATTTGAAGATTAAAAACCTCAGTCACCAAAAGATGTTTTTCATTCCTCCTCTCTCAATGACTTATCATCTGGACAAGGGGGAAGAGATTGACATTGTATATCTTGACTTTAAAAAAGCCTTTGATCTGATATCCCACGATCACCCCTTGGTTAAACTGGCTAACTGCGGCCTCGACCTCACCACGATCCGCTGGCTGGGGAATTGGCTCCGCAGTAGGACCCAGAGGGCAGTGGTCGATGGGAGCCAATCTTCTAGGTGCAGTGTGACCAGTGGGGTCCCACAAGGCTCTGTTCTAGGGCCTATACTGTTTAACATCACCAATGATGTGAACATTGGTGTCAGAAGCGAACTGGCTAAGTTTGCCGATGACACCAAACTCTGGGGTAAAGCATCCACACCTGAGGACAGGAGGGTGCTCCAGGTGGATCTTGACAGGCTCGCGAAATGGGTGGATGAGAACCTGATGGTGTTCAACACTAAAAAATGCAAGGTTCTCCACCTCGTGAGGAAAAACCTTATAGGAATGGCAGTGCTACGCTGGTTAGCCCTGCAGATGAAAGGGACTTGGGGGTCGTGATTAACCACAAGATGAACATGAGCCTTCAGTGTGATGCTGCAGCTAGTAAAGTGAGCAAAATGCTGGCCTGCATCCATAGATGCTTCTCAAGCAAATCCCGGGACGTCATTCTCCCCTTGTACTCGGCCTTGGTGAGGCCGCAGCTGGAGTACTGCGTCCAGTTTTGGGCTCCACAATTCAAAAAGGATGTGGAGAAGCTTGAGAGGGTGCAGAGGAGAGCCACGCGCATGATCAGAGGTCAGGAAAACGGACCTTACGATGAGAGGCTGAGAGCTATGGGGCTCATCAGCCCGGAAAAGCTCAGGCTCAGGAGTGATCTGGTGGCCACCTATAAATTTATCAGGGGTGCTCACGTCTGTTCACCAGAGCGCCCCAAGGGATGACAAGATCGAATGGTCACAAACTCTGCCGTGACCTATTCAGGCTGGACATAAAAACTTCTTCACTATCTGAGCCCCCAAATTTTGGAATAGACTGCTGCCAGAGGCGGTTCAAGCACCCACTTTGAACACCTTCAAGACACATTTGGATGCTTATCTTGCTGGGATCCTATGATCCCTGCTGACTTCCTGCCCCTGGGACAGGGGGGCTGGACTTGATGATCCTCCAGGGTTCCTTCCAGCCAAAATGTCTATGAAATCTATGAATGATCACCAGCTAGATCATGTACTACCTATAAGAGTTTCCAACTAGGAGATTTTCTGATTTGCAAAACTTACCAAACATTTCTATCTAGTTACTTTTAAAAACATTTAATGAAAGGCATCTCTCTTTCCAAATACTCTTGTGATTACATGAAACCTCCAAACCACTCTAAGGCAGTGATTCCCAACCCGGGTGCTGTGGCAACGTGGGGTGCTTTGAGATCCTTTCAAGCACACTGCAGGATGCCACCCAGTGAGTGCATCTATATGTGTGCTTTACTGCGGAGTTCACTAATTCACTGCGCAGCAAAACATCAGTCTACCCATGTGCTGGTATTAGGGCATGGTAAACTAATTAACCCTGCCATAAAATAGTACTGTTGGGACAGTACTATCTTAGGGCGGAGTCATTAATTGTGATCAAATGCATGCGTAAACAAAGAGCACAGGGCACAAATTATGCCCAGTCGACAGAGGAGTCAGACCCACAGCTCCTGCCAGTCCCTCCGTTGCCCAGTGCTACCACCTGAGCTAGGGAAAGACATTCAAAAAACCTGAGTCTGAATTGACTCAATCTTTCCAGGTTAGTCTAACCTGGCTACGCTAAATCAGTTTGTAACTGCTCAAGACATCCCAGACATGCAGACACATGCCACAGTGGCTCAGGCTAGAAGCCGAGAGCAGCCCTCCCTTTCCTTCCACAGTACTGAGCTGAGGAAGGTGTGGCCAGGCCCTGGCAGGATGCTCTGATTAGCCCAGTAGGGAATTGATAACAGTGTTTATCACCCCATTAACAAACCAACAGAGGGACATTACCAGCTACCTGTTGATTCTGCCTTTGTCCCATGTGCCACAGTACAGACTGCAGCCAGCATATAGTCTGCTGGCTAACACAAAGTCAGCAAGGCAGAGGGGAGGGGGGAATTCCTGCTTAGCAGGGAGTGGTGAGGGGGAGGAGAGGGAGCTGCCTGCAGTCTCTGCTGAGCTCCAGCTGCGGAGCAGAGGGGAGGGGCCAGCCCTGTGGTGGAGCAGAGAGCCCTGTCCAGCTTAGAGCGCATGCCAGGATGCTGGGAGTTTCTGGGTTAACTTAAACCAGCAAGGGGACTGGGACAGACAATGCGTAAACCAGTTTGACCCAAATCAGTTAAGTCCAATAATATACTGAACCAGGTTTATCTCAAACCAGTCATTTCAGTCATTTTCAAACTGGTTTATGTGTAACAAAACAGATGTTCAGTGCATGTTTCTGATCACTTAATTTGGTTTACGTGTAATGTCTGTCCCTAGCCTTGCAGACCAGGGCCGACCCCTGTGAACCCTACCAGCCTGGTGCTGCTCCACCCCAGCTCAAATTGCTGCCAGAGCAGTGTACTCTGGTTCAAACAACTCCAGAGTTTATTGTGTCATGTTAACTGCATGTGTAGATGCACCCAGTGTTATCACTGTTAGGTGTGCACGCAAAAATCACAAGATAAACCCAGAGGCATTTTGCCCTGTTGTGGCCTTTTTGAGTTCTTTGCAATGGAACTGCTCTTTCTTTTTTTTTTAGTAAACAATGAGTGAAAACTAAGAGCTGGCATTTTCCAAAGGGTGCCTCAATTCTATCAAGGGGTTCCTTGAACTTAAAAAGACTGAGAAACATTGCTCTAGGGGAAAGCATTTTTTGCTATGATGGGTGTTTTCTAGCTCAGATTTTTATGATTTATCTTTGGCCTCCAAAAAACATCAGTCCCAGATGGAAGAACTTTATGAAGAAATCTCTTACAAAGAGGCCTTAGGAATAAACAAAACAGGCTGGTAAGATGACATGGTGGTTCAGGTTTCTGAACAGAAAGGTGACAGCTAACCCAGAACAAGCAATTCTAACATGTTGTCTCCTATTTTCAGTGTTTTCTTGTGGGAAAATGACCGACCCACAAGCCAATGATTCTACTACTGGGTCTTGTACAAATTTGATTATAAATAGTACTACGAACTTCAAGTAAACCTCAAATAACAGAAACTACTCATGAAATTAAAGGCTTGTGGAATCAAGCGCTCACTCAATCAACAGGAATTGATTGGTTCCATAAATAGGGGCATGGAAGTAAGTACTAATGGTAGACAATATTTTCAGACTATTTATAGCCCATATTATAAGTCCCAAAAAATGCTTTATAGTACTCATAGAATTCCTGGTTGTAGGTTAAGCCTCCGTGTATTGTATATGAGTTGAAAGTTCCTTAGATACAACAGAACTGATCACATCACTTTGAAATGCAAAACAAGGTGCTTTGATGCTGCATTAGCAATACTGAAGTTTTGTGTGTAACCACAGAATATATTTTGACAGTGGAAACTTCCCCATGCTCTTCAGAATGCCACAGCTCCGCTGGCTTTGTATCATACAGACATACCTGAAGGGCACTTGAGAATACAGGAAAGGAAGAAGACTGGGAAGCCATCGTAAAAGCTTGTGTTGGTTTGATTGCCAAAGCTTTTCTGAACACTGTATGTGTTGCCTCCTGCTTTGCCACAGGTGTATATCTCTGTTTCACCGGTTCATAATATCACACACTATTTTGGATTCCAAACTGGGTAGGCAAGCAAAGGAACTAATTTTACAACAATTTGATTCAGACAGCTTTTCATTTGTAATTTAAATTAGATATGTGTAAATTCATCCTGACTTCAATTCTATGCATTTGTTATGCATTTATGGAAAAGGCTTTGTGACAGCGATCACATTTAATACTCAACTACATAGGTCCTGTGAGGGTGCAAAGGGATGCTGAAGGAAACGCAGCATTTCGCCTTTCTGTGGCCCTGCATGAAGTGGGGCTTATACAATACAGTCCCTGCTTATGCATGCTCCAGTTTACTTAATCGTTCCTTTTCCATAGGTAGAAGAAATCCCAGTCCCTGCCCCAGGCTGCACTGTGTATGAGGGGGAGGGGTATATTTTAAAAGACACCATCTTGCCCTTCATATAAATTAACATATTTCTACAGTCTTCGTTGCTTTAGAGGTGTGGCTGAGGTACAGTATATAGGAAAAGGGTATACAGTCAATTTGAAAGAACTGCTAAATAGCAGATGGCCTGAGTAACTACCAAAATCTTTAAAAGAATAGTACTTCATTGGTCACCATCAAGGAGTTAAGATTTAGGAAAAATCAGTCCCCGTCCTGTACCACCCAAGACAACATAGTTCTGCCTTATTCTGGGTATAGGGCAGTACCGTGGCATTATTTCCGACAGTGACCTCTCTATGTCACCACAGTTTGGTAAACACCACCATTTGGCTGTATTTCAGTAAAATTCACTGGACAGCAATGTGTGGAGGTATACTGTACGTTTCAAGCAGATGCTCTGAGAGTCTCCAGTACTCCTGTATTTACGCTGTAGTGATACTGCATTTCTGTGCTAGAACAACAGCATAACGACAAACACTACCTAGGATGCCGTTGTTAGGTTTTAACAGGCCTTTTCTATTTCTGGCTTCAGATTCACTATGAGAGAAAAGAACAATTTCAATAAAAGGTCACCGAAGTGCAACACAAAAACTTGAGCTAAAGGCTATGTATTTCTGTAAGAGATCGGACCCTTTAGCATACTGACAGATACAGCACATGCTCCATACCGTGTACACCTTCTATAAAGAGAGTGAAGAGCTATGATGCCTTGGTTATGCAATTGCACAGAACTGAGAGATCTTCTTTGTGCAGACTGCTGAGATTTTATTAGTATTTTAACCTGGTTTCTGGCATCTTCGTCACAAAGATGCAAAGGATGATGTGCTGATAACATGAAGGGATTCCCTTCTTTCCTGGAGGGAATTTCCCACCCCCCCAGTAGAAAAAGCTTTTGAAAACTCATTTTTGTGAAAGCTGTTCAGTGTTTTAACATCTTATTATCCATTTTCACTTTAAGGCAAATACTTAGGACCTATTTGGGGTGAGCAGAATTTGACCCTTACAGAATATTTCAGTTTGTCTTCTCACGTCTGCCTCAGCAAAGTTGCTTTTGCTTTCAGGCATTCCTTGCCACTCCTGTCCATCCACATGAAATCAGCTGATCAGCTATAAGATTTCCCACAGCTATCCAGTAAGCTATTCATGCTTTTAGTCAGATACCAAATACCATACTTAGGGTGTACGTATGAAACAGAGTCCAAAAGGTACACCATTGACTCATTTAGTTTGCCTCTTACAGTCAACGAACTTCTCATTATAAAACCTTTGCCAACCAAAAAGATGAGGTTCACAAACTACAGAAGTCTTAAATAATATGCTGATATTTTTATGCCTTTACTGAAAAAGAAAAGATCAGTTGGAAAGCATGCTAACATGTTTAAAAGGTGTTACATAATCTGAATAAAGTGCTTTAACTTTTAACATCCATGCAATCATTTTGTTATTTCAGCTAAAGGATAGTTCTCAGAATCCATTCTTTCCAGAATCTCCAAGAAAAATACTCTTTTGTTTCACCATTTTCTGATTCATTTGACTTTGAAAGCAAAATAAACACGCTGCTGTGTTTAATATTGTTGCACAAGAGAATTCACAAGAATGAAATGTGTTCAGAGTTCCTAGAAAAAATGTAGCAACGCAGGCTGCCAGCTTGTTCAATGTCAAGCTCCAGGCATATAGCAGGACTAGCAGTAAATGACTCATAGTGAGTCACGCTTAAGCTATTTTTGCTTTTAAAGTACTGCCAGGCACTGTGTTAATATTCAACCCAGAGTAAATTTAGCAACGCAAGAAAACAAGTGTTTCCATGGTTGCTCCTTCACAATGTTTATGGTATATATGCAGCCATTAGGCAAAGGAATTAAGCCAAATAAATTATATGGAAATGTTCCTCTTTCATTTACAACTGAAGTTTGATACATTGGGTATTGTAGTCAGTGAGCTACTAGTTTTTCTAACTCCAGCAAAAATGTAAAGCAACAGCTAGCGTACCACTGTTAGTACTTTTTAGAGTACCACTAAAGTACTGTTAATATTGTATAACTGCTACTTTCTTCTCAATTGCTGCTTTTAATATATGCCACTATAATAAAGTGACCTGTCTACAGCATACTGCCATATGAATGATTTTGTTCTGAAAAGAAATAAAAAGGATTTATCGCTTTGAACCACAAAAAATAAGTTACGTAGTTTTCTACATTAATACCTCTCTTTCAGTGCAGAGAAAGACTGCCAGGACCTCACTGGGTGAAATTAAATGTCTCAGTCGCAGGTAACACATGTTCTGTGGCATGGCGAGTCTCTAAAGAGGAACGAGCAGGTAAGTAATCTGAAGAAGAGGACTGCAAGAGGAGGGGGAATGGAAACTTTTGTGGACTCATCTGAAAAGGGAAAGCAGCTGCAGAAAAACCGTAAAGGATGCTGATTCAGTTGGGTTAAATGAGGGAAGTGGTAAGGGAGTACAGGGGAGCTGGAAAATTTCTCCCCAAAACATAGCCAAGGTGCTAACAAATATTTAGGTGAGTAACTTTAATGAGACTATTTATGTGCACATAATCAGGTAAATGCTTCCAGGATTTGAATCCAGCTATCTGCGATGCATGACAGCCCAGGTCTCACCAGAAGCTTTTAGGGGGAAAAAAGCATTTTCCTCCAGGTTACCGGGAAAAACAATAAGTGTAGCCACAGGTACTAAAGAAAATACTTAAATAGGTGGCTAGATAGTTTACCTTGCCCACACTAATAATGGAGTTGTCAAACAATTATGTACGATCACTTAGTATGTTTTCTTGTTTTGTATTTTAATCAGTGACTAATTTTCCTCAGTAAAAAAACCTTTCTTTAACTTTGTTCATGACTTGCACACCATTATAAGCTGATACACTGGGAATATTTTTTCCTGGTTTCTTGCTTGTAAATGAGTCATAAAAAAATAACTGTGTACAGTGCTTAATCTAAAGCCCACTGAAGTCTATGCAAAGATTTTTTACTGACTCAGTGAGTTTTGGATCACGCTCATAAAATTTCAGATAAGAGTTGAGGGAAACATCTATATTTTTTCACTTGAAGTACTGTTAAACAAGTTACAGCAACATGAAGAAAAATAACTGATCTTAAAGGCACTTTATTCGTGAGAAAATGTTAAGTTGAAAAGAAATCACCCTTTACTCCAGTTTACTCACTTTTGACACTTTCAAGAGGGAAATGAAACAACTGAGATACTAAAAACTGTGTTAAGTGGTCAATACACATGCCTGGTAACTATTTCTGATATGAAAGAAATTAGAAGATGTGTATTAGGCTCACAGTGTGTCCTCAATACAGTGAATGAAATCTTTAGGTCCTGTAAACTAGCAAAAATCCCACCAGTTTCAGAAGCAATGTCAATTTTCACTAGCTGGTCCACCATGCATTTGCTGAATAGGTTGGAACAATATTGAGACACACTAGTCCAGGGGTGTCCGTCCTTTTTGAATGTGGGGCCGGATCATGAACTTTTTATCACCCAGTGGGCCAGCGAGCTATATTCAAACACCCTCTGTCCTGGGCCAGAGAGACCATGCCTGTGTAGCCCTACTGCATCTGCCTGTTGCTGCAAGGTTCATGGGAGCTGCTGGTGGGCAGGGGCAGGAGGGACCCATTCTGCATCCAGCCAGCTACTGCCCCAGAGACTGAAGGGGAGAAATAAATAGCTCCACATCTCCATCCCCCAAGCAGCGCAGCCCCACGAGCCAGCACTGCCTGAGGGGGGCTGGAGCAAAGCAGCTGCTGCACCGCAGCCCCTCACCCGCCCGCCCGCATGGTTCCACTCACCGCGGTGCCGGCCGCCTGCGCATGTAGCCCCGGTGGCCTCAGCACTGCGAGCCCAGAGCGTGGGGTCCAGCAGACACTGGCTTCCGCCACCTCGCCCTGCACAGGTCATGCCAGGACCCCACCTGCCGAGGCCCCCCACTTGCTGCTGGGGATGGGAGGAGGCCGGCCAGGTCGGCACCAGCCAGGAGAAGCGGCAGCAGAGCCGTGTGTCACTGGGGACACGATGGGACGAGCCTGGCCGGAGCGGCAGGGGCTCGGCTGCATTTTCCCCTTGCCTGCACCGTTCAGTCCTGAGCAGCACATGGCTCCGTCGCTGCTTCTGCTGGCTGGTGCCAACCTGGCCAGCCTCCTCCCGTCCCCTGCAGCACGTGGGAAGCCGACTTCAGCTGCGTGCTGGTCTGGATGGGACAGACCTGCCCTGGTCAGCACCAGCCAGCAGAGCCGGCAGCGGAGTCGTGTGCTGCTCGGGACTGCCTGGCACAGGTAGGGGAAAGTGCAGCTGAGCCCCTGCCGCTTCGGCTGGGCTCACCCTGTCCCAAGAGGCACATGGCTACTCCTCTTCCCACACGCACCGTGTCGGCAATGTCAAGCTGCCACGGTGCCTGTAGGAACCTTGTCCCTTCCCCAGGCCTTCAGCAGCCATTAGGAAACTGCTGAGGGGCTGGGGGAGAGACAAGGGGACAAGCAACTGTTTACTTTCGTTTTCCGTCACAGCACCGTGGGCACAGAAAATGCCTCAGCGGGCCGCCAGGCCGTATGGTGGACAAGCCTGCACTAGTCGACAGGAAAGAGGACATTCCAAAAACTATAAATATACAAAGGGATCTTCCTTTTCACTGGATCTCTGTAAAGTTATTATATGGTGTGCTACTGACATGTATCAATGGGTTGCCATCAGTTGCTTGATCTTACATCAGCTTTCCTGTCATGCCTGAAAAACCCCATGAGTTGTAGTACTCAACAAAAATGCTTGCCTGCAGTGGAGTTCCCAGGAATTCTTCCTCTTTCCTTTTTCGTTTGGTCACAAATAAAAGGTATCAAAAGAAGCAAGCAATCACAGAAAGGACAATGAAAAACAATACTCTCTCCGGGAAAGATGGGCATCCCTCCATGCAGCAGTGAAAATGAAAACTGTAAATAAAAATAGATTTGCTAACCTTACAGCTACATAGATTTTTTCTTCTTTGGTTTCCATTTCATTAGTAGAAACAAATAGCTAGAAACTGAATAACCATGATCCGGAAATTCTGTAGCCTTCATCATATATGCTCCATTCCTTCCTTACTGTTTGTCATCTGTGTACATTCTACCCTGTCTAAAATTTACACCATAAGATCTATGAGAAAGGAACGGCATCTCTGTGACTTCTGAAATGTCAAGGAAAATTATACTGAATTGTGCGGTACAGTTATTCTCTTGACTACTGCATGTACTTGAATCCAAGATGTTTTTAAATTTAAGATGAGTACTCAATAATTAGATTCTATACATGGAAAATTATAAATTTGTTATAATTTTCCAACATGTAGAATATAATTATGGGAGAGTAGCCTTACATTCATTCACCCAAAGCAGCAGCAAGGGCCTACGGACCACACCCCCACCCCTTGCCTCCCCTGCCCCTTAACCCCTACCTGCCTGTGCCCCTCTGCCACTTGTCCCCTCTGCCACCTGCCTCCCATGTCACTTGCCCCCCCCCCTTTCCTCCAGCCCCTTGTCCCCCATACCACTCATTGTATGTCCTGCTACCTGCAGCCCACACCTGGCCCCCGCTATGCCTGTGCCTGGCCCCTTGCCAACCTCCCCATGCCAAAGCTAACTGCACTTTATCATGCATCAGCAGATGCATGACACATAGAACCAAGGAGGTGATACTTCCCCTCTCTGCAGCACTGGTCAGACCACAGTTGGAGTACTACATCCAGTTTTGGGCACCGTACTTCAAGAAAGATGTTGATAGACTTGCGAGGGTCCAGAGGAGGACCACTTGTATGGTTAGGGGCTTACAGGAGGAGAGACTGGGGGACCTAGTTCTCTTCAGCCTCCACACGAGACGGCTGAGAGGTGATCTTGTGCCCACCTACAAATTCATCTGGGGGACACAACAAGGGATCGGAGATGCTCTGTTCACCAGGGTGCCTCTTGGGGTAACAAGAAACAATGGTCACAAACTGACAGAGAGCAGATTTAGGCTAGATATCAGGAAAAACTTTTTCACGGTGAGGGTGGCCAAAATTTGGAATGGGCTTCCAAGGGAGGCAGTGCTCTCCCCTACCTTGGGGGTTTTTAAAAAAAGGCTGGATAGGCATCTGGCTGGGGTCATCTGACCCCAGCACTCTTTCCTGCCTAGGCAGGGGGTCGGACTCGATGATCTGTTGAGGTCCCTTCTGACCCTATGGTATCTATGGATCTATGCCTGTGCCTGGCCCCAACCCTTGCCCCCCATGTCTGACCTCTTACACCTTGTTCCTCCATACCTCTTACCAGGGCTGAAGCCACAGCTCACCAGCTGCCTGCCCAGGCTGGTACTTGAACCTAAAGTAAGGCTTTTTCTTCCCATGTTGATAGAAAAAAGCACCTCATCTTGGATTCAAGTAAATACAGTATTTAGAAGATCAGAAAAAAGAAAATGTTTAGTATTATCATCATCATCAAATATTTGCATTAATGTAATGCTTAAGAGCCCCAATTGATTCAAAAGACTTAAACGGGAACTGATGCAACTCATCATGTTTAAGGACAGAAATCACATTTTTCTTAGTGTTTTGCATCGGATGATGGAGAGTCATATTTTGCAGCCTCCCAAAGTTTTCAGAAATTTAGAGGCAACCCCTGGCATCTATTTATATGTATATTACTCATCTGAAATTTATAAAACATTTCTGATGAGTCCAAACATGGTCACAAGACATGCAATTTTGTAATACTCCATGTTGCATAAATGGATTACTGTATAGTCAAGAAATATGGGAACAGACTGAACTGAACTAAACAGGGGGAAGAGCTACTCAAGCAAAAGGACAATGCTGGCAAAAGAACAAATGGGCAAACACAAGCCACGAATCAATTTAGGCTGAAAATTAGAAAAAGGTTTCTAACTAATGCAGGAGTGACATTTTGAAATGGACTTCCAATAGGAGACCAGGGGGCAAAAACTCAACTAGTTACAAGTATGCAAACCAAATGTTGTGATGTGGTTTTGTACAGTAATAAGGGGCTTCACGACATAGAAGTTCCTTCCACTTCTGTGTTCTATATTTCTACGATTAGCAAAAATGTATTGAATACCACCAGTACTCTTAGCAGTCACCTGGGGGGATGGCTCAAGCGAGGCATTCTTATTGTACATTAAAAGCTGATGCATTTGTTCTTTATATAAAGGACACACTCATTTCCCCTCCTTTTCAGATACATGTTTCATGGTGGTCTGACAGCTCTGAAGACTTGAGATGGCCTGAAAATGAGGTTTTTGTTCTGTGAAAAATTTCACAACAGAATGAAATCAAATCCTTTCAAAATACATGTGGGTGGGTAGGGAGTAGAAGGGGTGGGAGGGAGAGCCCTATTCCAAAATAGCCATCATCTCAGTGATGGTGGTAGTCACTCAGGATGCAAAAGACCCAGGTTCAAGTTGCAGCTGTGCTTGATACAGATGTCTCTCATATCAGTGCTGTCACAGGGCTAGAGTCAGGCTCTCCCTGCATCTCCTTTGTTAGAGCTGGCCCCTTTCATATAAATAATGTTATATTAATCGGGAACTGATAGACACTAGAGCCACAGACTGGTGGTTAGGCAGTTACCTAAAAGACCCAGGTTACTTAAAAGACTCCCAGACTGAAACAGGAAGAACAGGAACTAGAATCGGATTCTCCCGTGTTCCACAAGACTTTTCAGGGCTTGGTCTCTTTCATTTTGATCTCAAATTCTACCCTAGACAGAATTTACCATCCCAAAAAGTTTTGTTCAAACAAACACATTTCTGCAAGAAGTTCTGGTTTTGACAATGTTTAACTGAAAAATTCCCAAACAGTTCTACCAGAGACTGAAGCTCTCTGTTAATCTATTGAGTATGGCCAACAACATGAGTTTTTATTTGCTTTGTTCTGCCATCATACTTCATCAGTGACTTGGAGAGACAAGAGTTCAGACTCTATAGTGAATACTGTCACTGACTTTTTGGCTAGGATTGGAAACGAGATTGCTAAATCTGATAATGCAATTTTGTTATATGAATGCCTGTTTCAAGCTCTTCCAGTGCCCATGTTACTATGGTATCTAAACATCTCTCCAACTTTAATGCGTCTGTCCTGACAACAACTCTGGGAAATAGGGTAAGTGATCTTATTCCCATTTCACAGAAAGGAAACTGAGACAAAGACACCAAGACCATGTCCAGAGAAGTGCAGCTGTGTGGTACGTGGTGACGTCTGTGGCACCACATACCATATGTCCCGTACTCCATGCTACATGGGAGCAGCACGGAGGGGTTTCTTGGATACCCAGGGGTCAAAAAAATCCATAGAGAAAAACAGCGGAGCGGCACACATAGCAGCAGCATGTGCCACCTGAAGCCAAACTCCACTGCCAGCCAGACTGTGCAGCAGGACTGCTGCTGCTGCAGCCCCAGGAAGCCCCCAGGACTGAGGTAAGGCCCCAACCTCACCTACCCCACCTGGGGTAACTTGCCACTCACCAGTACGTGCATGGCACAGCCATTCCCTAGGGACAACTAGCAAAGGCCGAAGTGTGCCACCGCTAGTTGTCCCTGGGGAATCAAACATCCACACAGGTCTGGACATGGCCCAAGTGTCTTGCTCAAGGAACCATAGGAAATTATGGCAGGGAAAGAAATAACTCGTCTCTCTCAAGTCCTAGGTTAGATCACTTATTCCTGGACCATTCCTCATTTCTTTGACATACAATATCCTGTCCACTAGAAATGTTATTAGGATTAAAAGCTTGGCTCATACACCACTGAACTGTCAATAGTGTACATAAAAGCACCCCAACTTCCAGATTTGGACTTTCTGCTAAAAAAAAAATTACACTTTCTTGTTATAGGGGAAAAGACTGGAACCTGTGTACATGAATTGCTCTGCTCCCAACATGGCTAAGAACAGAACTGTAAGAAATATGCACAGGTCTGGAAGTTAGGAACAACTAAAATGAAACCCTAGGAGGACCTAGGTTCACAAATGAGTTGCAGCGTGACTGACCAAGTAGCTTCACCCATCTGCTGCAAGTTTCTTATCTGTTACCTAGGAGACAGTAACACTAATGGACTCCGTACTTGGGTGCTTGATGATTAATTAGATGATGCTTGTCAAGCACGAAACACTTAGTATGTCATGTTGCTGCTTGTTTCCTCATCATATCAGAAGCAAATCAATTGACTTCAATTTCTCCTGGAATCACTGGTGGACTGTTTTATGAATTTAAAGTGAGTTTCTTCCACAGTTGTATTTTACTATGCAAAACTGCATTTAAAAGAACATTTTTAAAGGTCTACCTCCTGCCAAATGTATGGTTTTGAAATAAGCACATCATCCAGTGTTACTCCTTGGCAAACTTATTTGAACAGCTATGATTAAATTTAATACTCAGTTTCTTTTGAGATGTCTCCCTATTTATACTGGCCATGAATCCAACCAAGCAAACCATCAAGACCTGAAATAAACTCTTTTTCCCAAAACTTCCAAAGCATGTGTTTTTTGGCTGTGAAGAGGGCAGGGAGGTTCACTACAAATGCCATGCTTTTGCCTTCCACACTCCATCCCAACTCGTGTTTTGCTGTGAGGAAAGAATGCCAAAACTAATACTGCATCTCAAAATGATTTGTTACCCCGTCAACATCTTCATCTTTCCTCTTTGTGCCAAACGTACTCCTTAAGTTGCTTGGCAGTCTTAGCAATATTTTGTCATTCACTTAATGGTTTCTACAAAACTACCAGAGGAGTTTTGTTTTCCTTGAGTGCATTTGTGTAGAAAGTAATGACTACAATTCCAAAGTGCATGTTACCAGCCACTATAAAACCCCTATGAAACTTGGCATCCTTTGAATATTAAACGGGAACCTAAACCTTACACAAAAAAATTAGGAACATGGGTCAGAAGGTACCTCCTGATAAGCTCTTCCAAGATCTCTTGAAAAAATAAATTAATAACCTCAAGTTTAAAAAGTGCCTTCATATTTATTTTCCTTTAAAGGCAAATTCTCCCACCTTAGAAGGAGCCTTTTGATTCATTTGGGCATCAAAGGAAAGGCTCTACTGGTTTAACATTAAACAGTAATTGACTTTTAAACTTACAAGAAAAAAATGCAAAGTACAGTTCCCACAGTATCCCCCTGGGGTTCAATCCTACAGGTGCAATGAATAATCCCTTTGATTTCAACAGAACTGCTCACATGCTTAACCTTAAGCACTTGCCAAAGTGTTTCATACTGAAACAGGGAGAAAGCTCAGGACCTCGCAGAGCTGGGACTCTTATGTACAGAAGAACTGGCCGCTCCATCTATAGTTAAGTCTACCAAGCAGTTTCCTTGCTAACCCAATTTGCACGTATCTCAAATACTTCTGACATTTCAAAGAGACTTTCCATGTCTTTAAACATGTCAAAGATAGCCAGTTTTTAGTAGGAGAGGGGTAAAAGAACTATACTTTTAATGTTATAAGAAACAAAGAATTGAAAATGTGTGGTTTAATTGTTCTCTAGCCTAAACAGGTTTGATTTGATCTCAAGTAAAAACAGAACTTTGGGCAAACCTACACTACTTGCATGCTCTGCCCAGGAGTGATGCCAGAGTATGCCCTGCCCACTTTCTCTTGCTCTATACATACTAAATCCTGTACATGTGAATCAGAAAGCCTAAAAACAGTGCTCAGGGTATACTCAATGTTGTTCTAAGACTCTGGAGGTTGGGGCACCTGGAATGGGAGCAAGAAGGCAGAGTATGCTCCAAGATGTTCTTCTTGGGTATGTCATGGGGGTCATGCAGCCGTGGGACTTAGGAACACAAGTTATGTTTGAAAATGGGACTTTGATATCTTTGAAAACTGCTTTTCATGCACATACAGTGAGATCTGCAATAATTTACACTAAATTCATGGAACATGACATTGTGAATGCCTGCGAACTGTTAACTGCAAGATGCAGAATAAGGGATTGAGGAAGAGCTCCTACACTCACTGAAAGATATGCAGGAGGGATGCTCTACGAGGCACCTTTACCACCTCTGACATGAAGGAGGACACATTGCACTTTCCTCATTAGGTCAGCTCCAAAGGTTCACAGCAGAATTTCTTAATGTACCTATCACAATAGCTCTGGAGTCTTTAGAAACCCAACAGAGAGAAACTCCTTTTATTTCTTTCCCATCTCTTTCTTCTTGTTGTAATCCAAGGAATTTCATATCAAAAACTCTATAGACAGAAACACTTTGCATGGTTCAACTATCAGCAAGGAAGCAGAGTTAAAGACAACCTCAACACATGCATGCATGTGCACATGCATTATGACAGCGCTCATTTCATGACTGTATATTAGCTCTGAAAAAAGGAATCTAGGTTCTTGTATCACCTTAAGTACACATAAGTAGTATCTTGTACTTCTATGTACTACTCTGCATCTAACAGAAAAGTATTAAATATATATTATATGTATGCATTAAAGTGCATTTTCACAGCATACATACAAATTAAGTATCAAACTGTGCCTAAGAACAATGGTGAATGCTTACTAGGTCTTATTTGCAGCTACCTTGCATTTAACCACTTCATCTTCTGCAGTGTGTGCATGTGTGTATATCATTTTCTGATTTAACTGTGACAGGGTGGTATGTGAATGCAGGGACTGCTGCTGAGCCATCCTGAATTCAGGTGTTAAATCCAGCATAAGGATGCAGTGTATTTACTGGTGACTCATGCTGACAGTTAGATTAATTTAACTCCAACAAGGACATAAGTGGCATGAGATTGCTTCTTTGAGACAGGAAGGTAAGGACTGGGTCAGAGAAGGTCATGCCAGGAAATGCCAGGAGCAACCAAGCCAGAGAAATCTTTGACTGAAGTTTACATTTTGATATAGTTATTTGAATTATCAATAAAACCAAATTCCAAGGTGCAAGTGAACTTGGGCTATACATATTATGCGTCTACACTGTTTGAAACAGGGTGAGAATTCTTCCTGTTTGTGCCTAAGAAAGTTTACAAAAAATATACAGCAAGCAGCTGCTGGTAAAATTATTAAAATAGAAAAATTATGGAAAACCATTTTAAAACGTATACTTGAGGTTATAGGTATAACCTATGTTGTATTACTGGAGTTATGTCCAGAGGATCATGTACTTGTAAAGGAAGCAAGTTAAAGAATGAACATACAACATAACTTTTAACACTTACCTGGGTGACCATAAAGTCCTCGACATAGATGTAAACAACTAGCACATAACAGAGCCCTACATGACATGAAGCCTACTGAAACTAATGGATGTCTTTCCAAAGACTTCAGCAATTTTTGGATGAACCCCCAGACATCAGAAGAGCTGATATAGCAACTCAGAACTTCCTGGCTCTTTGCAACTTCTCTAGAACAGATTAGTTCTTCCTGTACTTTGGTATATTTTATATTTCTCGGCAGGTGATCAATGTAATGTCTTCACGTTTTATTGTTTTAAATATGTGCTAGTCCAGCAATGTCTAGGTGTCTCTTTCAAGATCACAGGCCTACTGTGCTGCAAACACATAGATAGACACAGTCTCTGCTCCAAAGAGTTTATAATCTGAGCTCCTGTAGTTGTGATGGTCTAGGACAGGAATGAGCATGATGTGGGCCACAAGCCTGATCTTATGCATGGAGCCATGTCATCTGGCCTGTAGGGTTCTCCATAGGTCTAGAAATTTGGCAGCAGAGGATCAGTGGCAGCATTAATTGCCACAGCACTCTGAGTCATGACAATTAACACTACCACAACCTGTTCTATCACCAAATTTCCAGATCCATGGGGAGCCCCACAGATCAGATGAAATGGCTCCATGAGCTGGATTGAGCCCATAGGTGGGCCCCGTCCCTCTGGATGAGGTGGACACCACTGGTCTAGGAAATGTGCAAGAAGCAAGGTCACCTAACGATTTTCATTCAACCTTTTGGATTATGCTAAATGTGGTGGATCCCCCACAGAAAACAACGTGCATGTTGACTACAGACTGACAACTCCTCATTAAACTACATACAGAGCACAGCTGCCCACTCAGCATCAACAGGCACATCCCACTGATGCCCCTGCAATGCACAATCACAGCAAAAATCCAAAAGGCCAATGTAACAGGCATCAATTTGACTTTGAACAGCTACATAATAAAATACTCTCCCCAAAAAAAAGTAATTCTTATTGTTCTTGATTAACTTAGGGAACTTCCAACATTCCTGCTGCTTAAACTGGTACCATGGCCTAAGCCAGGGGTTCCCAAACTGTGATACACATACCCTAGGGGGTACGCAAGACACTCTGGGGGATATGCAGGAGAAATTGTGTAATGGAGGATTCAATTTTTATTATAATAATAATTAGTATTTAAGGGGTTAAAATATAAAACATATGCTGGTAGGGATACACAGGCAGCTAGTAAAGCTGGAAAGGAGGTACGCAATATGAAAAAGTTTGGGAACCTCTGGGCTAAATCAAACATATATTTAAGATAAATGCCCCGTCCATAGGCAATTTTAAGGTGGAAAATAAATGCAGTGTCAGTTATCAAGGTTTTAGCTTCTGAGTTACAAACACCTTGGAATTAGGAATTACAAAATAATGACGCAGCAGCAATAATGTTATGATTATGTTGGGAGTGAAAATGACCCTATTTTGTGGTCTGAACCCTGCTGTATTTATTCTTGGAGTAGTACCTAGAGCAATTTTCAGCTGAAAAACCAGTGCTAGTTCTGATGTCCAGCACCTTGCCAACTGTAAGGCCAGGACACAACTGCACTCAGCTCTACTCCTGGCAAACTGCGAAATATCAGGCTTAAAATTCACCTTCACAAGGTTTCATCAAGGCCTGGAAATTCACCTACCCTCTCCAGCCACAACTCATAAGAGACTAATCCAAAGCCCACTGAAATGAAAAGAAGAATCTTTCTACTGATTTTAATCAGCTTTTGGATTTGTCTCCAGAATAGTAAGAGTCAAAAAACAGCATTTTACAACACATGAAAACAGCCAGAACCTCCAGCTTCCAACAGCATAAATCATTAATCTGTGACTCTTGTAGTTCCTGAGATACCAGTTTATGTTGAAATCAAAATGGACAGGGGTGGGAGGGGAGGAAACAGGGACAGGGGTCAAGGGATGTAAAACAAAATGATGTAACTTTAAAATTTAATCATAATTTGACAGAGTAAGGACCTGACATATTATTTTAGGACTTGTGAGTTTTCCCAAAGCCAGTTATTAAAAGATTTTTTAAAAAATAGCTCTTATGTTGAGTGCACATAAAAAGTATATTTTGTTGTCCCATACCAATAAACACCAAGAACTGCCAACTCACAAGCTCCTTCAGCAGCACAAGCACAATAACTTAAAATTTTACCGCTTCGTGATTCAACATGAAGTAAGTGAGATACATTTTAATATGCTGCAGCGTTACATGGTGCGTGTGCAGAAGCTGTAAACCTGAGAACACATGCAGTAAGCACTTTCCAACAATATAGTTCTATGATAAAAGCAAAGGTCTCTTTAGGGTTGCAACACATCCTAAGTTGTGAAACAGGAGCAATTTGTTAAAGTGACAAATGAAAACAGCTTACCTAATCCTTTCAGAAGATCTTATCAATTAAGAGAAAACAGCCTCATTTAAAACAAAAAGCCCACCTTGGACTAAAAAGGATGTGAAGCAAGACTTTCATTTCATAGGTACGCAAATAACACAAGCATTGCAAGAAAGCTAACTGCATGAACGATAAATTACTTTAAATGAGTCTTATAAGAAGGGCATATATGAAAGTCTGAACTGCGTTTGGCTGTTTTGTATTTCAAACAATTTATTCATCTACTGAAATGCCGTGTATACGTAGAGCCATTTTCTATCTCCGCATAACCATCATTTTTAAAAGACAACTTACACTGTTTTCTCATGTCTTTAAGTTGCTCCTTAAAATGTTTATATTTTTCATGTCTCTGCAGGTCGGAGTCACTGTTTCTGCTCTCCAATGCAGTAAATTTTTCTTTTACTAGCACTTTTAGATCTGGTACAACTTCTGGAGTGTCTTGCTTTATCTGAAAGAAAAAAATGAAATTGTCTTACTCATCATCAAATTTGTCAGTAGAAAGCAAGGAGAGACAGGTGCAAAAATACAAACTTAATCAGAGCTTCTCTTGTCTTCAGCTTGACTGACAGCTCATACATTCTGGACCCATAACTTCTAGATAATTACTTATTTACAGGACAGTCACTATTACAATTGTAGACAATTACTGCACAGTGACATTTAGTGTGTTGCTCTACATGTAGACTCTTCCCTATACTCAGTACAAGGAATACTCTAAATCACATAATCAGATTTTACCAACATGAAAAGTAAATATCAAGAGTTTAATAGCACCCAGTATGGCAATGAAGGTGTCGACCTCTTAAGCTATCTGAATTATACCAAATAATAAGGTCTGGTCTACGCTGCAAAGCTTTGCCAGCATAGCTATGTCAGTTAAGGGTATGAACTTTTCACACACCCCTAGCCAACAGAGCAATGCTGGCAAAAGCACTCATGTGGATGCAGCTCTGTCAACAGAAGACGGCCTGTCTGCTTGGGTTGTGTCATTTGGGGAAATAGTTTAGCTGCGCTGGCAGAAAAAAGCCTTTTGCAAGCATGTGCTGTGTCTCCACTAGCGGGCTCTGCTGACATGGCTATATTGGCACAATTACAGCATCAGAGGCTGAAATTTCATGAACATTTTCAAAAAATAGCCCCTTATCCCTTATTTTGGTCTAACTCTACTACACAGCTTGTAACCTATACACAATACCCAAATGGCATGTGACCAGGCAATGCAACCCAGATAGCTACTCTAGAAGGAAACAAGCTTGCATTTATTTTCAGTGCCAGGACACAGCAATATGCTTTCCAGGCTGGGTTGGTAAAGAGACACAATCCCTGACTCAAAAGTACTCGCAAATGTGTTAACTGCAAGTGAAAGGCTTTGTGGAACTAAAAAAAATAATGGAAGCTGAAAACCAAAGATACTCAACACTGTTCCAGAAATGTAACAAGGATTTTGAGAATGCAGAAACCAAGAGATTTTTTTTCCTTTTAATTTTTAAAACTAATCCAGGTTGTGCAGAACTATACCTATGAAGGGGCTCCCAAAAGAACCAGATGGATCCAACTGCTGCTTTGTGCAGACACTCATGTTACACAAAGCTGATCAGATACAACCCTGACACTGAAGGAAGCAGACCTCTGCCAGAGTCCTTGGCTCTGAGATATTTCTAAAAAAACTCGTTGTGGCAGGAGTAGAAAGAACAAAGAAAATACTATTGAGTGGAAAAATGGAGTAGTTAAAAGCCACATAAAAACTTTTCAGAAATGTGGAGGGCAGCTAAAGAAGGTCATATTGTTTTCTAGGAGAAGGCCTCCTGCCGTCTTCCTTTTCTGCAAGCAGTGGGTGCCAGCACAAAGTAAGATAGCAGGAGGTTGCCTTATCTCTGACTAGCTGTTTCTGAAGCACTTGATGTTTTTAATACCTTTCAGTTTAGTCAGGCAGAGGAGGCTATGAAACTGTATTACAGAAAAGTGAGGAGTACTGCATTCCAAATAAAAATGAAACACATGTTTTTAAACAGACCATACACAAAAGGAGAAGATATAGAAACATCTGTGACTGATCGAAGGCTGAAAAGGCACACTTGAAATTTTGGGGGCCAACTGAGACCATCATAATGTCCCATTATGACTGGGATCTGGGACAAACACTTAAAGACAGATTCTTGTAAGACCCCAAATTAACCCTCAACAGTGCAGTTAAAAGGAAAAGGATGTCACAAAGTCCAGGCAAAATCTGGAGGATGGATAATGTGGATTCTGCGTTAGAGAGACCTGCAGCAGACCAGCACACCAACCTCAAAATCAGTTCATGGAGTACATGAAGCTGCATGTGTTGGGGCAAAACTCAACAAACCAGAGCAACGTCCGCTCATTTAAAAAAAAAAAAAAAAAAGACTCAAGATCTGCAATGGTTTACATTGCTTTGCAAGAATCTGCACATGGCAGCAGAGACCACACCATAAGATCAGAAGAATTTGTCATAGGAGCAAGGACAACATGACCACAGAAGGCAAATGGGCCATTAACCAGAAGGCAAATGTAAGATTTATTAACTTAAGGTTGAACACAGATGTAACACGCCAATATGGTGCCAGAAACAGTAAAGGAAAAGCCAGGGGCAACACAGTGTAAATGGTGAAACTTAGGACATTATCCTCACTACAGAAGTATGTGAATTAATAGCAAAAAGAAATAAGAAAAGAAGGTGACTTGTAAAAACACCAGGGGGAAAAATTCTCATTATTGGATTAAAGGCATGACAAACTTTTGTTTCAGAGACAGCTACTGTTTGAGGAGTATAGGACCAAAACACTTGACTAACAGTTTGAGAAAGTCCTCCAGGGAAAATGAAAGCTTTAAGACAGCCTACTATCCCCTAACTCCTAGGAAAGCTCCACTGTGGCAGACGCTCTATGACAGAAGATGAGTTAAGCACCTTGTTTTGGGAATCTTAGGATCAATGAAAGTAGCAATATAGTAGGTACTTTCACTGGCCATTGTAAGGGAGAGGGGAAGACAGAAATCTATTTTTGAGTAGATGTAAGAAAATCTAAAAAAATAGGTTAAAAGGCAACATTTCCTGTTATCTACAGTGGGAGAAATTCTGAGAGGTGGCTAAAGCCAAATATTCTTCTACACTTTTATTTCATCAAGGATCTGACAAATGGCCTTAGAAAAAGAAGCACATATCCATGCATGTTCAAAAACCTTCTCGAGAGACAGTAAGTTTTGGTCTGCACCCGAGACCTTCCACAGGACGATGCGACACATTTCTGATGGTGTGCAGCATAATAAGGTCTACAATGATTATGCTTTGATCTGGGAGTAATAAAAAAAAAAAAAAAGGAGAGAAGAACATGGCCAGAGGCTGTGAGTAGCTCTGGAAAAAGACAGAGCTCCCGCACTAAAGCTAAGCAAACAAAAAAGTAAATTCCATGTAATGGAAAAAAATACATCTGAGAGAAAAGGGCAACACAGCAAGGTGGACAGCTTGATCAGGGTAAAGTTCAGGCCGTTACCAATATACATGCCCACCAAAAATGAAAGGAGTATAATCTAGCTGTCCAAACCTGCAGTCTAAGCGCATTCCAGTAAAAAAGTGTCTAGTAGATACAAGATGCAAATTTAATAAAATGTTTCTGTGAAAGTGTCAAAGAGAATCCAATACTGAGGTACTGTATGGCAGTAAGTGCAAAACTGAAGTGTATGTGTATAGCACCAAACAGGGTAGCAGCATGGACTGTTATAGCCCCATGTTCAACACTGGCACCCAGTGGCTTACACTTTTAAAACCTGAACATTTACACGCAGCGTTGGTTTTAGTCAAGTGATGTAAAAAAATTCAGTTAATGAATTGACCATTAATCATTTACTGTCATTCCCAAAAGGGCTTAAGCAAAAAACACCCTCCCTAAGAACACAGCGATTTTTTTTGTCCAAATAAAAAAATTATGATTTACAAACTGAAGCCAAACATAGAAAAGATTTGGTTAAAGATGCATTCTTTGGAATATTTGACATAAATGTGACAATGCAGAGTCCAGAGTTAGATTAAATAAATTTCAGCCAGATTAAAAAACAAACCAACCCTGTTCAATCTTAAAGAGAACATATATGGCCACCAGAGCTACCGTTGAGGATGACATCCTTCAGAAAATAATTAAGATAGTCATCACAGGATGGCTGGAACTGCATACTCCCAACCTGTATTAAACTGAAGACCAACTCTTAGTAGTAGATCATTTTGCTTAAAGGCAATAGGAAGGGAGAAAGTGTGGTGGGGTGCATTGCTTTTAAATGTTGCAGTGGATGGGTAGGCTGGGAGGTTGTTTTGTTATACCTTTTTGTTCTCTTCTTTGTTTTATCTTTCATTGTCAGCTTTTCTGAGTCTTTTTGAGAAGAGTAGCATATAAATCAAATAAATAAGTGAACTGTTACAGAAAATATACTAAAAGCCGATACCTGAAGGCAAGTTAGGGACTGAAAAATCTAAAGAAAGGGCCAGAGATGTTTTATACTGGCCTCAAATGAACAGCAACATCACGGAAACTATTAAGGCTTATTGCACATTTTTGAACGTACAGAACAAACCAAGAGCCA
>NW_017728886.1:253347402-253381758 GCF_001723895.1 Crocodylus porosus | reverse complement strand
CTCTTGAAGGTGTTCAATGTAGGTGCTTGAACCACCTCCGATGGCAGACTGTTCCAGACCCTGGGGGCTCGACAGTAAAGAATTTCTTCCTTGTGTCCAGCCTGAAATGGTCTTGTAGTAGTTTATGACCATTCAACCTTGTCATCCCTTGGGGCGCTCTGGTGAACAAACGTTCCCCCAGATACTGGTGGTCACCCCTCATAAACTTATAGGTGGCCATCAAGAGCCCCATGGCTCTCAGCCTGTCATCGTAAGATCTGTTTTCCTGACCTCTGATCATGCGCGTGGCTCTCCTCTGGACCCTCTCAAGCCTCTCCACTGTGGAGCCCAAAACTGGACGCAGCACCCCAGCCGCGGCCCCACCAAGGCCGAGTACAAGGGGAGAATGACGTCCCGGGACCTGCCCGAGAAGCATCTATGGATGCAAGCCAGCATTTATGCTGACCCTCACGCCCCAGAGAAAAGTAGGAAATATTTTTTAAGCTGGTTGGAAAAAATACTGTGTACTTGGCCTGTGACAATTATTTTCACTTCCTTGAAATGCCCTTACTAAAAGATACTACAATTAAAAATGATCATACACATCACACCCATTTTCATTAGGCATGGTATACCCAACCTAGTCAACATTTGATAATGAGGCCGCAGTTTAGTGAGCATGACTAAGTAGGCTGCAGTTATGTATGGGTTCAGATATGGCCTAGTCCCCCCATTTTCTCCACCACAAGACTTGAATGAAAAACAGTATCAAAATAATGATATACATACTGCAAAAAGGGCGCAGAGCCAGACTCTGGTCCATATGGGGAGCTGTTAAAGTACAGCAGGGGTGGGCAAAATACGGCCTACCAACTGACTGTATCCGGCCCACGGCTGCCCTTGTGATGCTCTGCATGGGTTCTGCATGGGTCCGCATCGCACCTACTCCGACTCAGAGCAGCCCGTGCCATGCTCCTACCTGCACCTGCTGAGAACACTGCCCTGGCCCTGCCCCCAGCCAGCATGCACAGCTTCCTGCCCAGAGGCAGCAGGAGAAAATATTATTTGGGGGGGCTGGAGGAACATGCAGCAGGGGCACTGGGCATGGCACTATGGCAGCAGGTGTGGCAATGGCACTGGAGCAGTGGTGCCGTGTGGAGGTGAGTGTGCATGGGGCACTGGCCTGGCTAAATGCTGACTGGTGCCCGGTGCTGTAGGGCGGCAGCACTGTGGTGCTGCTGCTGTCACCTGCCACCATGAAATTAGTTTGCGGGGGGAGGCTAAGCCCTGTTAGCAGGAACTGTTCTGAGTTACAACGATCCCCCGAATCCGCTGGACCAAAGAGAAGTTCACTGTTAGTTCTGGGGGGAGGGGAAGGTAGCTGCTGGCTCCAGACTGCACCAGGTTGCTCTTAGCAATGGTCCCTCCTCCCTCCCTGCCTGCAAAGTTTTCAGAATGGGAGGAAAGAAAGGGAGGCAAGGGAGCTCATTCTAGGGGTTCCCCAGCCAGTGCTACAGGGTAGTATGGGTGAATTTGAGTCCTCCCACCTTGGGGTGCTCCAATACGCCTGCCCCACCCTCCAGCAGGGGCTGAAAAACTCCCAGACTGAACTCCCTCACCTCCCTTTCCTCCCTCCCATTCTGCAAACAGCTGGGAGGCTGGCAGGCAGACAGAAGGAAGTTAAAGATGAAAACCTGTTTTGAAACATCTTCATCTGACCCCTCACACAATGATGGTTCAGATTTTCTCCCAATTGGCCATTTCTGAAGTGATCTTTAGCCATGCACTTGTTTGGTCATTGCTATAGACTGCTTTCTGTGGCCAGATCAGGCAAAAATTGTCACTTCTGTCTGCGCCCTATAAGACCAAACAAAGCATAAGTTTTCACATGCTGGGATTTTGTGAAACAGAAAACCAAAACCAAAGATGTCTGCACTGCTCAAAACTCACACCAGTCACAGGAAATTATAGATAAAAAAAATGCAGTATGATTCGGGATCCTGGAAGCTGCCATCATTTCATGAAAATGATGCTGTGTTTATCTACAATGGGGAAGAATGGCCACAAACAGCAGTGGTGTTACAAGAGGCAATCCCAGTCATACAAGTCTGTCACTGCAGAAAGATGTAGGTGTCTGCAGGGGCAGCACTTCCGTGAAATTCCAGGGAGAGGCGAGATAAGGGACAATGAAGCTGGCCATCTTGCTCAGCAATCACAGCAAGTTGAGAAAAGTCCTAGGACACAGAACAAGCAGAACTAATGGACTTACAACTGCCTGAAAACCCACTGATCCATGCAAAAGTGCAGAGTGGTTCAGATGCTCAGTGAACATTGCTAACAACTGCTTATGCACATTTGGTATTCTGTATTATGTTAACGTTAACTTGTAATTGGTACCATTATGTAAAGCTAGCAAAAGAGGATGTTATGAGATTCTTTGAAGTGCAAGTGGAAACAATCACTGCGTTATGCAAAGCCCTATGTTATACAGTACTGATCAGACACTGAATGAAGTATATCTGATTCCTCGGCTTTGAGTGATCTTTAAACCACACAGAGGTAATTATTGATGTAGTTCAATGATTCTCAACCAGGGTGTACCGAGATCCTTTCAAGGGTGCCAAAGGATGCCATGCAGTGTCAGCATTGTTAGATGTGCAAACATGATTTACAAGATGAACCCAGTGGTGTCAGGTAAAAAGAGTCCATAGTGTTAAAAACCATTCTGACTTGTGGTGCTCTTTCTAGATTCTCTGCAATAGAAAAATTGCTCTATTATTTTTCCATCGTCAAAAAAAGAAGTGAAAACTGAGATCTGATATTTTCTAAGGGGTGCCTTGAATCAAACGAGGGGAGCTTCAATTCTAAAAATGTTGAGAACTAGCGATAGAGCTAATTCCAAACAGGGATACATGGGTCAACAGGTTGCACTTCTGAGGGAGCAGGGAAGAGGATTGCTGCCGATTAACTCTACATCCCATAGTAAAGTGATTCACCTCTAGACCAACGTACATGACAATTCATTCAGTGGAGTGGGAATCGTGTAAAAAAACCCTGCCACGTTAGTACATTAGCCAGGTGACAGTATTACATCATGTCCCCTACCAGTTCCAAATGATAAATGGAAGTGAGAAGCCTGGGTGATATGCTACATTTCATAGTTGCTAGGGTCAGGAGGGGCCTGAACAGATCATCTAGCCTGACCCCCCTGCCACAGGCAGGAATGAATGCTGGGTTCACAAGACCCCAGACAGGTGATCATCTAACCTCTTTTTGAATTTACCCAAGGTAGGGGCGAGGACCACTTCCCTGGGAAGTTGGTTCCAGATTCTGGCCACCCTAACTGTAAAATATTGCCTCTTGATCTCTAACCTAAACCTATTCTCCATCAGCTTATTACCACTGTTCCTCGTCACCCCAGGTGGTGCTGGGGAGAAAAGGGCTCTACCTATTTGCTGTTGATCTCCCCTGATGATTTCCAAAGTAAAAGTGGTATAAAAAAATTTTGAGAAAACCAACAGCAGATCAAGAGCAATGGTGCTCACATGTAGCTGCAGAACAGGCAAGCAACAGGATCCAGTATCTGCAACACCACTAAGAGAGACAAAGAAGAAACAAGACATTCCAGGCCCAGGGCAAGGGCTGCACCGACAGATAAATCCAGGACTCATTCTTCTAAATTGTTTCAAGAAAGCATCCCTCACAACAGGATTGCTCTGTGTCAGCTGCAAAAAAACGTTGGCTTTCAGAAGTTGCAAGAATAAGAAAACAGCAGCTCAAGCTGAGATATCTGGAGGTGACAGACAGCCCTCTTCACCAATCAGTGGCAGGGGCAGGCCACCACGGCCCCTCGGCCAGAGGAGTGGGGGGCTTCTGCATTCTAAGCCAGCAAAAATGGCAGCCGGCCCCATGATCTGCTCACAAAATCAGCCAGCTGCCTCCTGAAGCTGGGTAGACCCCTACACAAAGAAAATAGGTACAATATTTGCAAGTATAGGACACCTCAAATATCCTGATGATGGAGCTCAGCCTCCTCATAGGGGTGGAAGGAGGGTGCAACTGGCTAAGTATACAATTATAACCCTAACATGCAAGCAACAATGAAGCAGCTACTTTCTGAAGGCAATGTATGCAATTACAGAGAACTTGAATGACAACATAATACCACTCAACAGTAGCCACTGCATGATAGCAATCTATTAATCTTGGTTGTTGGATGAAAATATTCTAGTAGCAGGGCATATATGAATGGGACACTACAGGGCTCAGGTAACAAACACTATAGAAACCTGGAGAGCCAGATTTGATAAAAATCAATAAGATATTATTCCTTTATGAGTTGTTCAATAATTACTACTGCTACAAAGCTTGGCAATTTTAAACTCTTATTCCCTCCACCAAGGGAGGGAGCTTCTCTTTAACTGGTATAGATAGACAAGTGCTGTGGCCACACTTGTTGCTGTGTTGTCACCTGGGCTGTTACCAAAATGACTAGTGGATCTTCTGTCACAGGTGAATAATAAGGTATATCCACCCACTACAATGGCAAATAAATACATTTGTTGCAGTCAAGTAACTTCTCTCTGGCACCGAGTCTCTTGTGGCATGGCCAGGGCATAAAGTGATCTAAGAAGTGACAAAGCAATGAAGGTAAAATCTGACATCAGTTCTGAATGCCCTCTGATAAGGCTGAATTTTCCCGTAACATATATTGTGACAGCCTGACACACTAATAGGTGATGTATGGTTTACTGCAGTACTCCCCACCCAATCCTCCTTTGCAGATTCATAACTGACAAGAACTACCAGCATGACAAAAATAAGAGGACAACATAAAGAGTGGGCATCTATGAAACAGTTAAGAGCACAACAATGCTGTGATGTACTTGCTTCTTAGTCTGTGAAGCATATTAGATAAATGTCCACTTGCAAACCAAAAGCCAGTGACACCTTGCAAACGCTAATATGGGTTACTTCACATGGAAACCATGCACGGTATGTTAAGCAAACGACTGTGCTTTTAGTGGTACAGTCAGCCAAAAAGTGTGTGCTAAGCAACACCTTCCAGTAATTAGTCAATCCGATGAGAGTTGCACTGATTTTGAAATGGGGGTGGAGGTATACACACCCTTCTGAACATCCTGGAAATGACATAACTAAGGACTGGGAGTGATCAGGACACATGTGAGCAGAAGTATCAGTCACAACAGCTTGTTTACAAGTAGCAGCAGCTGCAAAGGTAATTGCTGCAATAGTCCCAGAGAAAAAAGCCACACGTGTTTCACATTCAGCCTTAGTTACCACCTGGACAACACGTATATCGCAAGCCATCATGTAGGACTGTTAATGATATAGGCAGAGCTAAGATCATTATGTAGGATGCTCCAGCACCACTGCTGGGCACGCACTTAAACACAACATTGTTTTACTACAAGTACACCAAGAGGTTTTCTTTCCATATCCCCGGGTATCACTTACTGACAGACGACCTACCCTGACTGTGCTGCTGACAAATGACATTGCAGGGCTGCAGAGTGGCTCCTGTGAAAGATAATGGAACTGAGGTGCTTGTCTGTAGGTTTCCTACCTCTAAAACCATGTTTATTTACTCCTGTGTCTTGCTGGGGTCCTTCTCACGCCTTGTATAAGAATATTACATAAATGAGCAGTTGTTCTTTTGCTCCAGAAACCAAGATGTCCCAAGGCTCATTTCCACAGACTGGAAGTGTATGCAGGTGTTTACCCCAGACACTGTATGACATATTGGGTGAAGAGCTTTGACTTCCCTGATTAACATATAAAGACAACAAAATGAAAGGTACTAGTGCCAAAGGAACAACATGTGTTGGCAGCTGACTGAAATGGGGCCCTCTTTAGACCATCTGCCACAAGTTATGGAATCAGGGCTCAAAAGGGCACAACAAAAAGATCAAAGGTCTACCCAAGCCTAGTGCTCTCTTGACTTGGCCAGTTTCTGCCTTTGATTCCTTAGCTTGCAAAGCCAGCTCTTCAGCTGGGCTGACTAGTGGTAGTGTACAAGGTGCATGGCTCAAGGGCTGGAGCCCAGCTGCAGGGGGTTAGAGACTTGCCTGCCTAGGAGCACTGGGCCAGCTGAAAGGAATGACTGGCTGGCCCTAGAGGAAGTTAAAAGCTCCTGAAGAGAGGAGGGTAACTGAGAAGAAAAGCAACAATGCAGGACTGCGGTAAAGCCCTAGCACTGGATGGGAGGGGCAGGATAGGGATTTTGTTAATGTTTTAGTAGTCTTTTGATTTTGAGGTAGGAAAGGAGACTGGGTGGTTCTTGGCCCAAGCTAAAGGAGGAACAACCCGCTACATGAAGCCTTCTGTGCGACTCTAGAACCAGGTTTGGACTTATGCCTCAGAAGCTGTAGCAAGATACCTTAACAACTCTGCCACAACATCTCTTGCAAACCTGTCTGAAATGGTCCAATTTGTAGAACCCTGCAGAACCCTGCTTTTGCGAGTCTAACATCTCAAAACACTTCACAAATATTAATAAATTTAGGCTGATGACATAGCCAAAAGCAGCCTCGTTTTACAAATTAGGAGATGGCAGCACAGAGAGGTAAAGAGTCTGGCCTAAGTGCTGTGGTTCAGGCTCAAAGCCATCATTATGCCTTCTCCTTTAACTGAGCGTAAGTTAAAGTAAACACACTTTTGGTTCACTCTCTGCAACAGTGCTTCTCAACCAGGGTGTCAGGGCACCCTTGGGTGGCCCTGAAATCCTTTCTAGGGTACCATGGGTTGCCATACTATGTCAGCACTGTTAGGTGTGCCAACATGATTCACAAAGTAAACCCAGGGATTTCAGAGAGGAATTAATGGTGTTACAATCATTCTGAGCTGCTGTGATCTGAGCTCTCTGCAACAGAAAAGTTGCTTTATTATTTTTCCATAGTCAAAAAACAAGTGAAAACTAAGAGCAGGCATTTTTTAAAGTGTGCCTTGAATCTCAGATGGTTGAGACCACTGGCTCTACAAACAGGCCTAATAATTTGTGGTTGTTTGACAAACTTTTTGATAGAACTGCATTCTATGAACCACAAAAATGCCCCATTGCACACCACCCTACAGCAGTCCCGCATCTGACATTTCCACCACTACTTCTTAGCCTTTGCATCTTTCTCTTTGTCTCTCAAGTGCAAACATCCTTTAGATCTTAATCAGCTCAGAGTTCTTGATTCCTTGTATACACAAGTATGATTTATGATGTCCTATGTGTTTATTAAGATGTCTTTCTATTTATGTTCATTAAAATACTCTGAAGCTCTGTGACACACCCAAATTACTGCAAGAGCTCCCATCCGGAGAGACAATCTGGCAAAGAATTACCTTTATATTTCTCTTCAGTGGAAGAGGCCTTTTTCTAATAGGAGATGGATCTTTTAAGACACTATTAATAAGTTTAATGGAAATCATGGGACATGTGAAGAAGGGCAATGTAATCATTTTAATGACATCTATTAATCCAATTCAACTGACAGGCAGAACTGCTCATTTTCCAGATCTTTTATTATTTAATTTGAAAAAAATAGAGTGGGATTATTCATTCAGCATATTATGTTGCTTAGAAGTATATAGTTATATTGTTCTGGGCCAAACTGAAAAAGGAGATGCTGATCTGTGTGTAGAATTCTGACCTCTGTCATTTTGGTATTGCTATAGGATTCAGCCAAGATTTTCAAAAAGTGATAAATAATATTACAGTTGTTCACTTTTTGAGTGTCCAACTTGACATCTTAAAAGGGGACTAATTTTCAGAAGGTGGATGCTCAGTTCTGAAATGAAACCCTCTTAAACTGTCTCAAAACTGAGGCAGCCAAATCTCACTTGTTCACTTTTGAGAAACTTGGCCATGAGCTTGTAAAGGCCATGACAAAATAACGGATGGCGTTACAGCAGTCTTTCTAAGGACGGATCTACACAGTGCACGGTAGCATGATGCTGTGGCATGCCACTCCCACTCTGAGTATACCAGCTTCTGAACTGGATTCCTACTGACTTGAGAGAGATCAGAATTGTAACCATATTCAAGAAAGGATATGGATCAGATTGCAGGAATTACTGTGCCATCACATCAATCATTTTGAACAAACTCCCCTCACTATGGAAAAGAATAGGTGAGAGAGACAAAGGGAAACAGCTGTGACTCAATATCACCAGGATCTACTCCTTCCTTCTGGAATTGTATGTCATGTCTGCCATTAAACATGTAAATCTTGGATTGGGCTCGTCAGTCTTCTCTGCACTCACCAGTGACTTCCCTGTCTACTAAAAGACTGCCATCCTTGCATCAAGGGACTACCGATGACAACCCCAGCTTCTAAACCAGAAGCCTTCAAACCTATATATTCTGTACATCAGGACAGCCTATTAGTGAATATGTAGCACCACACTAAAGTTACTACATGGCTTCTTGATCAGGGGCAGGCACATGATGTTGCCTTGCACTGTATAGACATACCCAAGTTCTAGGGCTGTGAGAAGCTTCAATAGCCTACTTGATTTAGAGCATATTTGGCCCGATTCATCAGCCAAATCTCCGAATAGAATCAGGAGACCCATTAAAAACTCTAAATCGAATTGGAAGACTCTGAATCAATTTGGCCATAGACTAAACAGGCTGCAGTCCTCGAGGACGCTGGATGCAGCTACCTCTAGCTAGTAAGTCTGTTGTGGTGGGTGGAGGGGGCAGATCAATGTCCCCACAGCGAGGGAGGGATTGGAGCTGGGGCTGGGACCTGGGCTGGGGCATGCACTGTCCAGGGAAGAAATGGTGTGGCTTGTACCGCTGCGTGCCTCTGGTCTGGGAGCTGCTGGTGTGGCAGCTTGTCTGGCGGTCCTCATCACTGCTCCCACCACTGGTCCAGGAGGGCATGGGGCGGGGGCATGTGCCCCAGGATCTGCACACAGCAGGTAGGGCTGGGGCTGCACTGGGGAGAAGGCAGAAGGTGCTGGGAGATGCCCAGCCAGTGCAGGGCCAGCACGAGACTGAGCCACTGCGCTGCCTCTGGATAAGCAGCAGAGTGGCGGGAGCTGGCCTGGCCTCCCCGCACCTCCTGGACAAGCAGCAGCTTTGCCCCAGATCGGCAAGCAGTGGCAGAGCATGCAGATGGGGGTGGGTACCTCTGGATCTAGGCAGGCGGCTGAGTGGGGGCAATGGGAAGGCTGCGGCATGTTTTTGGGTGGTATATGCCTCTCCCCATGCCCTGCTGCCACTCACCCAGCCAGGGTGAAGCCATTGCTCATCCAGGTGTGGGGAGGCCAGGCTGGCTCCTGTCACTGGGCACTACTTGTCCGGAGGCAGACAGGGGCTCAGTCTTGTGATGGCCCCACGCTGGCTGGGCTAGCACTGGGTGGGGCATAGCCCCGCTCCCAGCGCCTTCCTCCCAGTGCAGCCCCAGCCCTGCCTGCCCTGTGCAGATTCTGGGGCATATGCCCCTGCCCCATGCCCTCCTGTACCAGTGGCAGGAGCAGTGGTGAGAGCTGCTGGACAAGCCACCACATGAGCAGCTCCCGGACCAATGGCACACAGCAGGAGCGCCCCTTCCCGAGTCCCATGCCCCCTCTGCCCTGGCTGCGTGGCTTGTCCCAGCCCCACTCCCTCCCTTGCTGTGGGGGGGTGTTGAGCTGCACCCCGCCAACGCCCCTTCCTCCTCCACCCACCACAACAGACTTACCAGCTGGAGGCAGCTGCATCCAGCATCCTCAAGGACTGCTGCCTGTTTAGTCTATGGTCAAATCTCCGAAGCAGTGCCAAATCTTCAGATCCAACTCAGCCGAATCAAATCGGGACAGTGATTAGAATCACCAGATCAAATCACTGTCCCTCCAAAATGACCGCTTCTGAATCCAAAGAGAATAGTTGCCACTTTGCACAGGCCTACCAAGTTCCTCTATCAGGTGTAAATGACTCCTTCCACTACTTAGCAAAGCGACAGCACAAGTTAAAAAAAGAATTATGGCACATTCTTTTTTATTTTAGAAATCCTATGGAGTCTGATTTCAGCATTAAAGTTCTGCAAATGTGCAGCCATTTAACATATACATTTATTTTACCCAGGGGCAAAGTCAATGTCTGTTGCAATTATTATTTATTTACTTTTGATAAACATTTTTTTTCACTGCAAGGAAAATAACATGGGAGCTAAGTAAATTTGTGGGTTGAGTCACCCATACACTTTCTGAATCATGTGAGAACCAATTCAAAGTGAGTCACCACTGTAACTGAATCAGCTGCAAAATTTCAGCTCAACCTAAACAGTCATTTATTATTCTTCAATGGCTGGATTCAAATCCTTAGTGAATATCATATCATTTGTTGATGTACAAATAAAGCACAGCTCTTGGAAACATTTGCAAGGGCAACCTAAAAGGGTATTGTCATTCAGCAATGAGATCTGCGCTAGTCTGAACATAGTTCTGCTACAGCCTGAACTGCCTCAGGGCCCACATCTGATTCAGAAGCTTCAACACCTTTTTACCTCATGGCTGCAGGGCTGGGACTCAGATTGGGCAACACCTTTTGAGACTATTGTGAAATGCCAACAGAGGTACATTTATGAGAGCTGACCCATGATTATGACACACACTACCTATTAAACTGGGTCTGCACAATAGCAAATTACCATCTGCACATGGAAAATCTCCCAGCAGCCATGTCAGGGTAACAGTTTGGAGAGAAAAAAGGCCAGAAGCAGCATGTCAAAAATTGGTTTGCAGCAGTTACAGCTAATGCATTTCCTAAAATTAAATGGTCAACATCGTTTTTTTTCTTGGATATATTCATCCTCCATAACCAAATTAAGCATGCACAGTGAAATGTCATTCCTGATTATATTGGTGCCTTCAGGAAGCACCCTTAGATTTACACCAATGTAATTAAGAAGTCAGCAGAGTTGCTCCAAATCACGGGTGGGCAAAATAAGGCCTGCATCTGGCCCGCAGGCAGGCACCCACCAGTTAATTGTATATGGACCTGCCGCAGCTGCTCCTGCCATGTTCTGCATTGTCCTGAGTCCCACTTGGGGCAGTACGTGCTGCACTTCCAGCCTCCCCCACCGGAGGTTGCCAGCCCCGCCAGTAGGCACAGCTTCTGAGCAGGGATGCTACTGCTGGGCTCCCTCAGCCTCCAGCAATGACAACTTCTGCCCCTGCTGCAGCACTCTGGGCAGCAGGTAGGGAGGGGAAGCTGCAGCATTGAGGGGTGGGCTCTGCCTGCAGCTTGCTTGGGTGCTGCTCATGTTGAGCAGGGGAGTGTGGATGGAATGGTGGGGTGTGAAGGAGCTCGTCTGCTCTCAAAGCCCCACCGGGCAGGAATGGGACAGGCAGAAGCGGGGGAGTAGCAGCAGAAGCCAGCATGCACTTGGTGCAGCCCTGCCAGGCAGGCGCAGCCCCACAGGTGTGCAAGAGAGACCAAGAGAGCTGGTGGTGCCAGTCTCAGCTCCTTGCCCCCGCCCTCCCCTCGCAGGGGCTTCTGTTGCTGCCTGCAGCAGCAGCTGCTTTCATGCCCTTTGCAGAGCACTGTGAGCCAGGCAGGCAACACCGATTCCCTCTCCCCTCCCTCTGGCCCTGTGCAGGGTCTGGGCTCAGCCACATCACAAAGAGCAGGCAGGCGGGAAGCCCCCCATATATGCACACCCGACCCACCTGCACTCCCTCACACACCACACCCCCTACCATACCCACACACACCCCCAACACTGTCCCACACACCCCTGCAAACTCATCCCACACACACACACACACACATCCTGACCCACACCCTGCCATATCCACAAGCACAACTCACAACTCAACCACACACAGCCCCACACCCCCAAACACTGACAGCTCCCCACACATACAGCCAAACCCCATCATACTTCCACACACATCCAAGTCCCACACACCCCAATACGCATCCATATATACACCTCCCGCACATCCCACCCACACCATACCCAAACACACACACAGCAATCCCACACACTCCACACCCACACACACCCCAACCACATGCTCCCCGAACCATATACCTGCCCCTACCCCTCCACACATAATATACAAACAATACCTTTCCTGTCCAAAGGTGTACTTCCCAGGCAAGGGGAGAGACTTCCAGTGGCACAAGTCAGGGGTTAGGGGGCAGGACTTTTGGTCACAAGATGGTGACCAGGGGGTGGGGCACCTGTCAAGGTGCAAGGCTAGCCTTGTGGCCCTCAACACCTCACCAAAACTCATTAAGTGGCCCTCCACCCAAAATAATTGCCCACCCCTGCTCTAAACTGACACTGGTTTACCTCTTTACTGCCTTTCTCCCACAGATAAGGGCACCATAGGTATGGAGTGTGACTAAGGCAAGTTAGGCACCGGAACTGGCACATTTTTTTTAGATGCGAATGCAAGGTTTGTCTTGATGAGCTGAAAGGGGCTTGTTTCATGGTGCTTTTACCTGTTGGAAGCTGTATCTCAGACAAAATATCTCCCTACTGTATATACTTTAACAGGAAAGGCTTTCTCATATTGACCCAAATCCAGGACAACTTTGAATCTAGGACAATGCATCAATAATTAGATTCTACATATAAAACACATGCATTTGTTATAATTTTTCATTTACAAAATCTAATTTTTAAGTGTGGTCTTACATTCATCCCCTCCCACCACTGCAAGCAGCAGCAGGGGGCCAGGCAGCAGGGGAGTCAAGTGGCCTTACCCCTGCTCCTTGCTGCCTGCTCCCCCCACCACTTGCACCCTCTGCTCCACCCCATGGTACCTGCCCCTCTTGTAGTGCCTGCACTCTTCTGCAACTTGCTCTGCTAGCTGCCTACCCACTCCAAGTGCCTGCCACTCCCCACAATACCTGCTCCCCCTGGCACTTGCCCCCTCTTACTTTTGCTCCCCCCCCAGGTCTGTGCCCATGGGTGCCACCCCCCCAGGGCTTGTTGTCCCCTCCCACTGCCTGACCCCTGCTTGGTCCCAACATCACCTCCCTCTGCTGCCTCAATCACCTCCTCCACCCCCATTGCTTACATTCCCATCACCGCTCCAGCCGAGGGCCCGGTCCAGCCCAGGGCATGGAGCATGGAACACGTATTGCCTGCAGCCCCCACCAGCCACACAGCAGCAGCTCTGGCCCCATCTCTAGTGATGTTTTCCAAAGCAAAAAGAAGAGAATCAATGGCAATTGGGCACCCAAATCCTCTCAGTGCTTTTGAAAACACCACTGTTATTTATGGTACTACTAAGAAGAGTTAAATGCAACAATCAAAACGCAAACCTCCTTGATCCTGTTTCTCTATGATTCCTGGATTCAATAAGCAAAGCAAAGAAACCTGCAGACTTGAAGGGATATTTTACGAGCAATTTTAATTGTGGTTCATGACAGACTGAAAGGGATGGCAAGTAAAATGCTTATTAATCATTTTCTTCCTTTGCGTCTTCTAATGATCTGATCCCAAACACATTTTTAATATTCAACTTAATTGTAGTACAGTATCTTCACACAGTGTTTTTTTTTGTTTTAAATGCTTTTGCTTAAACACAAATGATGCCTATCATAGAAAAAAGCTGCTACTACTAACAAAACACTGAATGTTAGAAATGGTCAGGAAGATGGAGCAGGGTTGATCTGCAAAGGTATCAAACTGTTCATCCACTTAACCAGACACTGATTAATTCAGACAGTCCTGAAAATATCCTAACATATACATTAAGATGTCTTTTCTTTAAGGTTCCACTAAAGTTAATGGGATTTTAGCCACTAATTTCAATGGGAGTAGAAGCAGGCCCTAAGGGAATTTCAGATTTTGCAACCTATTTGCTCCAGTAGGCTGTTTTGGGTTCAATGACCTGACTGACTAAAACCCAAGATTTTCCTCTATGTGAAAACAGAGGGCCAGATATTTTAAGCTGGTGTAAAATCAGCCTTTTTTCATTGACCTGAAGAGAGCTGTGCTGATTTATACCAGTTGTGAATGGAGTTCACTTTGCTTAAATAGGTTCTGGTTTAGTCAGTATTTCAAAGGTTTCTTACAGCTTATGAAAAACAGCAAATACCGCAAGGGGCGCTTTTCAAATTCCTCATTTGCAACTCAACAAAAATTCAACATGACCCTTTCATTTGGCACTTCCTTTGAATTTTTAGTTCATCGGAGGAGATTCTTGTTCCTAGGCAATTCTTCAGCATTGCCAGCATCTTTTTGCAAAAAGAGCAGCAGTGTGAGTCCTGTTGTCATTTTTCATAAAGACTAAATGTAACCTTTAAACTTTTGGGAAACTACAGTAGAAATTCTAAGAACAGACTCATGCTTTATTTGAACTGACATTAGTTTAAAAATATACCCCTCAGCTGACACTTGCAGCCTAAACTCAAAACTAGGACATATGTGGTGATCTGTGTGACAATACTCCAGTAGGATTCATTTGTGTCTTTAAATTAAATCCTATGCTTTCCAGGGAGAACATACAATGTGTTTCAATGCAAAATGCCTTCTGCGTGCTCTCCTATATATAGGGAGAAAATGTGTATAATGACATAACTCTTACTGTAGGGCAGTCCTGTCCCATGGGCTGGTGCAGGACAAGAGCTAGAACAAAGAACTCCCATTTATTTGGGACCACTGTGCATCCTTTAGGGATGAGTCCTTTCCTTGAGCCCTTCACATGCCGTGCATCTGAAGAAACATGCAAGGCATCTTACAGAAGTCTACATTCGTTTTCATATTCTTAATACATTACTATCCAGTTTTATACCGTGCTCATCCTCAGAGTCATTAGCAACTGAATCCCAGGTCTCACTTCAGTTCTTTTCTTCCTTGATTTATCAACTCTTTCTGTCACTGTGAATCTTTCCCTTCTCTTTTCTCACCCCAGCATGCAATGGGCAGTTTTGCCACCTGGCAGGCCAATGTCACTCTTCAGATAGTATTATTATGCTAGAGTATCCTAGAGAAACTATCTTGCTTTGCAGATATTCCTTGGACTCCCCATCACAACTCCCTGTTCTCTATATTCTCTCTGTAAGCATTATATCTGTTCAGAGGATGACACAATCAACATGTGGATGACCCCCTTTCCTATAGACCAGTAGTCTCCAACCTTTTTAGGTCAGAGATCACTTTTGGAATTCAAGAGGAAACAAAGATCTACCCCCACCCCCGAAGTCTATGGGGATGGGATGGGGAAGAGGAAAGGGCCATGGGGGGGGAAAGGGGACGGGAAAGATTGAGGCCCCAGGCCTACCCCACCTCCTCCCTCACAGCTGGGGCCCTGATCACCCCACCCAACAGTGGTGAGAGCGGAGCAAGCCCTGCACCCCCAGATGGTTGCATTGTCTAGGTAAAATGAGTTATGTTTTCTTCTTATACAGTTTGAAGAAAATGGACAGTTTTTCAGCTGCATATTGTTAAAAATTACTCAGAAATGGAATACTCCCCAATGTCACTTAGCTTTCTTTTTCTGGTTCTTCTAGCTCAGAAATGATGTCACTGTTCCCTTCAAACTCCCTATGGTTAGAATTCTTTAAAAAACCTATTCACAAGCTGTAACAATTTGCAATTAAGCAAGAGTTACCAATAACAGTAAGCACAAAATTATAATGCCAATAATTCCCGTTTGTGGATGATGCAGCCTTGGTTGCCCACAGTGAATCTTCCCTGCAAAATCTCTTGGGCATACTTTCTGAGCCATGCAAGAGCTTGAGGATGGCAGTTAGTCTCAAAAAGACTGTAGTCAGCTAACAAGGGGTGGAATAACCAATACCTGACATCACTCTGGAGGATAAGTCTCTTGGTGTCACTGACAGTTTTTGCTATTTGGGTTTTATGTTCAACAGGAATCTTGATCTTCAGACTGAAATGACTAACAGAACTGGAAAACCAGCTAAGAATTTCAGGCTATTATAGAAACGTCTATGGAATAACAGGAAACTATCAGCTAAGGTGAAGATGCGAATCTACAAGACTTGTGTGCCATCATCCCTGCTTTACGGTTCAGAAACACGGACTACATATGCTAGGCGCATCAAGAGACTGAACAGCTTCCACACGAGATGCCTGTGTAAGGTCCTGAAAATAAAGTGGGAAGACAGAGTACCAAACACAGAGGTACTAAAGCACGTAGAACTGACTCATTTAGAAATCACTATCAAGAAGAGATGGCTGCAATGGATTGTCCATGTCAGAAGAATTGGAGAAGACCATATACCCAAGAATGTTTTGTACAGTGAGATTCAAGATGGCTCTAGAAAGCAGGGTCACCCTTTATGGCAGTACCACGATATATGCAAAAATGATACGAAGTCATTCAACATCAAGACAAAAAGCTGGGAGGCGCACACAGAATCCAGTCCGGTCTGGAGGGAACGTCTGGCATAGGATGTAGCTCAAGATGAAAAGGCTTTGATCCACAGGATGGAAACAAAGTGAAAAAGAAGAAAGCAGGATGCTGTAAGCTTGGACTCCACCTCAGACAACATAGATCTATGAAACTTGTAACAAGCCGTGTCACTCTCGAATTGGACTTATCAGCCACAAATCAATTCATCAGGCATCTGACTAGACCTCTTATGTGTACACCATGATCCAGAGGATCAACAGTGGCCTATATATAATTGGTGTACGAGCAGTTTGCTCTCCAGTAGCTGACTGCGGCTTACAAAGCACACAAATAAGGCTACCATTTTTCAGGCTAATATTTGTTTTATGCCTTTGCACAGAGAAAGATTTTATTTTTTTCAAGATGTGATGTCTTTTCCTGTCAAGTCTGATGGCAACTGGTTAACTCACATTTTAAATTATGGATGAAAATGTGACATTTTATCCCAAACTTGTACCTATTTTTGGTGCCTCTCATACATACAAGAGCTTGCTTTTTGCATATTATTGGATGATATTAAAGCCCAAGGCACAGATAGTTACCAACAAAGTTTACAGGTATTATTTATTAAAAAAAAAAAAGTATGTTAAAGTAATGTATGATTTGTAACCTCCACACAACTTGATAGACACGTAGGGCCTATGAGAGACAAGAAGAAATGGAGATGACTCTTTTACAACTATTCTAATATAATAAAAGCCTTACCACTTCTGGCTGTGTGTCCATCTGTCCGTAACGCATGCGCGGCCCGGGGCCTTACTGACAGACAGACAGGCAGAGGCAGACTTGGGGACAGAGGTGGGCAGGGTCAAGCTGTGCTCCCTACTGCGGGGGGGGCGACCGGCCAGGTGGGGGGCGTGGCTTTCGATGGCAGGGGGCACTTGGCACTCAGCTGCACGGTGCTGGCAAGGGGCGCACCATGCCCTGGAGCCATACCCAATGCCACGTTGCCACAACTGGTGGGTGCGCCCCCCGCGCCATGGCCGTGCACACCCCACCACGTGTTCTGTGCCACCCCTGGGTCTGCTCCTCACACCACCTGACCGCAGCCAGCAGGCGTTCCCCTGCGCCGTAGCCACTCCCAGTGCCTTCCCTATGGGCACACCCCTCCCCGTGGGCCCTGCCACACACCCTGGGGCTGCTCCCCACACCATGTGGCCGCTCCCTGTGCCACACACCATGCCCCCATGCACCCTGTGCCATACCCCAGGGCCGCTTTCCGTGCCACGCCCTGCAGGCATGTGTCACCCCCTGTGTGCACCCTGTGCTACACCCCCAGACTGCTCCTCCTGCCACGCAGGTGTTGAGCACTCCCTGCGCCACATCCTGCAACTGTGCGCTACCCCACTCCCACGCAGCTGTGCACCATGCTCCCCTGCGTGTGGAGGGGGGCACAACCCAGAACGGCAGGGGAGCAGGCCATGACCCAGAGACGCAGTGGGAGGAGGGGGAGCAGGGCTGGAGCAGCAGGGGGAGGGCGTGAGGCCACACACTGTTCTTCATCCCTGCCCCCTGCCCCATCATTCATGACGGGCATTTTGCTAGTATACAATCTACAAATCAGGTGATGTAACTTGCCACTTTTAGGTACATGGCCACACAAGTGGAACCCAAAATTCAGTCAGGCATAGACACTTGTGTTCCTCAAAAGTTCAATCCCAAAAATTCACACATTGGTGGGGAGCTACCTAAAGGTAGCCAAGAGAACCCTAAGCAAAGGGACACGTCTGAACTTGCACCCATCTTTGGCCCTTATGCACCTGAGAAACAGCTGCTGAATAAGCTAGCAGTTAGAGAACTGGCCCAAGAAGCGGGAGAGCTGGTGTAGCAGTGTGGCAGCCTGCCACCTCAGGGAGCCTGGGGGCAGTCTCCAGGCAGGCAACGGTTATAGCCCAGTCAGAGGCAGTAAGAGGTAACTACAGGCTGCATAGGCAATGCAGGTAGCTGGGAAAGAATTAGCTGGCAAACACCAAAAAGGCACACAGGAAGGGGAGCCACAGGGAGAGACTTCCACTGAGAGCAGAGGGAAAGAGTTAGGCTCCTAGGGAGAGGAGCTAGAGACAAGCAGACAGCCAAGAGCTGAGAGCCAAGTGACTGAAAATCTGAGAGCCAAGAACTGAGAACTGGTGAGTCAGCACAGCGGTGCCTGAGGACCCTGCCTGGAGTCCCTTTCTCCTGGGAGTTGGGTAGAGACTGTGAGCGATATGGTTAGAGTAACCGAGAGAAGAAGGTGGTGCAGGCTGGCAGCAGCAGACCCAAACCCAGGCGCTCTCAGTGGTCTGGGAAAAGACCACGTGTTGTGTGTTTTCACGGTGATACATGCTTATGTTGACTGAATCCAGCCAGGAGCGAGCTTGCCCCTGGGGAGTACAGACAATAAACTGAAGCTGGGAAGCCAGTAAAGGACACAGATGACTGTGCAAGGAGCTAGTCAACCCTGAACCCGCTACACTTAGCTTTTAGTCCTCCTCAACTCAAGGGGTTTCAAACACATGTCTCCCACCTCCCAGGGGAGTGCCCTAACCACCAGATTATATACTAGACTGACCAGGATCACCCTCCATTGCTACGGTTGATGAAGGAAAGCAAGATTCATGGGGCCAGAACAAGTCTTACCATACAGTCCACTGGTTACAGCACCCAACTTAAAGGTGGAGAGCTGTGGATTTTGGCCCCTCCTTCCTGAATTGTTTATGCATTTTACTGTAAAAAGTCATTGGGTAAAAAACATAAATAGCCCAGGGAGCAGGCACCATAATTCAGGACTCTGCGTCTCCCAGGTGAGTGCCTGAAAACTGAACTAGAACGGGCGAAAGTGCCCCCACACAGCCTTGCCCATAGCTTCCTGATCAGGATTCTCTCTTGGGAGGTGGGAGACTTGATTAGAAACCACTCAGGCTAAGAAACCACCTTATGCTCCATCTATCCTTTATAAAAGCATTTTGTGAGAAGTGTGATCTTGTTGCTTTAACATAACACCAGCAGACTCTCCCTATGCCTGAAGAAGGGTGTTTGTGCCTAGAAGCTTGCAAAGAACATTTTTTCCCAACTATTTAGTTGGTCTAATAAAAGCTATCACATTTACCCAAAGAACCTTGTCTACCTATGTCCTTAGATCAACACAGATACAACCATTTTTTTTTTTAGGCGTTCTCTGAGCACAGCTAGCAGATTAGATCCCTCAGGGGCCTCATCCACGTCTCCACCTACTTTCTGGATCCTGATGGGGCTTTGGTGGGAGCTAGGCACCTGGCTGCTCGGACTGGAGTAGTTCTGCACATGCACAGAAGGCAGAACTGTGGGTGCCTAGGAAGTTTTCATGTCAACCACGGAGGACCCTGGTAAATTTAAGGTATTTACAAAGTTAAAGGGCTGCTGGACAGAGTTCTTCTAATCACAATTTTGGACTTTGATATATCTGTCCCTTCAACGTTTAGATGCAAGGTAGGAGGAGCTGAGGACCATCAGAGTTGACAAAGCTCAGAAGTCTGCATGAAAACAAGTACAGAAGCAATGGGAAATCCAAAAGGATCACAAAATGAAACATTGAGGAATTCCTCATCTCCACACTGACAGCATTTTTCCCAAAACAAAGACAATAAAAGGCAAAGCCTCAAATTTAAAATGCACTCTTCTCATTTTTATTACAAATGCAGACTGTGGGTCCCTTACTGGCCCTGGTGACCACTTATTCATACTGGAAATAACAATGAGGTCAATGGGGCCATATAGTAAGAACTGAGACCAGTTTCTGACTAACTACAACATTCCCAGCATGAAGGTTTTCATTCCTAGGAATCTGAAATGATCTTTGACCAGAAACTCCCTTTAATGACTTTACTGACTTTGTTACCCTACATGACCTCAAACAGACTTGTCTCCTTCTTAAAAGTGTACCTTACACAGCCCTATAGTATTGGCTATTGGCAATGTCTATGTGAAGACAGAGAAAATGTCAGCCCTCAAGGTAGAAGAAACACACAGGATACTTCTCAGATGTTGCCACCAAGAGGAACTACCTAGAAAAAGGACAAGGAATAGGTGAATGGGCTTTCTCCTCTCTCCCTTACCAAATGGCAACATGCGACTGGTAGCACGGTGAAAAAGGGAAGCAAGTTGTACTACTTAAGTGCGATATAGCCATTTACACTTTCATAAACACAACCAGAGGGATGAGTGGTATTTCATTCTCAGAGAGTGAATCAGAGAATCAGAGAAAATTAGAACTGGAAGGGGCCTCAGAAGGTCATCTAGTCCAACCCCCTGCTCAAAGCAGGACCATCTCCAACTACATCTTCCCAGCCAGGGCTTTGTCTAGCCAGGCCTTAAAAACCTCCAAGGATGGAGAGTCCACCACTCTCTTATTTTATGTCTCTCTGGGCATTCAACTCTCTGGGTGCGTTATACCCTCCTAGTGAGAAAATTTTTCCTAATGTCTAACCTAAGCTTCTTGTGCTGCAACTTGAGACGATTATGCCTTGTTCTGTCATCTGCCACCACTGAGAACAGTCCAGCTCCATCCTTTTTGGACCCCACTTCAGCCAGTTGAAGGCTGCTAGCAAATCCCACCCACCCCAGTCTTCTCTTCTCCAGACTAAATAAGCCCATTTCCAGTTCCCTCAGCCTCTGCTCAGAACCACATTCGCTGCACTCCACTGGACTCTCTTCAATTTGTCCACATCCTTTCTGTAGTGGAGGGCCCAAAACTGGACACAGTACTCCAGTGTAGCTTCACCAGTGCCAAATAGAGGGAAGACTCACTGCCCTGTATCTGCTGGCAATGCTCCTACTAATGCTGCCCAGTATGCCATTAGCCTTTTTCACAACAAGTGCAGACTTTTGGCACATATTCAGTTTATTGTCCTCTGTAACCCTCAGGTCCTTTTCTGCAGAGTTGCTGCCTCACCAGTTGGTCCCCAGCCTGTACCAGTGAATGGGATTTTTGTGTCCTAAGTGCAGGACTTTGCATTTGTCCTTATTGAACCTCCTGAGATTTCTTTTGGTCCAGTCCTTTTGTTGAGGTCTCTCTGAATCCTAGCACTACCCTCTGCATGTCAACTACTCCCCTCAACTTGGTGTCATCTGCAAATTTGGTGAGGGTGTACTCCACCCCTTCTTCCAGGTCACTGATGAATGCTGTGCAACGCTTCCATTGAACCATATATCTTCACACCACCTCAACACAAGAGCCATTGTACAATCTAGCCCTATGCAAGTAAGTAAAATGTTATAGTTACATCTTGCTCTTTATACTTTTAGTATTCCCTCTGTGAACAGGTTGCCATGCAATATTTACATTCAACCCGAAATCGTTTCACAGTTATTTACACTCAAATGAAACTAGCAGACACCTCACAGCTAACCACTATCACTACCCTGAATACTCCTCATATGTCAGCTTGACATTTCACACTATTATCTGCCTACATTCAGGACTGCTTGCTTTTGTTTTTGTCTTCTGCCACGTAGTGAAGTCCAACGGCATACTAATATTGCGCATCCACTTTATCTTGGCATTACCCCGCGCCTATCCCCAGCAGCCCACACTCTTCCTGCATCCTCTTCTCCATATGGCCTCTGTTTCGCTAGAGATAACAACTCTGTCCACAAGAGCTATGCTATCTACACCACTGGCTTCCAAGTTTATGGCATCCTCTTATGACTAGGCATGACAAAAGTCAACTTGCTAAATAAAAACCATGCACAGCACACAAATGTACCCAATAATATATCAAAAGGTTCCATTCATGAGCAAGTTATGGATCATGACCACTCAGACAACGACTAATAGGTGGAATCAGTCATTCCACAGCTCATGCAAGAGAGAGAATGAGAGGTGCTGACTACTCAGCAGGAGACCAGAATCAGCAAGTTAAAAAAATAATAATAATAATCCACAAGCAAAGGAAGACTCTTGCAGGAGCACTCACACAGATGCAGTAATTATAACTTCCACTTCAGGAGCTGGTGTGTTGAAACAGAATTGCAGATAGCATTGTGATTTGTGCTTCAGAAAGGCCTGCATCAATTCCATGCTCAAGCTAGAAAGGAGTGTGGAAATTGGAATGATATGGTTCCCAATCAGGGTTGAGGCTCACTAAATCCTGTTGAGATAATTAGCAGTCTCTCAAATTAATGTAATTACTGCTTTAGATTAGTTACTTCCTTTACCACAAAATTAAGTTTAACATGCTGTTTAAAATGTGTATGTCTTTGTACATGCTATTTAATGTACTGACTGTGCTCAAGTTTTCTGCCTTCTCGCTTGATCTGCTAAAGTCGTCAGCATCTCTTTGGGGGTGTATTTTGGGAACAAGGACTGGACCCACAAAGGCAAGGAAAGGGAAGTTATGGTAGAAATAAAAATGCTGGTGGAATAAAGAAGTGCTGAACACAAAGAAAAAGGAGGTGTTTCAGGAATGGCAAAAATGGTAAAAGAGAAAAGTCACTGCAAACCTCAAAATGACACAAGGGAAGAATGCATGCTATATTAAAGACAGCAGGAAAAAGAATATTAAAAAAAAGAGAGGAAAGGAAGCTGTAAGCAGGATGTGGAAAACACAGCATTGGTAAGAGATAAAGATGCAACCACTCTGATTAAAACAAAAGACATCAAGAAACAATAGAAAAAATATTTTGAAGAACTGTTAACCTTTGAAAGTGAAATCCATGGTTTATTTTTCAAAGAAAAATATGGAAGGACCAGAACCATAAACAAGGAAATAAGTGAGTACAGTTGTAGCAAATATATAATCTGATAAAGTATATGACCCAGCAGAAATTATACTGAGATGGTTAAAATCAATGAGAGCTGAAGAGATTGGCAATTGTTGAAGATAGTTAGGTAAGAAGACAGAATCCCAAGAGGCTGAAATAAAGAAGCAGGTTAGAAACCGTTGATAGGGAAAACTGTGACATGCTACAGCTACAGAAAGTAAAAGGTAATAAAGCTGGTAGATCTTATGATGAAAATCTTTAAATAGTAATTAAGAATACAGACATTTAAATGCAGTCCTTTGAGGAATACAAGTTAAGTAAACCACACGTACAGCATTCCTGATGAGACGGATGCAAAAGTTCCTAGAGGGGAAAATGACCCTGGGGTACAGATTTGCAGAAGATATTCAATAGAGCTCTCCGCAAGGTAGTCTTGGCACTTGCTTTTTTGTTGTTTTTTTAAAAAACCTTATGAGGATTGTCAAGTATCCAGGTTGTAGCATTACTGGTCTAGAAAAAAAGGCAATCAGGACTCATAGTAGAGATGATATCTTTTATTAAACCAACAAAATTTTTGCAAAAAAAAATGTCTTTAATTGTAAGCTTTCGGGCACAAACACCGTTCATCAGGGATTGGAAAAAAGATTGTAAATGTTCTCCTGGGTAGAAATGGAAGTTCATATTTCATAGAATTTCACAGAGGAGTCAATAGATGGAAAACTCCTCTGGGCAATCGTTCATTGCTGGCAAGAAGCCTCACCTCTTGTGAGGATCTGTGATGTTTCAAGGTAATTTGCATCAAAGGCAGGAGCAGGATCTCAGGTTTCAGGTGGTCACAGTTGCTTCCTGCTTGGGAAAATATGACGGTTTCAGTAAAAAAAAGAAGCTAAAACATGGAAGATATCGAATTTTAGCCAATTTTTACATTTCTTTACCTTTGTTTCAAGGTAATTTGCATCATCACAGATCTGCACAGGAAGTGAGAGGCTCCATACCAGCTGTGAACTGACTGCCCAGAGGAGTTTTTCATCTATTGACTCCTCTGTGAAATGCTGTGAAATATGAACTTTCATTTCTACCCAGGAGAACTTTTACAATCTTTTCTTCATTGCCTGATAAAGGGTGTTTGTGCCCGAAAGCTAGTAATTAAAGACTTTTTCTGCAAAAATCTTGTTGGTCTAACAAAAGACATCATCTCTACTATGAGTCCTGGTTGCCTTATGAAGATTGTAGCAGCCATTTACGGGGTGAGATCAAAAAGCACGTGGAATGATGTTTAACATCAAGGTTTAGATAAACCAAGGTTTAATGTTAAGACTCCTCCCTACTTAATATAACAAAAGATGCACGGAGAAAGGATCCTTTAGTGTGGTGGTTCTCAACCTTTATAGACTTGAAACACTCTTCAGAAAATGCAAGCTCTTACCTTTGACTCATTTTGGCTACAGAAAAATAATATTGAAATTTTGCTGTTGCTAAGAACTCAAAGACGACAACAGGTCAAAATGTTTTTAACACTATAGATTCCTATTTGAAAACTTGAGGATTATCTTGTGAATCATGTCTGCCACCTAACAATGCTAACACTACATAGCACTGTGACACCTTTCAAAGGATTTCAAGGCACCCCAAAGGAGCCGTAGCACCCTGCTTGAGAACCACTGCTTTAGAGGCTTACCAAAAGGGATTTACTATATGCAGATGACCTATTTATGATAACATATATACAAGAGAAGTTGCAGAAATGGAAGCAGGCTAAATTAGAAAAGGTGGCCCAAAAAAATTTGGAAAATAGATGTAATAATTTCCAGCTACAAAGGTGGATGAGACATGAAAGACAGGAAAATGCCCTAGGCAGGTACAGACATTCGAGTCTTGGGGATCTAGGCAACTGTGAAGCTGGAAAGAGAGGGCTACAATGGAATTTTTATGTTTACTCCCTTCTAGGTACTGTAAGTGATAAAAAAAAGTCAGGGTAGCCAAAAATAAAAGTATAATTGATAGGAATGAGGCTGGTACAATTATACAGAGTAGAAAGTTGGACACTGAAAAGGAAGGGTAAAAGGACACTCAAGCAAACTGAGACAAGGATGCTAAGATGGATATTGGGTGTTTCACCGAGAGACAGAGACAAAAAATAAATTGGGCGTAAGAAACATTATTTAGAAAGCTAAGGAGACCAGATGGAGATGGCTAGGAAAACCCACCCTCTGAAGTGAAGAAGGAACTATAATGAGAAGAGAGTATGGAGGTAAAAGCTAAAGGAAAAAGGAAATGGACAACTTGAAGGCAGGATGTAGTCAGGAAAGACATTAACAAACTGAGGATAAGAACAGGAAATACCACTGATTAGCATGAGTAAAGAAAGATCTGAGCCAATGACCCCACAATTGAGTGGAACTAAAGACTGAAACAAGAGAGAGAACTGCCATATTTACTCAAATCTAAGATGAGATCCTCCCCCCCACCTTCCAGCATGGAGGGGAAGTCCCTTGTCTTAGATTTGCATACGAAGTGCGAAGGGGGGCAGGCAGCTGCTGCGGCTCTGAGCCCAGGTCAGACCTACAGTAGCTGCCTCTCCCCCTTACTCCCCACTTCCCCTCTGCACTTCTGCCCCCCACATCTGTCCCCTTCCCCCCACCACTTACTGTCAGGTACAGCTTGGTTCCAACCTGGGCTGGGTTCCCCCGCAGGGACAGAGCGCACGAAAACAACACTGCTGCATGGCCCAGCAAGGACTGAGCTTCCACGTACTGTGCTCCAGGAGGGAAAAGAGCCAGAGCAGTGTCAGACAGTAAAAGGGGGTGAGTAGCAGAAGCCATGGGGAGCTGGGGTGCTGGTGGCAGGAGGAAGGAGAGGCAGAAAGGCTGCAGGGGGAACAAGGGGGGAGCAGAGAGCAAGGGGGCTACCTGACCCCCCCACACACCTTCTCCCCCTATCCACTATTTTCCCTGCTGTAGCAGTGGGAAGTGGATGAATTCAAGCCAACCCTCCAATAATTAGATTCTATACCTGGAAAACTGATACCAAGTTCATACATTTTCCATATTTAGAATCTAATTATATGGGGCACATCTTAAATACAGGGACAACACAGGTTTGAATAAATATGTTAGCTCCACATATAGACTTAATGCTGAGCATTGCAGCAACAAGCTTTCAGGTACCATCTTCAGCATCCGAGGCCAGATCTAAAGGAGGACTTGCAGCCTCCAAATCAAGTAGAATTCATTTTTTTAAGGATGATGGATGATATGGTAGTAATGCTGGGGGTACTACCCTCCTTTATTAAATAAAGCCTATTAGCAGTTACAGACTTCACCCAGGAAGCAGTGGGCATTTATGCATTTTACATTAAACAGTTACTGGGTGATAACAGAGACAAATTTAGGAGCAGGTGGCAGAACTCAGAACTCCCCACTTCTTAGGTAAGTGCCCTAACCAGTACAAGGACCTTGCAAACCTTCTGGATTGTTCTCCTTTTGGCCCCATCAATTTTATATTCCCTTTTGCACAATAGAGAGCCCCAACAAGCTTAGATTAGAGCCTGGTTGTTAAGGCACCTGCCTGGGAAGAAAGATGTGGGTTATGCCTCTTAGGAGATCTAGGACCCAGATTTCCCACTTCCTGGGTAAAGACTCTCATCACTAGGCTATTAATGCACCAGCACAGATCCTGCTCCAGGCATGCTTTGTGTGTACAAGTGTGTTACATGTGCTCTGAGCCCACCTACTAGATCTGATCATTCAAGGAACTTTGATGCTGCTCTACTGAGTCCCTAGATCCCAGTGAAACTCAAGCAAGAGTTAGGCTACTGAGTACCAGGCCACTGAGACCAGTACAACTCTGTGCATATGGAGAATACAGAACTGAAGGTATCTAATGGAGACACTTAGCAAGGTTAGGTGCTTCTAGGTACAGCTGGCAGCTAAGCAGGGTCACAATTTTAGAGTTAGGCACCTAATGGCTGCTTACGTCCCGTTTTAGGCATCAGAGCTTTTCTTTGGACCTGGTCCAAAAGCCTACCATAAATGTATCTGAAGAAGGCCAGGAGCCAAAGAATGGGAATCCACAGACGCCCGTGGTCTCAGCAAGAGCTGCACCAGCAGGAAAGACAGAGGAGAACTGTTCCTAAAAGACAGATGCCTAACTGACTGATTGAGATTTCTTAGCTCTTTACCCTCTCTTAGACCTAGGTACCTTACCAGATCACCCCTTTCTCACTTAACTAGAAAAAAGATCTCTACCCATTTTACCCAATAGCCCACCGCTTAGGGCAGTCCCCTGTAAAATGGGAAATCCATTTTAAAAAGCCTACTCTGAGAAGTGAGTAAATAAATTGGACAAGGACTTAAAATCCTCTCCCTTCCATCCCATGCAAGTACCCTAACCACCAGGTTCCTGATTATTTTGGGAGGTCTCTTTCTCTCAAGTTCTCTTCTAGGACTCCCGTCCCTTTTAGGGGGAGAGCTGCTCCGCGTGGTGTAAATGGTCATTAAAAGTTCACCAGAACGATGTCCTGAACCAGACTGCCCCACCTTCCACATGAGGTAGCTAATTGGCCTGCTGCAGAGAGTCTCTTCCTCTCCCCCTCATGCTGTGTTTTCTAAATCATGTATGTAAGCTTTGAAGATCCCATTCTCAATATTTTTAAGTACAAATATTTATAAGTGCACAAGCTGCATTTATACGAGAAGCTCAGCTATAAATAACTGAAGTGCTTCTGTGAGACAGAGTAGTTGAACTTTCTAGTAGTGAAGAGCACGGCTGGACTTTTGTTTTGCTTTTACAGACCCTTGAGTGTCATATTTTGGTTTTGCAAGTACAAAAACCACAGTCATTCATGGTTTGTTTTTATTCAAGGCTATAGGATACACTGAAAAGCCCCAAAATTCTCCACAGATATTAGACTAAAAAAGCACTGGGCTGCCAAGATTATTTATGAACATTTCATGACTTCTGTGCTTCAGAGACCATGATACAGAAGACAACTCTCTGTCCTAAAGACCTCGCAATGCAACCAATGAACCAGAGAGAAAAGCAAGGATGCAACATAAACCAGGTAGTAGGAATAACATGAATTACAGAACTGAGATAACTAGGCATTTCAAACCTAAGTGCAGCATGGCAGATGACATTTGTGCAAACATGATATGGGAACTGGTGAGTCAAGACAACAGTGATAAAAAAAAAAAGGCCAAAGGCTAGTTCAGAGAATAAGTTTAAGAAGAAGTAGATACAATAAAATTATTCAAGAAAAATTGTAAGGGCAAGTCTTCACAGGAAAGTTATACTGTTATGAGCTAAGGTGTAAATTTAAACAAATACAATTAGACAGGTATAACCCCTGTCTGGATTATTATTCCAGTATAAATTCTGCCTTTTCAGTGTATGTTATGCTTCTTAGAACAACAGATAAGATGAAAAAAACTCATCCATACTAGAGTTAGTCTGGTCATTTGCAACTGAGAGCCTATACTTTTAACTGTGTTAGGGTAACTCATAACATTTTTGCACGGGGCAAGATCTTAGATTCAATGTGGGAATTAACTACAGTCTAAGAACAGAAGAGGGCAAGCAAAACTTAAGTCTATGAATAGGTAAATGTCAGTGCAGCTGTCAGCAGCAGCACTTCTGAAACATTACTGCGATCCTGATGCTAAATGACAAAAAACGGGGTGATACAGAACAGCAGCAGGCACTGTTATTCCCAGAGTACAATGACTGTCTGCAAAATCAGAACACAAAAATTAGTTTCTGCAGAAACACCTGTGGCTCATCTCCCTTCTAAATCACTCGATACATTTTGTGATACAGTACCGTGTTAATCTTCACCAATTAGAAGATTTTCCCCATAGCACAGGCTGTGTTGACACAATACAAGACACAAACATACCCCTGGAACAAAAGGTTGAAGTCCTGTACAATATTTCATTTCCATAGAGATTTGAACCCTGAAATATGTCATAATAAAACAAAGAAGTGACTCAGTTCAGTATACACAACTCAGATCTTCTAGAACGTATTAGTCATTCAATAAAAACAATGCTCTGAGGATTTACTGAAAATACTTTACAGAAGGAAAATAAAAATCAAATTTACCTAACAGAAGGGATGTGGTGGAAAGTACACACAGTACTTTACTTTGTATTTCATCTCTGTTCTTCCAGCCCTGAACTCAGTTACCAACACTGATGAATCCTCATTCTTCCAAGACACCCCAAAACATTCATTCTGATAAAAGTGGCTTTTATGGGAAAGCTCCGATAAGGCTATCAATTCTGTTAACACAGACAGACCCTATCCCCTCACCCCTAGCCCTATATAGGGTCCACATTAGTAGATCCAATTACAGTCTAAATAAATCAATCCTTGCTAAAATAATAGCAAAGATTAGTGACAGTGGGAGCAACTGTGGGGAAGATAAATGAAGGGGCTGCATTTTTCTAATTTTCTGAGGTGGGAGTCTTCGTTTCAACATTTACAAATAATGTGCATTGGACTTCGACATTATGCCTGCCTCAAAAGATTGCATGATGAGCCCATTTTATAAAAGTAAATACAGGAAATATAAAAATGTACACCTCCTAACTTGAACTTACTAAGATTCCAAAATCACTGCAACATTGGGTGGGTCCAACATGCATTAATGCACCTTTGTTACTGCGCATTAAGTTTAGTACTTCTAATACAAGGTACTACATAAATGCACAGTAGCAAAGGCTCGTGGTCTTTTTGTGAAGTTTAATGAGCAGTAGACGAATTCTCCTGCGCATCAGCATGGTTTTTGCCATAACACACTAATGTGCAGTGAATTAGTCTACTGCACATTAAGTGTCTCATGTAGATGCACCCATTGTGGCAGAGCACTGCCATTGTGGTCATCTTTAGTCTGATGACCACTTATCTATCATAGGCTGAAATCTGGCATGGGAGCAATTTGTGCAGATTTTTAAAAGTATTTCTAAGTTATAATAACAAAAAAGAGACATTTACCCTTTTAAAAACTAAGTATTCCTTAACTGCCCAGAACAAGTGGTTTCTAAAAATGAAATGCATCACTCATGTCTAAGCCACTAATTGATACTGAAATACAAAATAAAGATAATTAATAATTTTTCACAATAGCATTTTCTTTTAAAATATTACAGAGATGGAGTTCATTGTACAAATATACTTTTTAAAATTATTTTCCTTTGTTGTTTTTTTAAATTCTGGATACTAAAATACACTCCAGATAAAAGGTCATAAAAAACTAATTCCTAAAGAGTCATTTGCATTCCATATTGGTGAAACTATGGACTATCATACATTGACACTGCAGGGGTATATATTTAATCTGCTTCAGTGTGTATAGCCACTGTTGTGTTTAGGGCCCCTCCACATGTGCAGGTAAAAGAATGATGGAATCTAATACATGATCACACCTCCCGCCATGCCACACATGCAAGGTAGGAGGTGCGATTGTGGGATCCAGCATCCTCAACTTCAGGACTCTGAGTCCTGTCAGCTGCGGGGTGCTGCCAGGAGCCAGAGTTGACAGCTGCTGGAGCTAATAGTCCCTTAGTTACAAGACTCCTGGCCCCGGCTGGGCGTGGTATGCCCCAGCTGCTGGGAGACCCTGCTACACATGCAAATTAAAGCTCGACAGCAACCAACTATAAAGTCAGTACACATTTTCAAGGTGTAACTTTATAGCTAGATGGAGCTTTTTATGGCATGACAGATACTTTGCACGTGTAGCTGATCTCAAGGTAATTGCAAAATTAACTGGTTAATTGCATGATACCCATAAAGTGTAGAGGGGAGCCTAGTGTCACAGGCTTGCTTGGTATTTAATAACCTGATTATTCTTCCTTTTTCAAATCACCATTACTAAGAAGTCTGGAATCAGGAACCTAGCTGACTGTAAATGATCCGGCTGTAGGTGGTTTGACAGCTCTGTGCCATCAAATATAACATTTGATTTTATGCCTAATTCCAGCCCTACTGAATTTCTGCTCCAACGATTTTAGAATACCAGTGTTAAACTTTAAGATTCCGAACATTTTCTAAGGGGCCCAATTGTGTTTGTAATTCCTTTCCCTGGTGTGCTGCAGCCCAGATGTGTTAAGTTTCTGAACACATTATAAAGCCTTCCTTTATTTTCAGCAGTCATTTTGAAAGGAGGCGAGTTGCAGGATGAGAAGCCCCCCAAGTCCCTTCTATCTGATGTATATCTTTAATGTTGGTTTCAGGGTAATTTGTACCGATTGTTCATGTTACAATAAGACCTTGATGCTTGAGCAGGTTAAGTACCAATCTTGTGAAGATGAAGCGTTGCAGGATTGCTGAGGCACTCTAGCTGCTGGTTGCAGGTTTTATTTCAAAGGGCCAGTTTGTCTGATCAGATGAGTTCCAGCTAGTGGAGAAGTATCACCTTTGAAGTAAAAGTCATAGCAAACAGCTTCCCTGCTCATCCTTAATTTGGCAACCCACTGATAATTCAATACCCTGCAAAATATCCATATAGGGATCATGCAGTTACTACTGTATAACTACACATTTTTGCTCTAACCATAGAAAACTGATAGATGGAACCCAAAACTGCCCATAAGCCTGAAACCTGGTGATAGCAGCCTGTTTGGCTGATGGGGAGCAGACATATACAAGCATCAATAATTGGGACAATTCTATGAAAATGTCACTGATGATCTAGGCTCACAGGAAACTACCCCGCCATGAGGATCTACATTTTTCTGTCAGATTTTTGTCTTCTGATAGCGTTCATGTGTCACTATTAATGGAAAAACCATTTCCACTATACTTCCATCCCTTTTAAGTCCAGTCCTTTCCCCACCACCCTATGACTACCTTCAATTAAGCTGCAAATAATCCTTAAAAAAAATACTGTACTTACTCATAAGCCACATGTCCCTTTCCCTAAAAATCTGCCTTCCAAAATTGGGGTTGTGTCTTAACTAGGGAAGCTGATTTTATACCAAAAGCCAAAATATGGAGATGCTGCAATACAGCTACTGTTTCTTTTCCTTCTCTTCATGGCAGCAGCTAAATGGACAGAACAGCATACAGAGGAGACAGATCTCGGGTGGGGGGGTGTCCAGTGGCACAGTCGCACTTTGATTCCTGCTCCATGGAAAGTTTAAAACTAACTGCCCAGAAGCAGAAGTGGCATTTCTATTCCAGCACAGCTGAGGGAGTCAATTTACTTCATAGCTCATTATAATCTCCCTGATTCCTACTAACCCCTCTTCACTCCACATGCATTAGTGTAATAGTAAGAGCTTTCCTAATATCAAAAGTTTTGCATGCTGATTCCATAGGAGGCCAGTGAAGTGGGCCTCCTGCTCTGTGAGCCACGAACCTAGATAGTAGAATGTCGTGATACGGTGGAATGTAGTAAACACCAGGTGCACTGGATCATGACTCATCCCCATTTTCCTAGCTTGTGATAACGTTGTTTACTTCAGACTACATAAGCTGTATATTCTTGGGTTGCTACGGGTTCCTCCACTCTGGCAAGAGTCCTGACTTGCGCGGAGCCCCAGCGCAGGCTATCGCATCCCCAGGATCAGGACACTCCAGGGCCAGGGGAACCATGTGGGGTAGCGGCTGCTGCTTAAGGCCGATGTGAGGCGACTGTCCTCTCTGCTCTGTTCTATCATCTGCTTCTGTGAGTATCCTTAAATAAAGCTTTGCAAGGGTGAAAACGACCATGAGTACGTCCTTTGTTCAAGAGCGGGGAATCTGCTGAACCCAATAGTTCAATTTAAGACAATTAGCAACCCTGTAACCTTTTCAATGGTCTTATTTCTCTAATCAAACTATCCTTCCTTCAGCAATTTTACTGACCCTGTTAACTACTCCTGGTCTTCCCTTCTATTTCACAACCCTACAAGCTATTTTTTGCTCTTTTCAAAATCCTAGATCCACTCATGTAGTCATGAAGTCCAGTTTTCAGCAACCAACACCCAAGAGTTGCAGACAATTCATCTGTCAAAGGCTTAAAACTGTAGCTTTTGCCTGAACAGGAAAGGGAAGGTGATTGAATTAAAAATTAGGCTTGGTCCCTGTTCTACACACATAATTCTGGAACAATATTTTATTCCTCATTCTGCTTTCCCAAAAATAAAGGTGCATGATCTTATTTGGGGGTATGTGGCACACAGTATGTTAGTACATAAAAACATTGATGCATCAAAGTAGTGACAGTTGCTAAACAGTCAACAGCTAGTTCAAACTTAAGAACAGACAAAAAGTGTATGCTACCAAACAGCAGGTGCTTTCTGTTCCACCTACAAGCATCCACCTTACCATTACCATTAGCACTCCATGCCACAGACCACATACTAACTCACACTCACTAATATTCAACCATTCTAAACTTAGCAACATATCTAAAACCCACAAATATGGGTGTCAGAAAAAATAAGATAATAAAGGGATGTACGCAGAAAAATGAACACGAGGGAGAACTAAGAACGTGGCGCATGTTCTGCATATACTATAGCTGTGATTACACAGTAAGATTTGTGCTCAAGGGTAGAGGAGCATTTTAAAACTTAAAAAGATGGAGTTTCCATAACCATTCTAAATAATCTCTTCTAGAGTTTTATCACTGAAACTAGAAAATTCCTCCTAATATCTAAACTAATTGCATGCCTTGTTTCCTGTGGACACAGAGATCAATTGATGCCCATTCTCTTTAGCTTAAACCCCAGTTCTTTCAATATTTCCTTGTATGTCATGGTTTACATATATATATAAAATAATGTGCTATTAGCTCTTTTCTGTAACAATGTTACAAAATATTGGAGAAGACCCTAAAGGGGATTTGATAGCACTCTTGAAATACCTGAATGGTAGCTATAAAAAGAATGGAGATACTATTAACTGTTGTTGCAGGGGACAGGGTTTTCAAATTCCAGCAGAGGAAATTTAGATTGCATATTCGGAAGAAGTTTTTCACTCTAAGGCTGGTTAAGCACTGGAACAGGATACCCCAAGAGGTTGCAGAATCTCCATCACTGGAAATATCTAAGAATAGGTTAACCCAGGGGTGGGCAAAATACTGCTCGCCAGGCCATTCTATCTGGTCCATGGGGCCCCTAAAAAATTTAGAAAATTAATATTTCTCTGCCCTTGGTTCCTGGTACTATGCGCCAAAAAACTCAACGTTATGCAAAATTATGCAGGTACTTTGTATGGTTGGGGTAGGTGTGTGTGGGGGGGAATTTGTGAAGGTGTGGGGGACTGTGGCTTGGAAGTGAGGAGCAGGGG
>NW_017728886.1:253337644-253347237 GCF_001723895.1 Crocodylus porosus | reverse complement strand
AGGAATGCAACTCAGCAGAATGCAAATTTGTTTCAACAATAGCAGGAGCCTGGTGTTAGCACATCAGCTGGTAAAATGCTTCCTTCTTGTATAGACAGACAGAGTTCTTTGGGCAAATCTGGTATCTTTTATCAGACCAACTCAAATAGCTGGAAAAATTCTTCTTAGCAAGCTTTTGGGCACATTAAACACCCTTTATCAGGCTGAGGAAGCATCTGCAGATGGTCTGTGCTCTTCCTTCTTGTACATGCTAACACCAGGCTCCTGCCATTGTTGGAACAAATTTGCATCTCTCAGAGCACAGACACACACAGATACCTCACCACAAAAGAAATTCCTGCCCAGAAGAGTTTTCCATCTTTCCACTTTTCTGTGAAATATGAAACATCATAACCTGAAGGAAATATACTTCTACAACCTGCTTGCCACCAGACAACTTCGAGGTAAAAAGACTTTTTCAACCTTTCTCTGTGCCTAACCTGGACAAAATGAACTATTCCAAACAGGAGACTTTACCACACCTTCAGTTCTCCTGTGAAATATGAATTTTCATTTCTGCCTAGGAGAAGTTTTACAATCTCTGCTCTCTCCTATCCTTGATGAAGGGTGCATGTGCCCAAAAGCTTGCAATTAAATAAAATAATTTGTTTGCAAATATTAAGTTGGTCTAATAAAAAATATCACCTCTTCCACGAGTTATGACTACTTTTGCAAAAGAATTTCAGATTTATTGAAGAGGTGGAGGGAAGGAAACAAAATATCTGCAGAGAGGACCGACTGTGTGTGTTCAGTGACAGGAAAATCTATGACAATGTTGAGAATTTAAGAACAAATAAAAACTTATCAGGTATTTATATTGACAAAACAAAGGTGCTGAGTGACAGTTTCACACATTTTTAATGATGATTAAAGAAAAAGTACATTATTAAGTGTTATGAAAGTTAAACACACCCTTCAATGCAATGTACCTGATATGTTAGATGACCAAGTTTGCTTCAGTCCAGGTGAGTTTCTCAGCAAAATAGCCAAGGAATACATAATTGTGAATAATATCAACAGGTCCTAAATATGTAATTCCTTTGCCATCCCACCATCTTTAATAGAAACTACCCTCATAGTAATTTGGGGGTACTTTAAGAGTGTGTTGTTTAACTCCACCTTAGCATAAAATATCTATTATACAGAAAGGAAAAAAAACCTGAGGAATGGAGCATGCCTCTCAAGAAATAATTTGGATAAAAAACCCCAAAACTTAACATCAGAGGGGGAAAAACCCCCTAAAAACTTCCTTAAATTAATTATTTTTTGTTTTTAAGAACATTCCATTTCAGTTGTATAAAGAACACACCCACTGTGATCCCTGGAAACAATTACATTAATTAACACAAGACTCTGCATTTGGGGATAACCACATTAACAAACCCAACCCCAAAATCATTCCCAACAGACCGTGATTAACTCAGAGTGTGTGCGTGTTCAATCAATGGGAAAATGGGATTCTAGAATCAAAAGCCCTGCTGCTAACAGCGCCTTGCAACCAAGGCAGGATGAACTGTACAGAAGGACATGCCCTTTGAAGCATTCCAAAGCACTGGGCAAGTGGATACACAGGAGAGCAAAGGTGGACAGAAGAGCATTCAGTGACTACCGGGAGGGCTCAGCTTTGCATCCGCCAACTATATGTTTGGGGAGGGCAAGAGGGGGACACCCCTGTCTGCAGCTATGATGAATGTGAAGCACTCCAGCCAGGGGAGTACAGCACAGGGCTGGATCTCTCTCCATGGTGAATGCTTTGTTTTCAAAGTACTTCAAAGTGCAGCTTTAATCTGAAATGCTTCAAATATTATAGCTGTCTCGACCCTTGGGCTGCCCCAACTAGATTCACAACCATACAGAAAAAAAGCATTAATGTAAGAGTGGCTGATTTTAACCTGAGTTAGCTGAGATGGGTAAACCTTGACTTAGTGCAGCTCAGTAGCTACTAATACAACCATTCTGTGTAGTTAGAATTTTATCCATCTCACTCCCACTACATTAACCTAAGTTAACTAGACCTGACCTAAGTTAACTAAGCTGCCTTAGAAGCAAGGATCCCAATCTCATATGCATGTCACCCTGAGGGTGAAGTTACACATTATACTTACATTGTAAAAAATACTAGCAATTTAAACTGTATGTTATAGACTTCTTTGGCAATCCAAAAACTGCCCAACGTGGGATGGGAGACTAATCCATCTAGCCCAGGGGTTGTCAACCAGGGGTACACATACCCCCAGGGGTATTTGGAAAGGTTCTAGGGTACGTGTAGGTGAGCAGGCAGGAATGGAGCACCGCCTCCCACCACCCCACATCACTGCCTCCCAGGAGCAGGGCGGGGGGTGGGGGACAATGGCAGTGGCTCCCCTCTGCAGGTCCCACCTGGCTGGCTAGACACAGGGTGGGGGGGAGCTTGCACATGGCAGCGGCCGCCACCGCCATCCAGCCCCACTCAGTGTCCAGCCACCACCGCCACCCTCCTCCCCTGCTCCGCACCATGTTATTAGCAGCCCTAAAACTATTTAGTAGGCCCTATCAATGTCAAAGCTGATATTAGAAGCCAGTCACACAGAGTAACAAATAATAAGCTCAATAAGGTGCAAACATCTGAGCAGAGACCCAGCAATCACTGGGCATGTCTACACATACATTTGATCCAACCTAAATTTACACTGGTGTAAGCTACTCCAGAGTGAGCACTTTTGGGCAGGCGGCCACACATGTGGGGATTAGGCAGCAGAGTCGTTGCTCTTTGCACCAAGTTTCCTGCAGCCCTGCAATGGGCCTCTGCTGCCACCAGGGGAACTCCAGGCTCCCCCTTCCCCCTAGCCCAGGGCCAGAAGACAGCTGTCTCCTGGTCCGGGGAGGGGGCAATCCCAGGCCCCTGCCCCGATCCACCAGTGGGGCAGCTAGCAGCCCCCACTGACGGATCAGGGGAAGGGGGCTGGGACCTACCCCATCCCTGCAGCTCTTTCCAAACCCTGTGCCTCGATCACCTGAATAGGGCACAGGGCTGGGACCTGTCCCTGACCAGAACAGTTCTAGCCCCCACCCTGCACACTGGGCAGAGCCTAGGCAGCTTGTTCCTTGGTCAGCTCCGCAAGCGTGGAGTTGGGGGTACGGGGGCCAAGGAGGAACAGGCTGAGGAGCTTGTTCCCCACCCAGCTCCATGAGCATGGAGCTGAGTGGAGAACAGGCTCCCCTACCCCTGCCAGTAGGGAGCTCCCAGCACCAGCTCTGCAACTGTGGGGCCAATGCTGGGAGACGTATCTACAAGCACCAGCACTCAAACCATGAGGCCAGTGCTAGAAGACCCTTATAAGGAGATAAGGGTGTCCCAGCACTGGCATCATAGTCATGGAGTCGGCGCTAGGAAATAAGGATCTCCTAGCCCCAATTGCCATCTTGGAATAGGGGGCTTAGAACTCCCTGTTGCCCAGGCAGGGGGACATAGTCCCTGTTCGGGCTCCTGTTGCGAAGCCCGCCCTGCCAGCATGCTGCTCCCAGGGGCAGGGAGTTATCTCCCACCCCCTGATGGACGGCTGACCAAAAGCAGACTTTGCTCGTGGTCAGGCATCTATACTAGTGCTACTGTACCATTAATAATCTTGAGTAAATTTTCTACTTGCTTTTGCAGGTAGCAAATTTACTTGGGATTAGGGAGGTTTACTGTGTAGTAAGCATGTGCACGTGGAGATGCACGTGCTTACTTTGCAGTAAATTATGCTAATGCACAGTTAAGTGTTGCATGGTCAGTTACACTAACTTGCTCAGTGCGTCTCTACCCTACTCCAACAGTTGTGGGTAACCCATTGAACCCCATTTATGATGGGGATCAGGGATTGCAATTATTCTCCATGAACAAAGAATTTCCAGCAAGTGCGTGTCATAAGATCACGTTAAGTCCCTGCTCTTTGTTTAGGAGCCAGTGACCAGGAAGCCAGAGAACAGGGGTTGGGAACAGGAGAAGCAGTTTGCAGGCAGTTTGCAGGCCAGTTTGTGTTCCCCACCCCCTACATTTTTGAGGGTCAAGCCTCTCAGCTTGGTGTGAGGAAGCAAGAAAAAAAAGGAACCGTTTGGGGCCAACAAGCAATAAACATGCCAACTCCAGGTGAGTTCACTAGGGAAGGTCCGCTTGGAAGAAAAGCGAAGGCAAATTAAGAGACCCAGGAAAATGGCTGGAGGATATTGCAATGCCAGAGCCACTGCCTCTGCTTGCACCTGTGATGTTTCTGTCCTGGCAGGACTGCTCTTCGTCGATGCTTCCACCCAGGTCCTGGTTTGGCACTGTGGGACTGCAGCTTGCAGATTCCTTCCAGTGATGGACAGGTCAGGGAGTGCCTGTGGTGAGCAGTGCCTCCTGGTGGTGTCTCTCAGGGAGCTGGCAAGAAAACTACAGGAGGTGGCTAGGCTCCAAAGCATGCTCCGCCATGAGGAGTTCATTGGTTTGATGCAGGAGAAGATCTGGCTATGGAAGAAATGCCATATGTAGCTCTATGGAAGAAATGCCATATGTAGCTAGAGAAGCGAGAGGACATGGACACCCAAGAAGGTGGATGCTGGAGGCTTGTGACTTCTGGCAGCAAGCAGAGATCTTCACCTCCCCCCTGTAGTGGTTTGTCTGGAGAACAGATATGCAGCCCTAGCAGCAGAGAGGGAGAAGCATATTTCATTGGTGGAGGAAGACAGGCCAGGTCTCACCAAGGTGGGAAGGATTGAAACTACCACAATCAAGAAGCAACAGATAATGGTGGTCAGAGACTCCCTTCTGCGGGGGACAGAAGGAGCCATCTCCTGACCTGACCTGTTGTCTCAGGATGTCCATTGCTTGCCTGGAGCCCAGATCTGAAATGCCATGGAGGGACTACTGAGGCTCATCTGGCCCTCTGACTACTACCCCATGCTACTCATCCATGTAAACACCAATGATACTGCCAGGGAAGACCCTAACCATATCAAAAGTGACTACAGGGCTCTGGGTGCAAGGGTGAGGGCATCCTTCCAGTCAAGGGAAAGGGCCTAGGCAGGAGCAGGTGCATCCTGCAGATCAAAACCTGGCTATGCAGGTGGTATCACCAGCAGGGATTTGGCTTCTTTGACAATGGGATGTTCTTTCAAGAAGAAGGACTGCTGGGACGAGATGGGATCCACCTAACAGAGGGGGAAGGCTCACTAGCAGACAGACTCACTAACCTAGTGAGGAGGGCTTTACACGAAGTTCACAGAGGGATGGAGACCAAAGCCAGGAGGTAAGTGGGGAAGCGGGAGCCCTGGAGAAAAGGCAAGTAGGAAGGGGCAACAGGGGAGGTGCTCTCATACTTCTTGAGAAATCAGGGCAATCAACTAGTTACCACAGATGCCTGTACAAAAATGCACGGAGTCTTAGATACAAGCAGGAAGAACTGGAAGTCCTTGCACAGTCACAGAGCTATGATGTTATTGGAATAACAGAGACTTGGTGGGAGCTCACATGACTGGAGCACTGTCATGGATGGGTACAAACTGTTCAGGAAGGGCAGGCAGGGGAGAAGAGAAGGAGTTGTACTTTATGTAAAAGAGCCTTATGACTGTTCAGTGTTCCAGTATGAAGCTGGAGATTGACCCTAACCCAGAGACACTCAACAGGCCTGAGGGGAAAGCAACAAGGGTGATTTCATGGTGGGATCTGCTATAGACTACCAGAACAGGAGGATAGGGTGAATGAGGCTTACTTCAAACAGCTTCCCAATCACAGGCCCTGGTTCTCATGGGGGACTTCAGTGACCCTGACATTTGCTGGGAGGGCAATACAGCAGTGCACAGGCAATCCAGCAAATTTTTGGAGAGTGTTGGGGACAACTTCCTGGTGCAAATGCTGAAGCAGCCAACTAGGGACCATGCTCTTCTTGACCTGCTTCTCACAAACAGGGAAGAATTGGTGGGGAGTGTAGTATAGGGGGTAGAAACTTGGGCAAGATGACTGAGTTCAGGATCCCGAGGAAAGGAAGGATGGAGAGCAGCAGAGTAAGGACCCTGGACTTCAGAAAAGCAGGCTTTGACTCCCTCAGGGAACTGATGGGCAGGATCCACTGGGAAGCCAGTCTGAGGAGGGAGAGGAGTCCAGAAGAGCTGGCTGTACTTTAAAGAAGCTTTACTGAGAGTGCAGGAACAAACAATCCTGATGTGCAGGAAGACAAGCAAGTGTGACAGAAGACCAGGTTGGCTTAGCAGGGAACTCTTCAGTAAACTAAATGACAAATAGGAAGCTTATAAGAAGTGGAAACTTGAACAAATAACTAGGGAAGAATATCAGAGCATTGTTCGGAAATGCATGGATGAAGTCAGGAATGTCAAAGCGCAACTGGAGTTGCAGCTAGCAAGGGATGTGAAGGGTAACAAAAAGGGTTTCTACGAGTATGTCGGTAGCAAGAGAAGGATCAGGGCAAATGTGGGTCCCTTAATGAATGGGGGAAGCAACCTTGTGATGGAGTATGCAGAAACGGCTAAATGCTAAATGCCTTCTTCACCTCAGTCTTCACAGACATGGTCAACTCCCACACTACTGCACTGGGCAGCACAGTTTGGGGAGGAGGTGACCAGCCCTCAGTGATTAATAAGAACACATTAGGGACTACTTAGAAATGCTGGATGTGTACAAGTCCATGGGGCTGGATGGGATGCGCCTGAAGGTGCTGAGGGAGTTGGCTGATCTGATCGCAGAGCTATTGGCTATCATCTTTGAAAACTCACGGTGATCAGAAGAGGTCTTGAATGATTGGAAAAGGGCAAACTTAGTGCCAATATTTAAGAAAGGGAAAAAGGAAGATGCAGGGAACTATAGACCAGTCAGCCTCACCTCAGTCCCTAGAAAAATCATCGAGCAGATCCTCAAGGAATCCATTTCTAAGCACCCAGAGGAGAAAAGGTGATTAGGAACAGTCAGCACAGATTTACCAAGGGCAAGTCATGCCTGACAAACCTGACTGCCTTCTATGACAAGGTGACTAGCTCTGTGGATGTGGGGAGACCAGTGGATGTACTGTACCTTGATTTTAGCAAGGCTTTTGATACAGTCTCCCATAACATTCTTCCAGGCAAGCTAAGGATGTATGGGCTGGATGAATGGACTGTAAGATGGACATAAAACTGGCTGAAGCGTCAGGCTCAGAGGGCAGTAATCAAGGGCTTGATGTCTAGTTGGCAGCTGGTATCCAGTGCAGTGCCTCAGGGTTCGGTCCTGGGACCAGTTTTGTTCAATGTCTTCATCAACAACCTGGAAGATGGCATAGAGGGCACCCTTAGCAAGTCTGCAGGTGACACCAAGATGGACGGAGCAATAGATACACTGGAGGGCAGGTCTAGGATTCAGAGTTACCTAAACAAATCAGAGGACTGGGCCAAAAAGGAATCTCGTGAGATTCAACAAAGACAAGTGCAAAGTCCTGCATTTAGGATGAAACAATCCCATGCACCAGTACAGGCTGAGGGCTGACTGGCTGGGCAGCAGCTCTGCAGAAAACGACCTGGGGACTACAGTGACAAAAAGCTGAATATGAGCCAGCAGTGTGCACTTGTTGTCAAGAAAGCTAATGGCATACTGGGCTGCATTGGTAGGTATGTTCCCACTAGGTCAAGGGAAGAGATTATTTCCCTCTATTCAACACTGGTGAGGCCAAATCTGGAGTATTCAGTTTTGGGCCCCCCACTACAGAAAGGATGTGGACCAATTGGAGATAGACTAGTGGAGGGCAACAAAAATGGTGAGGGGGTGGGGCACATGACTTATGAGGAAAGGCTGAGGGAACTGGGCTTATTTAGTCTAGAGAAAAGAGGAGACTGAGAGGGGACTTAATAGCAGCCTTCAACTACCTGAAGTGGTATTCAAAAGAGGATGGAAGTAGACTGTTCTCAGTGATGGTAGATGACAGAACAAGGATCAAGGGTCTCAAGTTGCAGCAAGGGAAATTTAGGTTAGATATTAGGAAGAATTTTCTCACTAGGAGTTAGTAAAACACTGGAACGGGTTACCTAGAGAGGTGGTGGAAGCTCTCTCTCTGAAGGTTTTCAAAACCCAGCTAGACAAAGCTTTGGCTGGGATGATCTACTGGGGCTGGTCCTGCTTTGAGCTGGGTGTTAGACAAGATGACCTCCTGTCCCTTCCAACCCTTCAGGTCCCTTCCAACCCTAACTTTTTATGCTTCTATGTAGACACACCCATTGAGTAACAATGTAATTGAACATTATGGATATGTGAAAAGCCCAGAATTAGGGCTGTGTGAAGCTTCGGTCACTGATTCGACTTGGAGGAGATTCAGCCCAATTCAGCTTGTGAACACTGAAATGGCAGGGTGGATGGAGTGTCCCACGGAAGCATCCCCCGCACACTTGGTAGCAAACACAGAAATGGACCAGAAGTACTTCCAGGTCCGCCATGGAGCATGCAGGGGGACCCCCTCCCCTGGTTTGGCGACTAGTGCCTCCTAGGTTTGGGGGAGCTCCCTGGGTCCCCCCACGGCTAATCGCTGAGCCAGGAGGGCGCGGGAGGGGGGTGCACCACTGTGCTCCAGTGGGATGCTCCATCCATCTCACCATCTCAGCATTCATGAGCTGTACCTGGTACCTCAAGGTATGTAGAAAAAACATATAAAGCTATGTCTATGGCCAAATGGCTGATTTTCCAAATCAGATTCAGCCAAATGAAATCAGGACAATGATCATAATCAGTGAATTGAATCACTGTTCCCCGAATCGAGCCAAATCGAACTGAATACAGCCCACTTTGCACACCCCTACCCAGAATGGGCTGCTCCTGCACAAATTAGCAAATACACAAATCAATTTAAGTAACACCTTTGATACTCAAGTCCAGGGCATCTGGCAAATAGCTAGCACAATGACTTGTTCAAGTAACTGGCAGAGCTACAAACAGAACCCAAATGTCCCTAGTTCTAGTCCAGTTCCCTACCCACCAGGCTATATTGGCAGCCTATGTAACAAGTAGTAGAAAGAGTGCCAGTGTGCCCATGGCACACTGAAATATGCAAGAGTCACCCAGAAAAACTTGCTGGGATAGATATGCAAGGGGAAGCTTGTGAGGGCTAACCCAATAAGTCATTTTCTCTTCCTTTTTGGTTTTATAAAATAGGGAGAATACAATCTCTTTCCCCTGCAGTCCTCAGGTACAGGCTGTGGTGCAGTGAGCTCTAGAAAAGTCTAACACTTCCTTGCTTTAGAGACTCACATGAGTATGGTGCCTGCACAGGTTACTGTCCTTCCTGGTCTCTTCCAATTGCCTCATTCCAGCTCCACCTCCCTCACCCTTCTGCTCTACCCCAGCCTTCTCCCTCCTCCCTCCACTATTTTTCCTCCAATGCTAGCACCTGTCACCTTTACCCTTGGGCTCCTCCATCTGCTTCATCATAACCATACCTCTTTTTCCTCACCCCTCTATTTTAATCAGCCTAAAGTTTCTTCTTACACACTGCAAGAGGAGCAAGGGAGGGATGAAACTTTATACTTCGTACCACTTACAAGCAACTGAAAACAGGGGCTTAAAACAGGAAGGGATGGGCAATCTT
>NW_017728886.1:253329955-253336880 GCF_001723895.1 Crocodylus porosus | reverse complement strand
TATAAACTGTTCAGAAAGGATAGGCAGAGGAGAAGAGGAGGAGGAGGAGTTGCACTTTATGTAAACATATGATTACTCAGAGCTCCAGTATGAAACTAGAATAGGCCTCTTGAAAGTCTCTGGGTTAGGGTCAGAGGGGAGAGCAACAAGGGTGATGTCATGGTGGGAGTCTGCTACAGGCCACCAGACCAGGACAACGACATGGATGAGGCTTTCTTCAAACACCTAGCAGAAGTTTCCCAATAACAGGTCCTGACTCTCACGGGGGAGCTTCAATCACCCTGATTTGTGCAGGAAGGGCAATAAAGCAGTACACAGGCAATCCAGGAAGCTTTTGGACAGTGTTGGGGACAACTTCTTGATGCAAGTGTTGGAAAGGGCAACTAGGGGCCATGCTCTTCTTGATCTGCAGTTCACAAACAGGGAAGAATACCTGGGGAACACCGAAGTGGATACAAACATGGGCAGCAGCAACCACGAGATGACTGAAATCAGAATCCTGAGGAAAGGAACAAAGGAGAGTAACAAAGTAAGAACATGAACTTCAAAAAGCAGACTTCGATTCACTCTGATGGGCAGGATTCCCAGGAAGTCAGTCTGAAGTGGAAAGGACTCTAAGAGAGCTGACTGTACTTTAAAGAAACCTTACTGAGGGCTCAGGAATGAACCAGCCTGAAGACTAGCAAGTATACCAGAAGACCAGCTTGGCTTAGCAGGGAAACTCTTCAGTGAGCTAAAACACCAAGAGGAAGCTTACAGGAATTGAAAACTTGGACAAACAACTAGGGATGAGTATAACAGTTTGGCTCAGGTGTGCAGGGATGAAATCAGAAAGGCCAAAGTGCAAATAGAGCTGAAGCTAGCAAAGGACGTGAGGGATAACAAGAAGGGCTTCTATAAGTATGCAAGTGACAAAAGTAAGTTCAAGGAAAGTGTGGGTCCTTTACTGAATGGGGGAGGCAACCTAGTGACAGATGAAGAAGAAAAGGATGAAGTACTCAATTCCTTTACCCCAGTTTTCATAGGCAAGAGTGCTGAAGGAGTTGGCAGATGCGACTGCAGAGCCACTAGCATCAAACTTGAAAACTTGTGGAGATTGAGAAAGGTCCCAGACAATTAGAAAACGGCAGATATAGTGCCCATCTTTAAGAAAGGAAAGGGGGATCCAGGGAACTACAGACTGGTCAGCCTCACCTCAGTCCCTGGAAAAATCATGGAGCAGATCCTCAAAGAATCCATTTCTAAGCACTTGGAGGAAAAGAAGGTGATTAGGAACAGTCAGCATGGATTCACCAAGGGCAAGTCATGCCTGACCAACCAGATTGCCTTTTATGACAAAATGACCAGCTCGGAGGAGGCTGGAAGGGCAGTGGATATAATGTACCTTGACTTTAGCAAGGCTTTTGATATGGTCTCCCACAACATTCTCACAATAAGGAAGTGCAGGTTGGATAAGTGGACTGTAAAGTGGATATAAAACTGAATGGACTGTTGGGCTCAAAAGGTAGTAATCAATGGCTCAGTGTTTAGTTGCCAGTCAGTATTAAGTGGAATGCCCCAGGGGTTGGACTTGGGGTTGGCTTTGTTCAATAACTTCATCAACGACCTGGAAGATGGGATGAAGTGCACTTTCACCAAGTTTGCACATGACGCTAAGATGAAGGGAATGCTAGATATGCTGAGAGGGTAGGGCTAGGATTCAGAGAGACCTCAACAAATTAGAGGAGTGGACCAAAAGAAATCTCATGAAGTTCACTAAGGACAAGTGCAAAATCCTGCACTTAGGACAGAACAATCCCATGCACCGGTACAGACTGGAGGCTGACTGGCTAAGCAGCAGCTCTGCAGAAAAGGCCCTTCTTATGAAGAAGGCTATCAGTGTACTGGGCTGCATTAGTAGGAACATTGCCAGCTTATGGAAGGAAGTGATTCTTTCCCTCTATTTGGTACTGGTGAGGCCACATCTGGAGTATTATGTAAAGTTCTGAGAACCCTCACAGAAAGGATATGGACAGATTGGAGTGAGTCCAGCAGAGGGCAACGAAAATGGTTACGGGGCTCGGGCACATGACTTCTGAGGAAAAGATGAGGGAACTGGGCTTATTTAGTTTGGAGAAGAGAAGACTGAGGGGGGATTAACAGCAGCCTTCAACTCCATGGGGTGAGGGGTCCAAAGAGGATGGAGCTGGACTGTTCTCAGTGGTGGCAGATGACAGAACAAGGAGCAATAGTCTCAAGTTGCAGCAAGAGAAGCTTAGGTTAGATATTGGGAAGAATTCTCTCACTAAGAGTAGTAAAGCACTGAAACAGGTTACCCAGAGAGGTGGTGGACTCTCCATTCTGGGAGGTTTTTAAGACCTGGCTAGACAAAGCTTTGGCTGGGATGATCTAGCTGGGGATGGTCTTGCTTTGAGCAGGGGGTTGGAGATCCCTTCCAACCCTAAAATTCTATGTTTCTATGTAATTTATAGGAACACATACACAGAGGGAAAAAGAGAAGTAGGAACAAGGCAAGTCATTACACAGGTACACTAAATCTTGTAGCAGAGGGAGTTTCCATGAATGAAGGATTTCCCACAGTCTATTTTTGTACATAGTACTGCAATCCAATTGTTCATTTCTTACTCAACAGGTTGCTGATTCACCCAGAAGAGGATGCTGCTTCTGCTGCAATTTAGGTCAATATAACTCGGCTTTTGTACACATGTAACTATATTTCCTTGTCATTTTCAGTGTAAGCTTTTGTTTTATCATGTAAACATTTGAGTGACAAGGGTATGGATTGTTTAAAGTGAAGGGGGAGTGGGGTTTCAAGTATTAACAGCAGTTATCAGCAGAAAGATGTATTCTTTCAGCCTCATGCTTTGTACTGCCACATGATGTTCCCTTTAAGTGAGGTTTATAACAAGAAGGTGAAGCATAAATACCCTGTCACATGTTTGAGATCACTGTGTTCTTCAGTTTATTCATGTACAATAGCAAAGAACAAATAAGCACAAAGAACGATCAGATGGGCATTTTTTTTCTGACCTGTAGGTCAAACTCTGTTAACACCTCATAAATGATGAGATCTGCCTCTGAAGAATAAGGGCTTAGTACTTTGTTCCACAGAAAATGTTGGGACTTCTCTTGGGTCCTTCCCAATCAGTGAAGAGCCTGGCTAAGGGAAGCCGCTTTAATGGAATATTCTGCCTGCAGCTGGTTCCACTAAAAGCCGTCCCGACTTCAACAATTATGAAGAAGGTCAGAAGTGCAGGAAGAGGGAAAGATGATGGGAAGTTTGGAGGTCAGCCATACACAGCAGAGTCTGCTCACTGAGGTCAGATACTACAGTGATAGGTACAGAAGAACAAGCACTAAAAGATGACAGAGAACTAACTTCTATTGCCCAGGAGCAGTTACAGCAAAGCAACTGCTATTCTCCCCTGCTATCTCTGTACTGTAGGCACCCATATGATGCTTTAGTTCCTCACGCCATCACCTGTTCAGAATATCAATGGTGGAAAGTACAAAGTATCCCCCATTCAGGGTTGGGAAATAGAATAGGAGAAGTGGGGCAGAAGATTAATCATTATATTTTACTGAGCATATAACTTCTCATACTCTTAACTGTATAGACTGCCTTGGAGCTGCAGCTGCTGTTGTTACTTGAAGCAAAAACGGAAGGCTTTGTTCACGCTGCCCCTCCTATTCCAGCTGCTATGACTGTTCCCCAACAATGATATGGAACGAAACTATTAGAGGGAGGGAACTTGTTTTAGCAAAAAACTGAAGAGTTTGTGGGACATTTACAACAAAAACTAAATGAAAATTCTTCTCAAGACCATGTGAGTGTATAAAGCATACACTGCACATACAGAGTTGGCAAATCCACACGTTAAAGATACACATTTATCATTCCCGTAACAAAGTGCCCCCAGAATAATCTCCAGTTCAACCAAGCTCCAAAGCACATAAAATCGGTGGGAACCGAGTATGTATTAAAGTGCTTTCCTAAGCAGGCAATGGGCTTGCTCTCATCTCATGCATAAAATTAAGTATGGGCATGAATGCATTGCTGACTCCTGGGCTCAAGAAATAAACATCTTTTAATGTCAAAAGTCCATTAAAATAGCTATTACAGAATCATACAATGATAACTTATTGGTTAATTAGATGGCCAGTTTCTATTTTGTTTAATAGATTGCAGTCCTGATTCACATGTTGCCAATTCTCCTGTTACTGAAGACTTAAAAAGGTCTGGGTCAAGTGTACCAGAAGACATTTAAAAATTACGTGTACTCTAACAAAATATGTTGACCTTTGTCTGGCGTTTGAAATATTTAAACCAGATCCTCAGCTATTATGTGATAAGTGCAAAGGGAATGCTTATTAGAGCCAATGCAGGAAACAGTACTTATAGTTAAAGTTGCCCAACATTTGTCATTATAAGCACTGTTTCCAGAACCTTACAAAAAATAGAGAGCTTTACCAAAATAGTTACGTGCTGCACACCTTAACCTTACTGTGCCCCTCCCTCCCCCCACCCCTGGAAAATTACTGCAAAAACAACACAGCCATTTCTTAGAACAAGAGGAGAGAAAAAATACATTATTTTGTTCTGTGAAAATTCCTGACACCTGTTGCACAGAAAAAATGATGCTGCAAGCTTTGGAGCAGAGATCTGCTACCCAGCAGGCAGGTTACAAGTTTTTTTTCCTGGTTCTGTTAAAAATCAAGAGAAAATTGGTCAAACAATGAGCTTCTAAAAGTCTGTTTGCCAATGCTCAGCCAAGACTATTTGCAATTTGACAGGCAGAGTCTCCAAAGAATCAATCTGTACTGAGCATAAACTACAGGGCTGAAGGGACTGAAAAGAACTTCCCTTGCAACTGTTCTTAATGGCAGCTGGAGACTGGTGTGGGGTCAGATACGGGATCTGAAAGCAACAAGACTAGCTTCCTTGGATTTTCAATTCTCCCTTTGCTGATGCCCAGAAAGCAGCGAGGAGAAAAAGAATCTGCCCTGCAAGGAGGCAAAAAAGTGAGGAGCCGAGTCAAGCGAGTAGCAAATAGACAATGTGAAAAGAGGAGCCAGTGGAAGTTGAGATATGACAAGGCACCAGAGCTAAAGGGAGCATAGGAGAAATGGGAACTGGGATAAGGAACCAAGGGACAAAGACTGCAGTGGTGTTGGGGAAGAGAATGGACAGACTGGCAGGTTCACTCAAATAAAGAAACGTGCTTGGGGAGAAGGCATCTGGGTGGAAGATAGGGAGGGGAAGTCTCTAACTACGAATACAGCGGGCTCCAGAATCTGGAATGAAACCCAAGATTCCCAAATTGCATCATTCCTCTGTTGTCAGCAAAAAGCTGTGAAACCCACTGCCAAACTGTGTACCTCGTCCCCCTCTAGTGGCTTGCTTATATAAGAGATAGCAACCTTCTGTTCAAGTGGTACAGGTCTGTCTGTGGTGTGACTAAGTATTCTGGCTCTGCCAGTAACTCCACATGGGAGTGAATCTGGGGTTCTATATCATGGAACTCGTCTTTGTTCAATTACTATTTTAAAAGCCAAAGTGATTTGCTCAGAATCACACAGAAGCTGATAACACAGCCAGGAATAGAAAGTGGCATTTCTCATTTGTGAAAGTGACATTCAATTTTTAAGTCACATCATCAGCTTCTCTATTTCTGAAGCCACCTGCCTCATTCCCTACACAAACAAAGCAGGCATCTTATAGGACAGCCGTCTATTAACTACACAATCCTGATTCGTTTCTTGAGGACTGCCCATCCCGTGTATTGACTTGGGCAGGTGTGCTGTGGAGAAATAATGTGAGTGTGCAATTAATAACAATTACTGTCCATACACACAAGGATGCCAAATCACAGCTGCATTGGCAACCTCAATTCTGTCATCTCCCAACCTTTAATGCTTGGTTTCATAACCTTCATGTTTTTAATGTAGTTTTTTACAATAATTAAAAGAAAGTGTACTACAAAGTTACAAACATTTTCCATATTTAAGAAAGTAGTGATCAGTTACCTGATTTACTGTAGCTTCAATTGCTTGCATGTAATGGTTTAGTTGTCTGTCCATTGTGGCATATTCTAACATCACATTTTCCATAGTGTTAACCTCCTCTATATCATCTGCAAAACAAAATATTCTGTATGTAGGTGTTCATCACTACTTTACATAAATGGGAACACAACTGATTAGGAGTTAACTAAAGTCATTTGCAATTGTTTTAAGAGTAAATATGAAAATACAATATTAGGGATGACTTGCATCACAATGAACATAAATTCTATTACGTGAAGATGCATCAAGCCTCTCATAATTTAGTTACAGCTGAGATCCGTGAAGGGTTAAATAGTTTATAAAATCTCCATAACTATCTGTTTAAAAGCATATATCTTACCATTTACAATTAGCTAGTTAGTTCCACATATAGTCGAGCTCTACATATAGGCTAGTTTATACAAATTTCTTATTATGAGGTATCTTTCTAAAATATGTTTCAATCACAAAGCAACTGGGCTACAAAGAGAAGTCACTAGGAAAAAAAAAAGGTAAAGTGATTCATCAAGCAATCATATGATTATAACGATTTTGCCTGGCATTAAAATCAATGAATGAAAATGTACTTTATGTCCCCTGATTACCCTGGATAAATTATGATTGAACTACAAGTCACTGGAATAAAAGTTTAATATACTCACTCATACTCTGCATTTGACAAGACTGTGGCAATTCATGTCATAAAATGTAATGCCATTAAATTATTTAATTCTGTTAATTTCATAATGGCGAGTCAGTGCTTTTCTTTCTTTGCAGATACAGAAGGCAAATAAAATAACCTATGAAGAACTTCTTAAATTTGTGAATATAAATGTAAAAACAACATTCAAGATTTGTATTTTTCAGCAGGTATTTTTCA
>NW_017728886.1:253324361-253329855 GCF_001723895.1 Crocodylus porosus | reverse complement strand
GGATCTGAAAGCAACAAGACTAGCTTCCTTGGATTTTCAATTCTCCCTTTGCTGATGCCCAGAAAGCAGCGAGGAGAAAAAGAATCTGCCCTGCAAGGAGGCAAAAAAGTGAGGAGCCGAGTCAAGCGAGTAGCAAATAGACAATGTGAAAAGAGGAGCCAGTGGAAGTTGAGATATGACAAGGCACCAGAGCTAAAGGGAGAATAGGAGAAATGGGAACTGGGATAAGGAACCAAGGGACAAAGACTGCAGTGGTGTTGGGGAAGAGAATGGACAGACTGGCAGGTTCACTCAAATAAAGAAACGTGCTTGGGGAGAAGGCATCTGGGTGGAAGATAGGGAGGGGAAGTCTCTAACTACGAATACAGCGGGCTCCAGAATCTGGAATGAAACCCAAGATTCCCAAATTGCATCATTCCTCTGTTGTCAGCAAAAAGCTGTGAAACCCACTGCCAAACTGTGTACCTCGTCCCCCTCTAGTGGCTTGCTTATATAAGAGATAGCAACCTTCTGTTCAAGTGGTACAGGTCTGTCTGTGGTGTGACTAAGTATTCTGGCTCTGCCAGTAACTCCACATGGGAGTGAATCTGGGGTTCTATATCATGGAACTCGTCTTTGTTCAATTACTATTTTAAAAGCCAAAGTGATTTGCTCAGAATCACACAGAAGCTGATAACACAGCCAGGAATAGAAAGTGGCATTTCTCATTTGTGAAAGTGACATTCAATTTTTAAGTCACATCATCAGCTTCTCTATTTCTGAAGCCACCTGCCTCATTCCCTACACAAACAAAGCAGGCATCTTATAGGACAGCCGTCTATTAACTACACAATCCTGATTCGTTTCTTGAGGACTGCCCATCCCGTGTATTGACTTGGGCAGGTGTGCTGTGGAGAAATAATGTGAGTGTGCAATTAATAACAATTACTGTCCATACACACAAGGATGCCAAATCACAGCTGCATTGGCAACCTCAATTCTGTCATCTCCCAACCTTTAATGCTTGGTTTCATAACCTTCATGTTTTTAATGTAGTTTTTTACAATAATTAAAAGAAAGTGTACTACAAAGTTACAAACATTTTCCATATTTAAGAAAGTAGTGATCAGTTACCTGATTTACTGTAGCTTCAATTGCTTGCATGTAATGGTTTAGTTGTCTGTCCATTGTGGCATATTCTAACATCACATTTTCCATAGTGTTAACCTCCTCTATATCATCTGCAAAACAAAATATTCTGTATGTAGGTGTTCATCACTACTTTACATAAATGGGAACACAACTGATTAGGAGTTAACTAAAGTCATTTGCAATTGTTTTAAGAGTAAATATGAAAATACAATATTAGGGATGACTTGCATCACAATGAACATAAATTCTATTACGTGAAGATGCATCAAGCCTCTCATAATTTAGTTACAGCTGAGATCCGTGAAGGGTTAAATAGTTTATAAAATCTCCATAACTATCTGTTTAAAAGCATATATCTTACCATTTACAATTAGCTAGTTAGTTCCACATATAGTCGAGCTCTACATATAGGCTAGTTTATACAAATTTCTTATTATGAGGTATCTTTCTAAAATATGTTTCAATCACAAAGCAACTGGGCTACAAAGAGAAGTCACTAGGAAAAAAAAAAGGTAAAGTGATTCATCAAGCAATCATATGATTATAACGATTTTGCCTGGCATTAAAATCAATGAATGAAAATGTACTTTATGTCCCCTGATTACCCTGGATAAATTATGATTGAACTACAAGTCACTGGAATAAAAGTTTAATATACTCACTCATACTCTGCATTTGACAAGACTGTGGCAATTCATGTCATAAAATGTAATGCCATTAAATTATTTAATTCTGTTAATTTCATAATGGCGAGTCAGTGCTTTTCTTTCTTTGCAGATACAGAAGGCAAATAAAATAACCTATGAAGAACTTCTTAAATTTGTGAATATAAATGTAAAAACAACATTCAAGATTTGTATTTTTCAGCAGGTATTTTTCACGTTTCTCAACCTTAGGTTATATTCCTTACCTATTTTGCAATGATTAATCATATTACATTTCTTGAGTAACTTCAACAAACAAGTTACTCAGACAGACACTTCCCAGGTTTCATGCAAGTGAGAGAGAGTGTGTGTGTAATTTCAGTTACCAACACCTAGTCATTAGGCAATCAGGGTATTTTCAGCAGAAGTTGTATTTCGTGACTCATCACATAGTCTGAGAAATATTTAATAGAAACCTAAGTGCCCTCTCTCATTGCACTGTAGTTCGAAGCTATAATTAGTCCCCTTTCTCCTTGATAAATATTCATATTGTAAAATAAAAACCAAGTCAGCATTTTAAAACTCTGGAAATAATGGAAGACTGAACAGTATGGACTAATTGAATAGTAGCAGTTCTTAAATGTTGCCTACTGAAACACAGTATGTGTTCAGTAAGTCATATTTTACTCTTTTGCATCTCTCCTAATTCACCGTCTTCATCTTCAATTATGCTTCTAGCATCCTGTTTCAGCTGTTACCTTTCACAAAGAGATACCTGTTCCCTGAATTATCGAAGTGTACTTTTTTCCAGTAGAATTCTTCTTTATCATACGACACCATCACAAAAGCAGCACAACTTTCTGTGAGACCAGAAATATCAATCATTGTAATTCCCTCCTCCCAGAGCTCCCACATGGCCTGGAGGTTGTGCAGAACACACAAGTAGCCCAATACCTCACTTATATAAATGATCACAGACAAATTAAGGATGCCTTGGGTCCTTTACACTGATCGCTTAGGAGAGGAAGATTGACCAAAAGCATTAAAACAGTGGTTGTCAACCGGGGGTTATGCATACCCCTAGGGGTACTTAAAAAGGTTGCAGGGGGTACACAGAACTGATTTGGCTGATAATGTGGCTGATAAATACAGCGTGCATGCATGCAGCCGCAGCACAGCACACAGGCAGCCAGGAGCGCAGCTCAGCAGTGTGGAGAGTAGCCAGGTCTGGCTGGTAAGCCTGTTGTGAGGGAAGGGGCATTGGTAGGGGGGCAGATCTAGGCCCCAGCAGTGGGGAAGAGAGTGGGGCTGGGGCAAGGGCAGGGGTTGGGGCTGTCCAGCTGGAGAGGGACACGGGACTGAGCTGTGCACAGGGGGAACCTGCCACTACACATACCCCCGGGAGGGCATGAGCAGCATGTGCCCCCAAGCTTGCACACGTGGTGCCACCGTGGGCTGGGGCTGGGGCAGGGGCAGAGCCAGGCCGTTCCCGGTGGGGGTGTTGGGCTGGGCTGGCCTGGGCTTGGGGTTGGCGGGCTACAGCAAACTCTGGAGTGGCTGCAGCCCCTCCTGTAGCCCCCCTCCCGATGCTGCCACTGCCCGCCACAAGTGTAGCCCAGCCCAGCCCCAGCCAGGAAAAGCCCAGCACTGCTCCAGCCCCAGCCCAGTGGCAGTCTGCCCTGTCCCACACACAGATCTGGGAGCACATGACCCCCCCCCATTCCCTCCTGGGGTGCCTGTAGCAGTGGGAGCTGCCTCCCCCTGCCGTGCAGTGCCTGCCCCAACCCCCAACCCCATTTCCTCCCTCACCACAGGGGCCTTGATCTGCCCCCGCCCTGCCCCTTAAAAAACAAGAAAAAAATGTAAAAGGGTACATGAGCTGAAGCTTTGAAACAGAAGGGGTACACTTGTTTAAAAAAAGCTGAAAACCCTTGCATTAGACCAGGGGCGGGCAATTATTTTGGGCGGAGGGCCGCTTACAGAATTTTGCCAAGTCACTGAGGGCCACATGACAGTCAACCCAGAGCAGATTAATATTAATCTTCTAAACTATTTAGGGGCCCCACAGGCCAGACAGAATGGTTTGGCAGGCCACATTTTGCCCACTCCTGCATTAGACCATCAGCAGAGCTGCACTGACTTTGATAATTACTTCAGTTTGCACTAGATGAGGATTTGTTCCCACATCGGCCTTACTTGTTTGCAGAAGTCAACTAGAAATTAAACTTGTTTCAGAGCATATTTGCATCTGCAGGTGAGCACCCATTGATTTTGGTTACTGTAAAAAGATAGTTTTTCCTCCCCAGTATCCACCCCTCCTCCCTCATCTTCAAAGAAATCTTTTACCAGTCCAAGCCTTTTGTTACTACATAAATTAGACTATTTCTTGAACCCAGACATTTATGTGCATTATCATGGAGCTAAAAAGGTATAAGCAACTGTAGATCCAGCTGTATACCTCTAATATTCTATTTCACCTTCTACTGTCTGCTTCAAAATCTAAACACTTCTTTTTTTTTTTTGTTTATATCCATCATTTGGCAATTCTCTCTTTTGTTTTGTTGAAGATGCTCATTGATTTATTCATAATATAGAGTAATCTTTAGTTTTCTATACAGCTGCTGGAACCCTTTCCCAACATCTATCTGACGTTAACTGCCAGCAGCATAAAAAATTCATTTCTATCTAGATGATGACCCTCTCGACTCAATCTCTGCATCCTGTGTTGACAGTAGCAAAGATTTAAGTCTTGATTGACCCCAATCCCACAAAATAGCCCATGAGGCGTAAAGTAACACCCAGATGATCTCCAGGGATGCATGGAAAATCCACAGCATTACTGCTAGAAACTCCTCACTAGATGATCTTGTGTTGTTTGGGAGACAGGGCTATGAGGCTCTACAGTAACGATAACAGACTCCAAGATTATATGACAATGCAGACCTCAGTCTTCATCTACTCCTGCTATACTGAGTCTAGGTGCCAAACGAACTCCTTGAAAACTTTAAGGGGAAAAAAAGAGCCAGAGACCCTGTTGAGCCATCCTCCATGCAGAATTAAAAGGTCATTTACACTGTCCCATTTAGAGCAACATGCAAACATCTGGCAACTGACTTTAGCAAGGAATTTGCACAAAAAAATTTAGTTAATTTTGCCAGGCCAAGCAAAGGGTAATTAAATCTGCTAAACTGTTTATCCTGCTTACTAGTATAGTGGAAGACAAATCTCGCTCTGGGTAAAACAGGGGTGGGCAATTATTTTGGCTGGAGGGCCACTTAACAAGTGCTCTTAAGGGCTAAACACAAAAAAAAATTTCAGAAGATATCATTTTAACAAATTATAGATAAAAAAATCGTATACTAAAAATCAAATATCTACTATAACATATATAACATATTTTAATTAAAAAATAATGTCCTGCTTTATGCATTTTTGAGTAGTGCATATAGAGGTGATTACATAACAGTTCAAAATAAAGTCTAACTCTTGCATATAGTGTACGTGTGCACACGCTGCCCCGTGTACTAGGTCCCAGGAGATGGCTGACAGCTGGGGAAGAGAGGGGGGGGATAGGATGCGCATGCAGCAAAGCTCTCTGGGACACTGTGGTGTGGTGCAGGTGCAGTTTGCCCCCCGACCTCTAACCGACGGCTACCCAGTGGCGCGCCACATGGGGCTGAGCTGCATCCATTCCCACCTGAGGCATCGTGCCCGCACCT
>NW_017728886.1:253312472-253324261 GCF_001723895.1 Crocodylus porosus | reverse complement strand
GCTATTCGTCGTGCCAGTTGGGCAGAGTGGGTAGAAGGCATCCAGGAGCTAAAGCCCCACATGGTGGAGCAGAAGCTGCCTGGCTGCAGCTTCCCTCTACCCACTGGGCATGGGGGTGCCCAAGCCACCGCCACTTTGCCACACGGCCTGCTACCAGAGATGCACAGCAGAGACAGAAGAAGGAGGAGCCGCTGGAGTTGGGGGAAACTGAGCAGTACCTGGCTGGCTGCAGCCACCAGGAAGCTGTGCTGGCCAGGGCTGGTGCCAGGGAGGTGCTCTCAGCAGGTGTGGGACAGGTGCAGGCAGAAGCACAACACTGGCTGCCTCGGGCCAGAGCAGGTGAGGCTCAGCCCCATGTGGAGCACCATGGGGAGAGCCACAGGTTAGATACAATCAACTGGTGGGCTGGATCCAGACCATGGGCCACATTTTGCCCATTCCTGGGGTGGAACATGCATGTTGCTATACATGTGGTCTCCTTGCTCTTACCAACAAAATCTGAAACCACTGCCGAGGCATAAAGCTGAGACTAGTGCCTTCTTCCCATACAAAAGAACAATGGATTCAAAAGACAAGGAGGAAAAAGGCTATGGCATATTTACACAAAATCTGCATACTAAAATGACAACATAAGCTACATTATTTTGGTAATTTGTAGCAATTCCTGCAGTGTTCTCTCCCTTTCTCACATTTAGGCTTGATATATACTAATATTTCATTAAGAAAGTGAACAGCTATGGCAGACAGAACCTCGTTGTTTCTACTACTTTCTTCTAAGTAACCTGTTTCCCCCAGTTTCCCCTACCCAGTCCTCATCTAACAGCAGTGCTCACAGTATTTTTCCTTCCTCTTTAGAGGCACATGAACCACCTTCTCAGGGCTGACAGATATGGTACTCCATGAATCACAGGAAAGGTTTGTGCAGCAAGTAACTGTCACCCTCCTCCCTTGGCCCAAATGAATCATACCCACCGCATACTGAAACTTTACTGGCCTAAATCTTCTCAAGCACTGAAAGGGGAAAAAGAGGCCATGGTTAAATGCAGCATCAGAGCTGTGTCACATCTGCAGAGAATACTGCCTTAACAAAAAGCTTAAAAGAGCTTTATGTAAAAATAAATAAATAATAAGGTTGCTGCTGATCTTGCCTTTAAAAATGGAGCATAAACAAAGGGGTGGAGCCCCATTGAGGCAAGAGGCATATTATCTTTAATTACCTCCTGCCCTTTATTCTTCCGGTCCCCAGCCAAGGGCCTGTTTCCAAATCTTAAATGAAATTCCTCACCGTCTTTCTGCTCCTGCAGCTTACACGTGTGGCTGCAAGTGCTTAAGGATAAATGTCAGCCTGCCCTTGCAGACACAAAGATACTCTTGGTGGAGTGAACTACACGTGTGTCCTGGTCCAGCCTCTATTTCTCATCCATAGCATGTGCTCTTTGAGAGGCAACAGAATCCTCCATATATCTGGGGGCAGCCTCTCCCACATGCTGATGATTAAGAGAAAAAATTCTTTGAAACCTTTTCTCCTCAAAGGGTCACTTCAATTTTACAGTTCCCATTTTGTCTTTCAAATTTGGGGGGGGGGTTTGGTTATATGAACTCCTTTACTCCTAGAACACACTTTGCATTTGGTGACCTTCCCTCCTGTGGAAAGGACTGTGGATGCCCTCTCTAGAGTCCACTTACGCTCATTAGTTCAGCAGGCTAAGGGATGATGTTCATGCTGAAGACAAATCCAAGGCATTTCCTTTTTACCCTCCATTTCTGTGCCCTTCGCTGTTATGTCTATCGTACCCAAACCCCATCTGCTAGGACAGCTGCCTCCAAAGCACTCAAAGTAACCACAGTAGAAACAAGCAGTTATGCTTCGGGCCAAATAATTCTGTTCTGCAAACTGCTGGGTCTGTGCCTTTTTGGTATCTAATGAAATTTTCTCCTAACCTCGCTTCAAATTCCTATCACAAGAATTTACAGGCAGTCCTCGACTTACGACGTTTCAAGTTGCAACAAACGTCACCAATGGTGTTATAAATTGACACCCTGTTTCGAAGTTCCAACATGGGTTTCAACTTTATGATGGTCGATTCAGCTGCATCCAGCTGATAAGTCTGTTGTGGTGGAAGGAGAGGGGGAAGGGAAGGGGAATGGGGGGGATGGGGAGGAGATCAATACCCCTCATGGTGAGGGAGGGACTGGAGTTGGGAATGGGGCTGGGGCAAGCACTGCCCAGCCAGGGCCAGGCAAGTGCAGGACTGAGCTGTGGCTTGTTGGGGGGTGGGAACGGGATACCATGACACGACAACATGCTGAACTGCCCCACCATGCCCCTTCCCTTCCCCCTCTCCTTCTACCACAACGGGCTTACCAACTGGAAACAGCTGTATCAACCATCAGAAAGGAAACAATCCCCCATTTATAACACTGCTCCTATAGGAAAATTGGTTCTGACTTATGATATTTCACTTTAAGATGCAGTTTTCAGGAACCAATTGTGTCATAAGTCTGAGGACTACCTGTATTCCAAACAGTATGTATAATCCCAAACTTTTATCAATTTATATACAATACCAGAAAATCTGCATATTCTAGTCAAGTCTCCTTGCATCAAGATTAAATTATGCTAAATTCACTACATATCTTTCTATTTTTACTACATACGTCCTTCATTCAGACAAAAGTTCAAAGATCATGGTTCTGATCCTCCAAGCCTTGTCTGTTTGGCACTGAAACCAGGTACCTGACAGTCTCTCTCCCCATTACCATGACCTGCAGTTGGATGACATTAGGAACACTTCTCACATCAAGATTAGGGATATGCCTCTGCCAGATCTTTCTATATATTAAAAATGCACATTAAAAACATAGTTCAAAGCTGTTTCTCATAAAATGTAATTGTCAAAGGATCAGGCTGACCAACCTCAATTGGTTTATTGATTAAAATTAAAATCAGTCACCCAACAAGATGCTGATTTATGTGTTACCAATCCAAAAGGAGTGACACAGCAGCTGCAATTCTGGGAAGGCAGTAGATCAACCCAGTCTTAACCACCACCTGCATTTATACTCTACTTGTTTAAAAGTTCTGTAGCATTTTCTTTCATTGACTTGTATGTTATGCTTTTTCTTCTTTATCGTACCTTGTACACATCAAAAAAGTTAGCAAAACCACAAGCACAGTCTTAGTCTGTCATTATTTCATTTTGACAAGATTTTACTAACAATCTCATAAATTCTCCCTGGCTCACCCCCACCCCTTCCTCCTCACTCCAACTGTTTGGGGGTTTTTTGTTTTTTTTTAGATGCCCTGCAGTTAGTATAGAGACCAAAACAGTTCAACTTAAACTACGTTTTCATATTAAAGCTTACCATGTGTACGAAGAAAAGCTAAGCATTTAGCATAGCAGCTCATACAACTTAGCATAAATTTTTATCCTTAGAAATATATGAATTCTTAACTAATGTTATATATGCTTAAACATTCTTTTAAGATAAGCAACTTTAATTAAAGACCATGCTGTAGCATATATCATTGTCTCTCCAAAATTAGAAAATACCAGATTGAAGACAGCCTGTACAAACTAAATTTGCATCCCTCATGTATATGCATTAGACTAGTTTTTAATTGTAATATGACATACTATTTCTTCCCCTGGGGTCTTGCCTCATTCAGTGCACAGGATGGATGCACAGCTTTGGTCATCACCAATGTTCACGTTTTTGACATACACAAGAGACTTCTACTGCATGAGCTAATAGAATAACTAGTAGCAGTAATAGGTTGTTAGCCGCTATATCAGTGGTTCTCAACCAGGGTGCTGCGAGACTGCACTGCTAGAGCAGCCCAGTAAAAATGCCCCAAGCTGCTGTGTTTTAGTTGTTGGTTGTAGCCATATTGGTCTGAGGACATAAGCAGACATGGTTCTTTGGGTAAATGTGCATCTTTTATTAGACCAACTAAATAATTGGGAAAATTGTTCTTTGCAAGATTTTGGGTACAAACACACTTCTTCAGGCACAAGGAGAGTTTGTTGTTTCTGTGTATGCCCTACTGGGTTGAATGGAAGCCAGTATGCAAAATGCAGGTCTGTGAAAATGCAATGTTTGGCAGTGATGATCAGAGGCCCTGGGAGACAATATATATGAAATAGGCTGGGGGAAAGGCAGGGAGGGGGAAGAATGTAGATGGTAAAATGCAGACCAGTTACCTACATTATCAGAGGCCAGACGAGTTATAATATGCCATAAATCCAATGTCTATATTTAGTCCATGATTTTTTGTATCAAGCATATTTATTAAATGAAGTCTCAGTTCTAATCCTCAAAGGAAATTTATAAAACACCTTTTGTAGACAAGCATATGAACGTCACTTCATAAATCTACTAGATACAAAAAATCATGGACTAAATACAGATACTAGATTTATGGCACATTATATATAACCTGCCTGCCATCTGGTAACCTGCCTGCATTTACCAGCTATGTTCTCCTCCTCCCCTCCCACCCCATCTCACAACTATCGTCTCCCAGGACCTTTGATCCTCACTGCCAAGTATTTGCATTTTCATAGACCTGCATTTTGCATACTGGCTTCCATTCCACCCAGGAGAGCACACAAAAAAACAATGAACTCTCTCTCTGCTTGAAGAAGGGTGTTTATACCCAAAAGCTTGCAAAAAAAAAATTTCCAACTATTTAGCTGGTCTAATAAAAGATATCACACTTACCCAAAGAAACTTGTCTGCTGAGCTGCTGTAATATGCATGGGCTCTTCTGCCTGAATTAGGGCTCTCTGAGTGATCAACCTAAAGCAGGCAGGAGAGCTGGCTACTGCTATAGTCCTTCCTAGACCAGCCCTTCCATCCACAAATCTTATCCTGGAATGAGATGCACGTGGGACAAATCCATCTGCCCCACATGCCTCCATTTCTAGAAGATGCAGAGATACTTGGCAAGATCAGACAAGCTGCAGCACCTGCTGGCTCTTCTGCCTGTTTTTGGCTGATCAGAGAGCCTTAATGCAGGCAGGAAAGTACATATGCGGAAGCCCTTCTTAGTCTAGCTTGTGTAGCAGGCACACAGGGCACTTTTTCCTCATCATGGCAGCAGTAGCACCCCAGCCAAAAACCACTGAGGTAAGCTGAGGCAGCAAACTTTAGTCTGGAGGAGCCATGCAGTGTAACCAAAGGGGATCCATACAAAAACCAAGCACAGGATGTTAAAAGAACTCTGTATTAACTCCCCAAACAAGTATAATAAGTTCACCATTTAAAGAGGCAGAGCTCAAGACACAGTATCCCAGGTTCAACAAGGATGTTTTCAATTCCTTTTTTTTTTTCTTTTTAACTGAATGGTCAAAGTTGAAATAGCAGTTTTCAGAAAAACCAAAAGGCTGCACAGTGTGCGACTGCTTTTAACTCTTCAAGACTGCCCTGTCCCAGCTAATTAAAAATCAATGGCCTAGAGAGAAGAGTCTTGGAAGTGCTGCAAGGCAGGACAGAGAATACTGTTAGTTTAAAGCTGGGTGATTCAAGGATATAGTTTGGTCATTGAGGTCTAACTTCCCCTTTCAATGCAGGAAGGTTTTTCATGGGCCCTCTATGTCTCTTCTACAGAAAACATATGGAGCCCATAGCACCAGTTCCAGGGTTTTCAACTGGGGATGTCACCACATTCAAAAAAATGTGGAGGGGTGTCCCAACTCTGAAAAGGCCAAAAGCCCCTCTTCTGTGTGGGCCAGCCAGCACAAGTGGATGAAACACGTACTCGATCATTCGTCCGCCGCCAGCAGAGGAAAGCAGACTCGAGGCTCTTGATTTTGGTTGCTGGTTCTAGAGCAGAGAGTGCTCCCACGGTGATACCCACACTTCACTGCATCTTACACAGAAAAAACTTCATTCACTGAAAGCTGCTGTTTCCAGTGACTGAAAATTGTTTGCAAAATCTGATTAAATATTCCATAGTTTCTTTTGAGAAAAACCTTGCAGAGCTAAATTCACAAGAAGAGGTGGCACTACATCTCAGCTAAAAGTAAGATATCCCTCCAAAATGAGGGATACACAGGTTCAATTCTCCCCTCTACCTGAGGGAATCTGAACCTAGTCCTAAGGTGTGTATAATATCCCATATTATCCTAGCCACTCAAGAGTTAACAGGGATACTAACTGCCTTCTCCAAAGGGGTTGATGCCAGCCCTTCAATCCCTGGACAGATAAGACAGGCTGCAAGTCAGAGAGGAGGGAACCTCCTTCCAAGGAGCTGTACAGGTAGCTAAGCAGCAGGACCAGAGAAGGCGAGTAAGGAAAAGAGCTGACAAATAAGAAATGGGCAGAGCAGAGAGAAACTAGGAAGAATCCACTGCACTTTCTTCATGCAGGTCCTGGGCTAGAACAAAATAGAAGGGGGGTACCCTACCTATCTCAATAAATGTGTTTCTAAAGCCTGCAGGGGCGAGACTTGAATCCTAAGGCAACAAAGACTGTTGTCCATCAGGTAGGTAGGGTACAAACCCCCTGACTTGCCAGACACTTTCTTAGCATGAGAAGAGCAACTAGTCATAGCTGAACTACCAGCTGGAGAATGGTAACTGAAAAAGTAAAGGGAAACTCAAGGCAAGTTCATTAGAGCCATCTACACAGCTGCAAGGTGGTGCTACTTGGTGAGGATAGCGGTGGAGAAACCACATCTCCACTGCTTGTTTGTGCTGGTCTGCCATGCACAGACTATTTAGGTATACACTGAGTCAGAAATGGTGCATGTGTGAGAATGACTCCACAGCCTGCCAGTTAGGGCACCCATCTGGAGGCAGGACTCCTCCTACCTGGCTTCCCTTCCTGTTCCAATGAGGGCAGAAGTATTTTATGCAAAGTGAAACAGTGTAAACAAGAACCTGAAAACAAGTCACTCCAGAATATCTGTAGTAGGGTGGTTAGGGCATTCTCCTGGAAGGTGGAAAGCGTGGATAGAAATCCCCTGGGGCAAAGGAGGAAATGGAGCCAGGCACCCATACCGCACAAACAAGATGGCTGGAATGCAGATAGGTAAGGAGCTGAGGAGGTTGAGGAAGGATTGCAGGAGCCAGAAGGTGGTGAGAATAGGAGCAGGGACCACCATGGCCATCTAGTGAAAGTTTCCTAGGTCTAAGCCTTACTTTCTATTCCTCAGTTCTTTTTAAAAGATAAAAAAATTAGTTTCCATTTTGGGTATTTCACATATTACATTTTATGTATTATTTGTGATGAAAACTTTTTGGTTCTTCATTTGAGGGGAAGGTGGGTTGAAGACAACTACATTTTCTGGGTTTCACTCTGTTTTTAAATTAAGCATGCTTCTGCCCATGCATCCCCAGGCTGTCTCTGTCTACTTCCCTTAATATCCATTCCCCCAGCTTCTGCTCCCGCTTTGTTTCAGCTGACCTCACCCACCCACCGTGCCTCATCCCATACTCCTCTACTGCTATCCCTCTCCTCCTCCTCCCCCAGCACTTACTTCCAGCCTTCCCTGTTCTGCTCCCCCTCTAATTCTCTCCACCCACTATAGACAGAAGTTTCTGGGAACTTACCTGACGCATGTTCAGCCTCTGTATTTTGAAAAAAGCAAAATTACAGTTCTCCTGAAGCTTACATCTTGGTCAATTTCAGGCAAATTTTAATTGGGGATGGCAAAAGGCACATCTCTCATATGACAGTAACCGGCCAAACTCCAAGATATTGTTCTGAACCATAGAAGTACTACGGTGTCTCAATGAAATGGCTGCCAGAATATTTTTAAATAGGATGAAAACATATCTTCCCTAATTATTTACATGAGTGTACTATTGTAGCAAAACCATTCCAAAAATATTCAGCTCCACGCAAATATTCAACATGGAAAATTTCAGTCAACAGCTAAACTGGTAAAGGTACAAGCAAGTGAAAATGGGGCCCTATCACGGACCAGACTTGGGAATCTCAGTTATAGGTGAAACTGTTTGCTCTGCAAATATAGATTATTACTTATTTATGCAAATAATCCAATACACTCAGTGGCCGCATCCAGATGAACGAGCCCGTGCCCGTTGCAGCATCTCAAAGCAGTTTGAGATGCTACAGGAGGCATGCTAGGAACAAAAAAATATTCCCTGCACTGCATATTTGCAGTGTGGTCTCTAAGCTTGATACCAAGAAATCCCAGCATTAAAAAGAAAAAAAGAGCGCTAGAAAAAAGTGGTGCAGGGTACAATCCTGGAGTGTGCCCTGAAGCACCTGGAGGCTGGGTCCTGCAGAGGCATACTAGCACCTGGCCAGAACATCTCTATGCCTGCCACGTGCCCCTGCTGCTCCAGCACACTGCCTCAGTGTATTGGAGGGAAAAGAAGTGGGGCAAGGCTGGCAGCAGCATCTCGGAGCTGCCTGGGCCCCAGGCTCTGTCCCCAGTAAGCAGGGATATGAGGATGAGGGGACTGGGGGGGGGAGGGGGCACACGGACGCAAGAGCCAACCCGGCCCAATGGCACACAGCGTTTTGTGTTCAGTGTTGGGAGCCCCAGGTGGCAGCAGGAGCCAGCCCTGTCCTGCACACCAAGTGCATGTTCAGGCACGTGTGCTCATGCACAAATCTCTGGCACAAATTTGTGCTGCTATTTGAGCTGCTGTAAACTCACGTGCCTGCATGTGTGGATGCACCCAGTAAGACTATCTGCAGAACTAAAAAACAGCAGGACTGATTACCAAGGATCCTGTTTTTCCCTGATAAAAAATTGCAAATTCTCTGAGAAAAAACTGCAAATTCTCCAACTTGCATGGGAGACTAGTGCTACCTTACTCGGGGGCGGGATGCGGGGGGGAAGGCCCCCCCTGTGACCAGTCCTGCCAACCCAGGGGGGTGGGGGGAAGGCACACGCAATCCTGCAACAGCCAATTGCTGTGATTGTTGCAGGCACTTCCAGGAGTGCCTGTGACTATGGCTGTGGCCGCTTCTGGGAGCAAACACCAAACAATGGCTGCAGCCACTCCTGAAGCAGCTGCAGTGATTGCAGTGATCAGCCAGCACTTGCAGGGTGGGCGCTGGTGCTCCTGCCTGCCCTCTCTGCCCATTGCCTAAGCAGTGAGCAAGGCCAGTCAGGGGGTGCACTAGTGCTCTCAAGAGGTGCATGTGCACCCTGCGTCACCACTGCCTGGTGGTGCCCCTCACTCCCCCCTCTCCCCTGCCCCTGCACATGCTCCTTGCTCTCCTCCCACCCCCACAACTCCCCCAGCCCTACTGGTGCCTCTCACTCCCCGCAACAGCTATGCTGGTGCCCCCTGCCACCTGAGCCCTGCTAGATGAGGCTCAGCTCCCCCCTGCTGCCTGCCTACTACAGGCTTGGGGGTGGGGTGCGGGCCTGGCTCCCTACTGATGCATGCAGTCCCAGGGGGCAAAGAGGACTCATGTAACTCAGACCTGTGTGCAGGACAGAGGCAGGCATGGGCTGCCCTCTGCCAGCTCGGGCTCCTGCCCTGCTGCCCTCCCCTGGGGCCTCCACAGCCCAGCGGGTGTGACCCACAGCTGTAGAGCACCGAGGGATTGTACAAGGATCTCCTTGCCACTATGAGCTCCACGCTGCCCCGGTGACATCCCCCCACGCTGCAGCCATGCAATCAGGAAATGTGTCACCAAGGCAGCGCAGAACTCACAATGGCAAGGAGATTCCCACACAGCCCCACTGTGCCCTTCAGTGCTGGATCACACCCACTGGGCTGCTGAGGCCACAGGGAAGAAGAGCATGGAAGAAGCCCAAGCCTGCAGAGGGCAGCTCATCCCCAGCTCTGCCCCGCACACAGATGTGGGGGGCACAGGCCCCCCTGCTCCCCAGTTGCGCCTCCTCGCCCCCTGGATGAGCCATTCACAGCCCCATACTGCTCCCCACTGTGGCCCTGCGTGTTGTGGTCCTAGGTCCCAAGCCCCATGCACTGCCCAGCTGGGCAGCAGCCCCAGCCCTGTCCAACTTCCTCCCTCCCTCACTATGGGGGCCTCAATCCCCACCCTCCCTCCTCCACATACAACTTACCTGCAGGAGCTGCTCTCCAGGCTGCCTGGCAGCCATAAGAATAAAATATGCACATAGGAACACCCTGCCTGACTGCCCTCCTCCCAGCCCCTTGCCAGCTAGAATTCTGCCAGCCTGAAGAAACCTCTGCAAAATCCATGGATTTCGCCAGTGGAATCCATGTTTTCCTCCGGGAATGGGTAAAATCCATGTTTTTCACTGTTTTCCCATGGGAAGCGGAAAACCCAGATCCCTGTTGATTACTATATAGAGTGCAACTGTATCTAGTATTAAGTGAAGACATAGTAGCTACTGCTACAGCAGCTGCTTTGGAAGGGGAAGTTCAGCTTGGCTTGCAGGGAAATAGGAAGGTTCATATGGCATCACTGAATCCAAACTCTTCTGGGTACAAGGTGATACCCCCAAAAAACCCTCTGGCTGTATGCTTCTGTTGGAGTCATATTTGAAAATGTTACATCCTGCAAAGTCAACACATTTAAGAGGTACTGGTTAGTTCGGGGGCCTCAGTTTTCAAGACATCTCAAAGGGGCCTCTCTTTGAGGGTGGGTAGTGAGCATATTCTGAAAACTAAAGCATCTCAGTCAGGCTTACTAAGTGAGATACCTAATATCACAAATCACTTTTGAGAAAATCTGCTATGTATGAGTGCTATTATCATGTAATCATGTGACATTTCACTCAACATGAAACTTCCTTGGGGTTTCAGTGGCAGCAGAAATTGGGCCAATGTTGAATGCTTTCACAAGCAAAACCCTAATGATACCAGTTTTTAAATTAACCAGTTCTTACTATAAACAGGTGGGACCTGGAAAGTCAAAATAAGCACTGTAAGTGTTATATTACTGGACATATAGAAGAGCCAGATTCTGCCAGCCCTACTTACACAGTAGTATTTACTGTAAGGGGATCCAATTAAATTAATGGGACTGCTCACACAGGCCTTCATTCAGCAAACCACTTAATCACATAGTTATGGCCCCAGACTTTAAGCTAAGCATGTGCTTAAGTGTAAAGGACTATTAATCACAAATAAAGGCAGCATAAATGCACACATAACAGCACTCATTATATATTCTTTCATACAGTCAAATAGGGGATTCAACAGGCAAGATGGAAAACAAGTCTGTAATGAGTTATGTGAACATAATTTAGTGCTACAAACTTCTGTGTTGATTTCAATATATATAATACCTCAGGCTGAATGTAGGTAAGATGAACTCTCCACCCTACTAGGAAAATGATGCTTGCCTGATCACCCACTGATGCTCACTCAACTCAAGTTTCTTCTCCCCCTCCAGGCCAAGTTTGGCAGAGTTTTCCCAGCAATTATTTTCTCCCTTTTTATTAAAACTCCAAGGTCACACTGATACTAACTATGAATAGGCAAGGTACTTCTTATCACTTACCATCTACATACTATTGCTGAAAGACCAATTTAGAATTAACACAAGGGTAATTTAACTAGTAGGAAGAAGCACATGTGCTAGAGTGTGTTGCCTCTCTTTGTTTCCTTGTTCTGGTCTCTTTTGTGGTTCTTAATCTGCCTGTATCTGAACTCCTCCAAGTTCCTTCAGAACTGAAATAAATCAGGGAGGAACAGATAAGTAAGGAAACCCTTTCTATCACCATCCCCATCCACTTAAAAAAAAAAGTACATATATTATCTTTGCGTAAGTCTTAGATTTTCATAGATTTCATAGATTTCATAGACATTAGGGCTGGAAGGGACCTCGGGAGATCATCGAGTCCAGCCCCCTGCCCAAAG
>NW_017728886.1:253294880-253311772 GCF_001723895.1 Crocodylus porosus | reverse complement strand
AATGGGCAGTTGCTCCCTGACAGAACAAACAGTGGGCCTGGAGGTACTGCAATACCAAGGTGGCACTTAGAGAAGCCGGAACAAGCTCTGACACCCTCCCCTAGTGCCAAAAAAGCTGATGGGAACCTTTTTTTTTACTTTGCATGGCCCTTAAAAAAAACAAGTGTTTCCTCCACAGGGAACTGGCACCAGGCCTGGAGGTGCTGCAATACCATGCCGGCACCAGGAGGGCCAGAGTCAGCCCTGACACCCTCTCCTTCGTGTGAAAATTTTAATTTATTAGAAAATATTAAAATTCAAATGACAAAGTTCAAAGCAAAAGGAAAAACAGAAAGACCCAAGAAACTGGCTACACAGTCCAGGATGGAGGTAGGAATAGGAACACAACTAAGTTACATATGAAACATGCAACCAACTAAACCCAGAGGTGAGGGAATGGGAAGGGGGAAAAGGGAGGGAGGGGAATGTCATGCTTACAAAGCAGAGAACATACAGGAGACCCAGTACAACAATACCACCTTGTAATAGTTAATAAAACCTCTATTTGATCTTAGCCAAGGCCAAGAAGCTGATGAGGAGTATACACACATATAGAGCAATGCTGAGCTGTGGGGTCACCATGGCTTGAAACGCTCCTGACTGCTAGAGCCCAGATTAATGAACCATGGGTAAATCATGAGCTTTTAGCTTTGGCCTAGTATCATGCATAGTTTGTACTACATAGAAATAAGTGCCAAAGTGCTGTTCAAACGTGTATTTACGGAGTACCTACGCTAATACTTGCAGCAGTTTAAAAAAAAAACCTGGTAATATGCCTCAATTCTAGATTAATTAAGTGCATGGGTATTATATGAAAATTGCTATAGCCATGTTTAATTTCAAAGCCATTGTTTTCAAATTTGTTCTTCACTTTTATATGCTCAGGGAAAACCACTGGATCCAGCACAGAGAGCTACAGGTTCAGTGGTAGGAGGCTCTGTTGCCAGGTGCCCAGGGCATCAGCAGGGAAGAGGGGGCTGTCTGCTCCATGCCACAGCCAGGCAGCAGGAACAAACAGAGGAGGCAGCCAGGTGTCAGTGCCCTTTATCTCAGACGCAAGGTGGGTCATGCCAGGCCCCTGCTGGAAAATGTTGCCGACCTCTATTTGGAGAGAGGCAAACTGTTCTGTTGTGGGAACAAACTGGTGCAATAAGCATAAACACCGCTCCAAACTGAACTATATGCCAAGCACATAACCTTTGGGTATTTCTGAGTGTCTTTTTAAAAGAGATGACAGATGGTGGATAACCAAGATTGGCCTGATCTAAAGGAATCTAGAGTACCAGATCCTGCTTTGATCAAAGGACAAGTGACCCTGCCCATGTATAAAGCATCCAAGTCAGTGTGAATCATATACTGATGTGGCACTCCTCAAATGTTAACCATGTGGCAATATCAAAGCTAAAACTTTCAGAGCCATAATTCCCCGATATGTCAAAAAATACTAATCCTCTTACAGAGAAATAGCAGACTGGACACAAACTGCAAGCATAATGAAAACCATCAACCCACTCTGCTACTCACACACTTCTGAAGATGAAACTTCTTCTGTGGACTGGCAAATCTTTTTGGCATGTATCACTGGTATGAAGCCTTCATTTGAAACTGCTTGTATATTGCTAAGTGACAAAACTGAATCTTTCCATAGCTGGAATTTCTTTTACTGCAAACCTAATACAAAGATTTCTCCAACAATATGTCACTACTTAGCTCATGGAAATGCACCTCTTTTCTATATCCCTTAGTAAAAGAAGGGATGATAGTATTCTGCATTGCATGAGCTCCTTATTTATGCATAATGTAAACTGTGGGTTTGAGAGGACACAGGCATTTGTTTAAAATTAACAACAATTGCTGATTTCTCAGTGAGACTTCTGTTAAGTTATGGCTTGTTTTTTTCTTTTGGGCCTGTGGAAAAAGGGTAGTGCTTAAGAGGCCTCAGGGATGTCCAGAGAGTTATTCTGAACAATTGGAAATCTAAACTGAACCCAAGTGTAGAAACAGGGGCCAGTGTTTTGATCAGACATTAAAAGATGCAGCAAGGTTACCTTCAGACAGGACATCAGGAGAAAAGATTATTATCCTATCACAGGGCTATCAGGAACTGCATTCTCTGATATTAATTCAAACATGAACCACATCACTGTGCTCTACATCCATAGTTACAAACATAGGATCATAAGAAAGTGGGGGCTGAAAGGGACCTCACAAGGTCATCTAGTCCAGCTGCAAATGATGATAAGCAGAAGTCCAGAGGAAAAGCAAATCCTCTCAATTTTAATCCAGGTTCAATGTTAATTTGGAGGATTTAATATGTAAATTCAGTTTTTGTAGAAATGTATATGCTGACTCTATTAGAATAATAATCAGAAATATACCATTGAAGAACACAGTAGTCAGTAATAATTAGTGTAATGATAGCAAGACAAGTTATTTTGAGACAGCAGGACTACAAATCTTCTACAAAAAATGAAGGGGTAAAAAGCAGCCCCAAAAATTACTGTATGAGAAAATGACCTGCAGACTTCAAGAGAAGATGTATCAGATATAATTTGGAGACTGTGTATGAATCAGAGCCATGCTGATAATTACAGATTTAACTAACGCTTGTAAAATTGCCGTGGCAATCTCTCCAAATAGACAAAAAGAAAAAGAAAAAAAAGAAAAATCTCTTCGCCCCCACTTACCATGATGATTGATAAGGAAATCACAAGTTATGTTTTACTCAGATTTTTTTTTTTAAAGCAGCAGGGGAGTGAGTAGCATTTTCAACGACAAGGAATTATTGCTACTTGACATTTACATGCAATGTATGATTCTGCTCCCACTTACTGTCTGAGGAAAGCCTATTAAAATACTTCCTTAATGTGTGAACACTGTCTGAGTTCTGTTCTTTTTGTCTTCATCCTCCTCTTCACCTTGACTGACTCCCCTTATAAGTCTTTTCTTAGCATTAATCATTACAAGTCACGAACAGTCTAAGGTTGGCTCTTCCTACCAAAGGCTAAAATATATGGGGGTTCATACATTTTTTAATAGCCTGAAACAAATCTCAAAATGGAGAGAATGATACAAGGAAACCTCCATTTCTATATGGAACTGGCCCCTTTCCATTCATGAAACACCCATTTCTTCCACTTTGAATAGTATAACTGTCCTGTGGTGACTATCGCATTTGCTTACTTGAAAAAGTACCACTAAGAATGCATTGAGTTGTTTTTATGCTTTCAGTGCAGCATGTATTCTGTCCTTTCATAGCCTGCGTCTCCCAAAACTCAATCATACTTTATCCTTTTGCTCTTTGTTTCTTACTTCCTCCTATCCACTTAGTTGCTTCCTCCCAGTCTGCTCCTGGCACACACTTCTGTACCACCTGTTTGCTTGTTTGTTTTGCCGCCTTCTCCTCTGCACCCAAAACGCTGATACCGACTCTCCTCTCACCACCTATGATGTCCAGCTGCTTGGTTCCCTTCTCCCACTGACACTTGCAGTGCTCCTGATGACCACAGACTATGAGGATAGCCAGTTTCCTCCTGCACCAAATGGAGGCAGCTAGGCTCTGTTTCTTGTTTCCAGCTGCTGTTACAAGCAGTAAGGCCCTTGAACACCTGTAAAAGCAGCTGGTCAGCGTCACGTGGCCCACCAGATCTCTAGGGACTAATGAACAGCATTTTGCGAACTGAAGTTTAGAAACAAATAAACTAGTAACATGTGATATTCCTAAAAACCATGAAGCTCATTCATCTGAGCCATTCTTGCCCGTGACAGCTGTCCACTTTTGCCACAGGATAGCACACTTTTTCATGGACCTATTCTTAAACTTTTGTTCAGAAGTCTAGTGGCGAGATGCATTTCTTTTCCCAAGTCTTTGATCACAAGCTAAGGACAGCGTATAGACATTGCCATGCCCCAGCGTGAAACTGGGACCTAAGAACACTGGCAGACATTAAAGCAAGCACAAAACTGGGATCTGAGGAACTTTATATCTTATCCCAAAACTTGCATGTCCTGCTTGTCCTACCATTAAAGCCTGGGCAAGCGATTTTTGGATCAGGGATAACATTTCTCAGATCCCTATTGTGCAACTGCAAAGTGGGGAGCTAGCATGGGGGAAACTGATGCCAGGCTTCACCAACACACCTATCTATGGGACAGGTGCAGTCCTGGATCCTGAATTCAGAGATCAGGTAAGGAAGAATCACCAGTCCTGGAGCTGGGACCCAGAGCTGCCTCCATGGATCAGGTGGAGAGCAGCCCCTGGTCCTAGGACTACCAAGAACAAAATTAATCTTTTCTAAGCTTCTATTATTTCTCTCAAGTGATAACTATCTCAGTTGATCTGTAGAAACAAAATATTCTACTTTTTGTCTGAATAAGCTCTGTGTTTCAGAAGAAACTACAAGAATGTTGTCTTGAAAGTCTTAAAAAACTTTTATACAGTGAAATATATTAAAGCAGCTTAATTTACCCCAAAAAACACTAAAAGGCATTTTGATCATGTTTTGTAAAGACCTACTTGGGAAGGATATTTCTGACAGTACTGGGCTCTGGTTTAGCAGACAAAGATGTTGAGACATCATCTAATGACTGGAAAATGAAGCAAGACCAAAAAAAGGCATAGGAGGTACATGTTTCTGCTGGTAGCAGTAATCAATCAAGTATTTATCTAGGGATGGGGTGAGTTCTCCATCACATGAAGTGTTCATTTAAGTACTGGACGGCTTTCTAAAAAAAATGCTGTAGCTCAAGTTCTGGGCATGATGTAGAACCTACTGAATGAGCCTCTTTGGGTGCAACTACACATGCACTTCACTTTACTGTGGAGTTAACTAATTAGCCCACGCAGTAAAGCATCACCATCTATAAGTGTTTTCGTATTAGGGCACAATAAATTAATTAACTTTGTCATAGGACAGTACTATCTGGGACAGGCACTATCCTACAGCAGAGTAATTTACACTGCCACAACATGTGTAGATGGTGAATGGGGCTGGCTGAGGCATAAGGGAGCTATAATGTGGGGGTGCCTGCTGGTTAGCCCTGAACTGTAGCACCCTCGTGCCCCAGCTAACCCCTCCACCACCCAACGCCATCACCCAGACCTGAGGCTGACCTCCTGGTCCTGCTGTCAGCTCAGGGCTGCTCTCCCCCCGCTCAAATTGCTGTGATCCCAGGCACACATGTACATGCTGAGCCTGGGAGCAGCTGACTCCAGTGTGAAGCGTCCTGGAGTTCATTGCATCAGAGTTGTTGCTTGTGTAGATGCATTCTTTGGCCTGTTTTACAGAGCTCTACATAATCACAGCAGTTTCTTCTGCTCAATAACTGACTTCTTCCAGGACCAATCATTCTTGCATGGTAACTGATAGCATTTCAACTCCAAATTCTACTAATGCCTGTTGCATCAGTGGAACAGGATGTCCCACATGCTCTTTCCAAAATGTATTACTTATTGTCTGTGTATGGAACAGGAAAGCACTTCTCCACCTGGAATGGCTGCAAAGTTCAATTTGCCAGTTTCTCAGAGTGAAAGCCTGCCCCTTATCTTTTCCTTACCTTGTCTCAGCTATATCAGTAATTCAAACCTTCCCCTAATGCTTCTGTTTTTTCCCAGTGACAAAACTGGCTCTCAGAAACACCATATCATGTACACAACTGCAAATAAATGCTGTCTTTGCTGGAATAATTTTCACTTTCTCTTCTCTTCTGCTGTCACTTGCATCCTCTTCCTATAACCCTTTGCCACTGTATCTTTTCCCACCACAGTGCCCCTACAGCCTACTTTTGAACATTTTGCTAAAGAGAAGCACTGAAAATTTGACCAGTAGGACCTATCTGATACTAGCAATACAAGAATGGAGTGGGGGGGAAGAGGGGCAGATTCTATTTTCTCGTTTAGGTGCCTAAGTAGACTAGGTACCCAAGTATTATTGCAAAACATTTAATGAAAAGGGTGGATGGGTCATTCACCTCATTGCTGTCTTCTTCTGACTCAGTCTTAAGAGTAAGATAACAGTGTATGACAAAAGTAGATGCATTTATAGATTTTCAAGACTTGAACAGGAACTGGAACAGAATCTCACTTACATACTTACACCCATTTTGATACTTGTATTGAATCTGGCTGTTATTGTCTACATAGAAGCTTTGCACTTTCAAACTATTTTACAAACGTTTATTAATAACCCTCACAAAACGCTTCTGGGAAAGGCAAACTTTTCCATTTACAGATGGGAAACTAAAGTGCACAAAACCCGAGTGACATCCCTGAGGTCACACAGTGACAAAGCCAGAATGCTAATATACCATCTACAGGAACACAAGTTCCTAGTTTCCTGCCCTAAGCAAGATAATTAAGACTCCTAGCACTTCCCTTGTTTTGCCTCTTATACAACATGAGCAGAATTACAAACGATTCCTGCAGAGAAAAGTGAGAAGGTGGAGTCTGTATAATCAAAATGCTGCTGCACATGTAGGCTGAAATTCACCATCATGCAGAGGACCAGCATAAGAGCATCACCAAGTTCTAAGAAATGGAGCTTAAAAGAGACTTCCCGGGCTACTGTATCAGTCATCTGCACACATACATCACATAATCCTGAAGTACATCCTGGTGTGCCATCCTGCTTTCTAAAATTAATACTGCTGCTCAGGTTCCCATGGGATCATACACCACTTCACATACACACAGACTATTTTTATCCATCAGCACGTAGTGCAAATAAACATTTTTTGTGAACTGGAACAAAAACTTTTCTGGTACTTATATATGAAGTTGCAGGAATAAATCTGAATACATTCACTGGAAAAACTGGTGAAGAATGCAAAAAGGAAAAGGCAACAGAACAGTTATCATATGAATGCCGAAGGTCACAAGCTATCCTGTGTCTGTTAATAACAGCATACAGTACTTGCTTTCTCAAGTATTTACAAGGAGAAAGATTATAAATAAAAAAGGCCCCAGAGTGCTAATGTTTATGTAAGAGTCTTCTCTGCTTTTACCAAACACTGAAAACATGTCAACTGTGCTTACTTTTAAACCAGTTAGTTTTTTCCATCATGGAAAGATTTAAGAAAAATAGTATAACTGCTTTAGTTTCTTAATCTTGCTGAGTGTCTCCAACTCAGCTATTTTTTCCTCATTAGTCATTTTCACACACAATTAGATCACTGAAAGATACAATTATTATTTATTCAAATGACTAAAAAAAACCCTTCAGAGACTATTCTCCACAGCCTAGACACTTTTCATATATAACAAGGGGTTATTATATTTTCTTGCAGCAACACAACAGATTGATACACTATGGAGAAGAAAATATTTTTATATTAATACACAGAAAATATCCCTCAGCTTTTGTTCAGGGGGTGGAAGGTAACCTTGCACCCAAGAGCCCACATATGATTCTGCAATCCTTCAAAAAAAAAAAAGGCTGCAATAAAGCGTTAAGATGATCTTGTAGACTGATCTCATACATAGCACATGCCAAAGAGCCTCACCCAATCATTTCAAGCCCAGAACTTCCAGTTCTAAAGCACTCCGTTTCTCAGAGTGAAATTCACTCCTTTGCAGAGTCTGCAAAAATACCTAAAGGCCCCTTAGTTTCATTTAAAAGCGGCTTTGAAGACTGTCGTTAATGTAGTTTATGGAATGACTGGCAACAAAGGGATACATGAGGTAACCCATAAAATAGTTACAAACCTTCCTAATTGCTCTGGAGAGGAGAATTACCTGCAGCATGGTTAGGAAATTGATGGGAAGAGGAAAACATAGATTTGAAACCAACACTGCATTCCAAGACGGTGCAAATTAACCGTCTTGAGAATCAAAACCATATGGTATTTGTTTGAATGGTCCTAACTGTTCTTTCCACTGGAGACTAACAGTTCTGATGTTTTAATCGTGAAACAGTCTTCAGGTACAATAAAAAACGAGACTGGTTTTCCTCAGACTAACTTTATATCAAGACTGAATTTCATTCTAAATGATGCTCTTTAATTCTACCTCAATTTACTGGGCTTTGTGCAGACACAAGTAGATGAAATGGTCTGTTATTCAGGATACCGAGCAAGTTGATCACATTGGTCCTTTCTGGCCTTAAAAATCTATTAATCTCTGGCCCACAGTATTAATCCTCTCTCACACTACCATGAACTTTAATCCCTGTTTGTATTTTAATGCTATTACATTCCAGGAGCCTGCCAATACAGCACTGGGACCTCTAAATCCATGCTATCACTGTACTGCAGCAGGTGAATGGAAAACAATTTGATAATTCCAAAAAAGTCTCTGCTGCCACCTACCGGATTTCTTTTCTTCTAGCATTGTGAAAGGAGAGAATGGCAGTACCTGGCTATGCTGGTTTTGGTTAACAAAGCTCCCCAAAACTAAGCAAGCAACAAAACACAGAATAGAAAATAAACTGCTTGCTATGCATCATAGCCCTTTTCCTTCACTATATTTTATCTTCCTGACCTACGCAGGAAAATTCACCACTAGAAACCACCATTACCAAATTCTGATTTAAGTGTCGCACATCTTTTAGAAAGACAAAAAACTTCAAGAAATAATCAACTGCATCCTGGCTTGAACACTTAATTATCTTCACTAAAATTAACATTTTATTTTCAGCCAGAATTTGTCTAGTTTCACCTCAATAGATCTCATTACATCTTTTTCTGATAAAGAGCCATCTATTATCAGAAATTTCTCTCTCACGTAAGTACTTGTAGACTATGGATAAGCCAGTTTTTGGATAAAAAATAGACTGAAGTTAAGGCTCTCATTGTAAATATGTCTCCCTCCCTCCCCCCAAAAAAAACAATTTATGAATCAGTGCTCATTTCTGAACCCTTCCTAATGCTTCAACAGTTTTTATAAGTGTAGAAGCCAAAAGTAGCCAATGGATTATAGGTAAAACCACCATCAAATGGAAGTTTTCCATTTGAATTGTTAGGAGCACATAAGCTTTAAAAGTACCATTTAAAAATTATATTATAAACATTAATCCAACCTTCCTTGCTCCCAATAGGGATGTTGCTTGTAAGGGATAATGTACAAAAAAGTAATGGCTTATTTAGGAAAGGCACATTAAGAGCAGTTTAATCTCTTTGAGGAATTAAAATACTTTTTAAGAACTTGACAGCTTGACAGTATCATAAACATATATATTTTAAAGATGCCACACATATGCCCTGCTCTGAAAAACTTAACATGTATGTAACCCTGGGCATGACACTACCCACGCCTACACCTGAAAAGTGGGATCCTGGGGTACCCGGTAGCCAGTGGTTCCCTGGGTAGCTGCTGCAGCTTATAAGTCACCGATATTTTAATGAAACTATTATTTAAAAAAGCAGACTGAAAAATCCATTGGACTGACATCAGTTCCATGGAAACTAAGGACAACGTAATAGTCCCTTTACTAGTTCCAAACAACCTTGCAGACCTGTACTGAGGACCCTGTGTGCACTGCCCCTGGTTGGGTGTCTCAGGGAGCAGGACTGTCTAAGCCCCTGCACAGGATCAGGCAGTCCCCTGGTGCTGATGTCCCTCACATGAGCCGCAGGAGTCTTCATGCAGCAGGCAGTGGCTCCTCCCCTGCAGTCCCTGTAAGAAAGCTTATTCCTGCCCAAGACCCCTTCTCTGGCTCAGCAGGGAGCAGTGTCTGGGCTGCAGGTTGTAACAGTTTCCCCTGCCCAGCACAGCCTCACAGCACCCAGCAAATGCAGCCCCACCCTGCTTCTCCCTGATCCTCTAGCCCAGGGCTCCCTCCAGCACCTGAGCCTGCCCCTTCCCTGCTGGGCTCACCCAGCCACACAGGGGCTTGCAAGAGGGTCTTCCCAGACTCAGAGTCTCCTCAGAGGCAGCTCCTCTCTTGTCTGGCCCTGGCAGGGCTCAGAGGGGAAGGGAGGGAGAACGAACAGTGTACCACTCTCCATGAAGCCTCTGCAACTACTTCGGCAGGGCTCTGCCAGGGGCTCTCGGGGGAGATGGCCGTCGGGAGATCCTTTCCCTGGTCTCCAGCCTGTCTCTCCACCCCGGAAAAACTGCTTCCCTCTTTCAACCAAGCCTCTCAGCCAATCCCAGGCCATGGCTCTTCCTGGGGTTTTGCTAACATCTCTCATTCAAACCCTGCTGGGGTTACATCACCCCTCCCGCTTCCAAGAGAGCTACCTCCAAAACAGCTTCGCTAGCCCTCAGGGCAAACGATGTACCTACTAGGACAAACTGTCTCGTCACACTCTGTCCCTCTGCAGGGCAACCCTTCCTATTCCTTCAGGTGGGTCCATTTTTAATGCTGCTACATGTATATAACAGACCAATAACCACAATGTTACAAACGAGTCAGAGGGGACCAGCAGGCACTGGGGGCATCCCTGTTCCCCCGAGCACTGCCAGGAGTGACTAGAAATAACGGTCACAAGCTGGCAGAGGGTAGAGTCAGGCTAGACATTAGGAGGTGCTACTTCACGGTCACGGCGGCTAGGATCTTGAACCAACTTCCAAGCGAAGTGGTGCTGGCTCCTACCCTGGGGGTCTTTAAAATAAAGCTAGACAAACACCTTGCTGGGGTCGTTTGACCCTAGTACTCTTTCCTGTCATGGCAAGGGGTCGGACTTGGTCTGGTCAGGTCCCTTCTGACCCTACTATGAAACTATGAATGTGACATAAGACAACATCATACAGGTTTTCTTATGTTACTAACTGTCACTATATGGCCACCCCAGGGATGGCCATGATGTCCCTAGGGCACTGTGACAGTGCTGCCTCTGCCCAGTGGGCACCTACTAATCTTTCCTGCCACATTTTGCTGGTATAAATGATAAATCAGGAGGCTGCCCTTTGGTTGCTGTTCGGTCACAGTCCTGACAGGCTCTTCTAAACCTTGTGGGCTGTCGGACCCCCTAATGGGTCCCACACTCAGGATGTGCCTTACGATACCCTTTCCCCCAGCCTTATGGGCTAGAAGCACGGCTCCAACACCACCCCTTTACCACGCCCCATGCCTCGCAGATAGTATTCAAACATCGTACCTCTGAGGCCTTAATCTAGCTCAGTCTCCAGTTATCACTGGGCCTTTGGCCCCTGTCTGTGTGCCTTCTCCAGCACTGGGCTCTCTGCAGCCCTGTCTGGCACTGGGGTCTCTGTGCCCTTTCCGGTGCTGGGGTCTACACCATAGTGTGTAGACAATGAGGCCTCCTCCTCCCCAACAGCCTCAGCATGGTCCACCGGCATAAACAACAACAGAAAACACAAGCCCCTGGGCTACAACACAACAATAACCCTGGGAACCACACTCTATCCCTTTTAAGGCAAGCTTCTCTCTCAGTATAATGTGCCTCCTACCCACAAGTACTTATGAGCTCCTATGGCCCCTTAATCCTACCAGCAGGAGAACAGGCAGTCAAGCATCTCCAGGTAGCTTTCTCTACAAAAGCTCCTTCCCCTTTGGCTGATGCCAGAGACGTAATCCCTGCTGGCTTACATGTACCCAGGGCCCTGCGTCCTTCTGGTCACCTGACCAGGTACAGGTGCAGGCTAATTCCCCCACTAGCCTCCTGCCATAGGCATCTGCACCTGTGGGGGTTCTACCTGGCTCCTAGGGCCCTCTCTCTAGGCAGTTTCTACCCTTAAAAGAGCAGGCGCATGTTAGTGCTCTGCAACACTAATAATGAAAAGAAGGGAAAAGCTGTTTCCCAAAAATACAGGTATAAATGGAGAAATCTGAAGGAGAGAGGAAGCAAAGGGGCTTCCCTTAAGAAACAAACCAGGAGCACCTTATCTCAATAGCAAAACTATGGACTTTTCCTTCAATAAACAGGAGCAGATACTCATAGGAGAGGAACAGTAAATCTGATGGTTCTACTGAACTTGTGCATGCTGCTAATTAAGGACACAAACACCATTTTGGCAGCAAAGCCTACGACTGGTTAGCAAACAGTTCTTGGAAAGTAACCACTAACCACCTGGGGTCAGAAAGAAACTTCGCTGTGGATGAGTTTTTTCACACCAAGAACTCTTCTTGCAGCTTTCTCTGAACCATCTGGCAGAAGTTCATTTTGGAGATGGGATACTGGATTAGTTGGACTATCAGTCTGATCTGACTGCTTACAGCAATACCTACAGTCTAGCCAGCAGGCATCACTAGCACAGAGGTTTGAGTCTGCTGAGTGTTCACCTTTACCCTAGCTGCTAGGAAAAAAATAACCTTAATTTAAAAAGTTTGCTTTTTTTTAAACATATATCAGATGTCAGTAAAAAATTCCTGTGTCTACAAGATGGAGAGACATTCTAGAGCAGGGGGGCAATTATTTAGGTTGGGCCACTTAACAAGTTTTGTTAAATATTTTAGAAGATATCAGATAAAAACAAATCCTATACAAAAAAATACATATTCTGCTGGGGCAGAAACCATTCAGCTTCAGCTTCCTGTGCCCCCTGCCTGGAGCAGTGCAGCAGAGGCAGGAGAAGGAGCACTGCCGGAGGGGGAGCCAAGCAGCACCCAAGTGTTGAACTGGGAAGCTGCTCACACTAGCTGGGGCTGGGGTTGGGGCAGCAGGCATGGGTGGGAGGGCAGCACAACATGCTCCAGGCGAGGCTTGGCCTCATGTGGAGTGCCGCGGTGGCAGGCACAGGCCATATCTAATCAAATGGTGGGTGCCCCTCAGGCTGCATCAAATCATTTGACGCACTGGATCTGATCCATGGACTGTATTTTGTCCACACTTTGCTAGAGTTTCATTCTCTACCAGGAACAGTGGCAAAACAAAATCTCATTCGGAGCTTAGTCTGGAGTTCCCCAGTGACATTTGAGGATTTTAATTTGTACAAGAGTGCCCTCTGGTGTTCCAGTAGGAGTACAATGTAGTCCTATTTCTAAACAAGCACCAAAGACAAGTCTATGGAGTATCTGGGGAAAAGTTACTACACTGCATACTCTGCTACAGTGGGTGCCAATCTTTTTGCCAGGCATGCCACAACTTAGCCCCATATACTCCCCATGTGCCACTCTGATCCTCTTCCCCTGCTTGATCTGCTGCTCTCCTTCCTTCTCTGCTCCCTGCCCAAATCGCTGCTCTATCTGCCACTGTGCTACCTGTCTCCCCCATGATCTGCCACATGTCACACACACAGGCTACCCTTACCCCCTGTGGAACCTATGTTGCATGTGGGCCACTTCTGCTCTACTATACTAGTGCACTACAAGAGTTTCATGGTGCATCACCTTAAATACCATGCCTAGCAAAGTTCCTGGACACAGCTTATAAGTCACCGATATTTTAATAAAACTATTATTTAAAAAAGCAGACTGAAAAATCCATTGGACTGACATCAGTTCCATGGAAACTAAGGACAGCATAATAGTCCCTTTACTAGCTGCCACATGTTCTCTTATTCCGAAGAAACCACTTGCAAATGGGACAGACTAGTCCTTTCCTACCTTCTTTATGAAGAATACCAATAAGGGTGTTATCTGTCATGGGGAGGGAGAATGAAGAGGGACACTGGACAGACATGTCAACCTCAGAATCAGAATGACATCACCAATCAGTTATTTTGGAGCATCAAATATCCATTAGATGTTGACCTTTTTTGGCCACTACAGATACAAATTACTCTAAAAACAAATAAAATGGCTCTTCACTAGCTATCCCCTTAGTAACTCAGTCCCACACCAAACCTATGTATTATTTGATTCCGATTTAGAAAAAAAAACAAGATGGGAATTTTTTTCCTGAATTTAAGTCAGTCAGTCTATACCTGTTCAGAGCAGCATTAGCAACACGCTATAGCTTCAGCTGGCTTTTATGAAATCAGTCAGCAATCACCCACCCTTTTCTGGGCCATAACCCCACATCCAGGCTTCTGATCCAACTTCTGGCCAGCTCACAAATCCATGTTCAATGTGAGCTCATCCATGCTAAGCACAGTTCTGTAGGATACACAACCACATCCCAGGACCCCTAGTTTGGGAAGCACAACTCTACAATATGTCCCACAGCATTTCCTTTTCCTCTACACCCACCAATCTCCATCTCTACAGCAAATCCCTTCTGAAATTCATTAATTTCCTCTGGCTTCCTGATGAAAATACACACACTAGTACTCAATGGCCAGGCCCAAATGGAGCATTAAAAATCCTTATATATGTGGCAAGATCTATACACAACCGCCTCTCTAAAAATTTATTGGTCCTGCCAACATGGAAGTCCTCTCCACAGTTGTCCTGACATCATATTACCCATTAGAAGGCGCACCACGAACAGGTCTAAGGAGGTGATACTACCCCTCTATGCAGCACTGCTAAGACTGCAGCTTGAGTACTGCATCCAGCCTGGACACTGCACTTCAAGAGGGATGTGAATAATTGGGGGTTGGACTAGATGATCTGCTCAGGTCCCTTCCGACCCTAGAAACTATGAAACCTTGAGAGGGTCCAGAAGAGGGCTACTCATATGGTTAAGGGCCTGCAGATAAGATCCTACGAGGAGAGATTGAGGGACCTGAATCTTTTCTGCCTCCTCAAAAGACAGGTGAGAGGATCCTGCGGCCGTCCAGAGATTCATCGGGCGGGCCGGAGGGGGGGCAAGGAATAGGGGATATTCTGTTTACCCGCGCATCCCTTGGGGTTACAAGGAACAACAGCCACAAACTGACAGAGAGCAAATTTAGATTAGACATTAGGAAAAATGTCTTTACAGTAAGGGCTGCCAAAATCTGGAATGGGCTTCCATGGGAGGTGGTGCTCTCCCCTACCTTGGAGGTCTTTAAGAGGAGACTAGACAAGCACCTAGTTGGGGTCCTCTGACCACAGCACTCTTTCCTGCCCAAGGCAGGGGCTGGACTCTATAATCTAGTGAGGTCCCTGCCAGCCCTAAAAATATATTAAATCTCTTATCCAACCCATCACAATCTGTTGCCATTATTCATTATGTTGCATCCCTCTAGCTTAGACCTCCGTTGAGAGTCAGATCATGCACGCACACAAAAGTGTCAAGTAGCTCGTAACTCCTCGACTCATTCCAGGCCTCCTGGGTCACAACAGGGCAAATACCACTCCCTCTTTGTGCACAGGCAGCAGAAAAAGCCAAACACAGCTACTACGAAGGGGGCCATAAACTGTGCCAGGCTGGCCTAGCCCACACCCCCCGGAGCAAGGTTAGGAGAGAGGGAGCAACAATTTAGTTCCTGCTCTGCTCCTGGGTCAGCACAACTGCATCCTGCCCATTAATCAGAGCCAACGGCAAACTGTCAGTCTGGCCCATATATTACAGCCTCCTGAAAGCAGAGAGCTTTTTTTTTTCATTTTAATAGGTTAGCAAAAAATGAGGCACACTAATGGCATGACCAACAGAGCAGCATGCAGATTTTAAAAGCTCAAGAGTCAGCAAATTCATTTATGCTTTCCATGGTAACAATATCACGGGCCACTTCACAAACATGAACCAATTTCTCTGAATGAATGTATCATTAAGTTTACTGCTCTATTACAGTTGCTGCAGGGACAATACTTGAGTTTCCAGTTAAAGATCAAATCAGGAAAACAGGATGTGTCAGTGTTTAGAGACATGGGCAGACACAGACCCCATCGCATACATGCTGGGCTTGTGCCACATACAGCAGGAGAAATTTAAAACCACTGATCAGGAAGATTCCCCAGAAAGAATACCAGAAGGCCTGTGATGATTGAAACGGTCTTCCCAGGCCTGGTTAAGAGGGAGATGTGGAAAAGTCAAGTGTTCTTGACTGTAAGTGCCTGTGGGACTGTGCAGAGCCAAATCCACAATTAAAAGGACGTTGAGCTACTTGTTACTTGTCAGCAAGCATCTTGACACAGCGGTAGAAGTTTGAGGAATTAGAAAAGCAGCTTGTAAGAAGGACACTTAATTGCAAGGTACAACGTGACATATCTGAAGGAAAACACAAAGACAGCTGTAGGGGAAAAAATTGTAAGAGGCATTATAGCAAAGCAGAGTGGGCTATGCAGTAGGAAGAGTGAACAAGCAGAAAAGCTGCTACTTACGAATGCTTATGCAAGGTGAAAAGCTACCCTGCCTTCAAGCAAGAGGAGCCAGATTGGTTTGGATTGTGCACCAGAAAATAGTGTCACTTATGTGACACAGGCCAGCCATGCATAGAGGTGAGCAAGAATATCCCTTAGAGCAGTGGTCTCTGAAGTGGGGTGGTGCGCAAGACGAGCCATTGGGGTGCAGGAAGAAAATATTAGAACTTCTATTTATATTTATATAAATATACATATATTGGGGGGCATGCGCAAAAATTTTTTTACTGATAGGGGTGCGTGATCAAAAAAGCTTGGAGACCACTGCTTTAGAGGGTGGACAGCAAGGTAACGAGTTTTACAAGGCCAGCTATTGATTTTGAACAGATTACTCTCGCAGAGCTAGTTACCAGAAGAGAAATTCAGTCATGAGCGCAACTCTTACTCATAACAGCAGGGGTAAGCAATTATTTAGCTGTAGGGCCACTTAACGAGTTTTGGTGAGGCATCAAGGGCCACCCCCCATCCATGTTGACAGGTGCCTCACCCCCTGGTCACCATCTTGTGACTGGAAGTCCCACTGCCTAACCCCTGACATTTGCCACGGGAAGTCTCTCCCCTTACCCAGGAAGGATGCCTTGGAGGGGAGGGCTGCTTGTGTAGTGTATGGAGGAGTGGAGTGTGGATGGGGTAGGGTGTTATGTGTAGATGTGTCTTAGGGGGCTGGTGTTTGGATATGGGGGGAAGGTGTGTGAGGGTGTGTGTGGGTATACATGTGAGTGTGTATGGGATGTGTGGGGGTGTGGTGCGGGGTGGCTGAGGTGTTAGGGATGTGTGGGTATGGTA
>NW_017728886.1:253266824-253294780 GCF_001723895.1 Crocodylus porosus | reverse complement strand
CCCCCTGCCCGTTCTTTGTGACAGGGCTGAGCCCAGCCCCTCTGCAGACAGGGGGAGCGGGAAATCAATGCTGCCTGCACTCCAAAGGGCAGGAAAGAAGCTGCCACCAGCAGGCAGCAAGAGAAGGCCCTAAGAGAGGGAAGGAACAGGGCACCAAGCCTGGCATCACTGCCTCTCTTGGTCTCTGTCCCATGCCTGCCCTGTGGAGCTGCAGCCAAGCCTGCACTGGCTCCTACTATTGCATCCATCCCACACCCTTGCCCAGCAGGGCTGCACCAAGTGCACGCCTACTCCTGCTGCTCCTTCTGACCTACCTGCCTGTCCTGTGCCTGCCCGGTGGGGCTGTACTGGCTCCTGCTGCTGCTCTCAACCTGTCTGCCTGTCCCACACCTGCCTGTTTTTGTGAGCAGCAGACCTCCTTCACAAGCCCCCTCCATCCACATGCCTCCCTGCCTGGCCATGCATGAACAGGACCAAAACAAGCTGCAGGCGGAGACCACTCTGCTCCCCTCAATGCTGCAGCTTCCCTTCCCTACCACTGCAGCAGGGACAGGAGGAGAAGTTGCTGGAGGTTGAGGGAGCCCAGCAGTTCCCTGGTCAGCAGCAACCCTGTTGAGAAGCTGAGCCTGCTGCTGGGGCCAGCACCCTCCAACAGGAAAGGCTGTGAACACAGCAGGCGATGCCCCAGGCAGGACTCAGCCCCATGCACAGTGCAGCAGGGACAGCTGTCGGTGTGGCCAGATACAGTTGGTGAGTGCCTGCCTCCAGGCCAGATCCAGCCAGAGGGCAGGCCGGATCCAGCCTACAGGCCATACTTTGCCCACCCCTGCATAATAGTGTCTAGAGTTTCAGGCTCCACATGGATCCAACTGTGTGCTTGAAAGGCTGGTCTAAGATACTGTTAGGAAGTTTCATGAAAGGCAAGTAACAGTTACTTATAACTTTGACAAACAAGCATCTGATGTAAAATCTGGCATCCATTTTCAAAATGAATATTCTTGGAAAATTTCAGCAAAAATGGCTCAGCCATTTCCAAGAGCAAGGCCAGGGCATTAGCGCATCTTTTTTCACTCAATCATTTCTTTGAAGATCTCTGAAATCTTCACACTAGAGCAGGAATTTGATATCTGGCAAAGGGGCAGATCTAATATCAGGGAGATGACTTTTTTCATCTCCATGAAAATCCATTCAGATTTGGTCAGATTATTGAAAACCTGACATTAGTGAACCTATTCTCTGACACACTATCCAGCCTAGCCTGGCTTCTGCTGGTTGAAGGCAGGGTACATTTTCAGAGTATTGACTAAATCAGACATACGTATTTTGCTCATGCACAGTGGAAATGTTTAGAAACTTGCTGTTTCAAAATATTTTCTCTGAACTGAGCTTGCTTTCCAGCCCCCAAGTGAGTTCCTCTGAGCACTGCACATTTTCCACAGGCCCAATGAGCTTGAACTCCAGATGGCTGCCAGCAGGAAAAGAGCAGCTGCCTCCTGAAAAGCAGGGTTGGGCTGAAAGTCAGAAGGAAGCCATCAGCCCTAGTCTTGTCTTCTGATTATGTCAGTGTGATGGCTGTAACTGACTTACAATGCTTCAGAGAGTCTGACCCATTCTGCAATAAACTTGCTGTAATACTTTCCTGACTACATATAAACATGTTAAATTTCAGCAAAAATGGTTAAGCAACAGGAAACAGAAGTTAAGCAACAGTTCTAGCAAACCACTGCTACTCAGCATACTGAGAGGTTACCACTGGGATAAGGGCCATTGCTGGGACCAATGCTAATGATGAGAGGTTCATGGTAATAGAGGGAACTTTGCTTTTGCTTACAGTGGTTTAAGACCAAAAACAAACAGAAGGATGTGAATGGAATTATTTCAGATTAACAGTGACATATAATACAGAAGACTCTGGCCAAGTCTCTTAAAAAGCAAGCTGTTTCATCTGCCACACAAAACACATGATGTTATTGAGATGAAAACAAATTTTAGAGATCTAAGGTTACTGAAATACTTCACTTGTTTTATGGATCCCTGAGCTGAAGCAATGCATGGGATGATGCTCAAGGGCAACCAGCACAGTTTCATTAGGGGCAGGTCATGTCAGACCTACCTGATTGCCTTTTATAATCAGGTCACAAAAGTATTGGATGCAGGTGTCACCGTGGATGTAGTCTTTCTGGACTTCAGCAAGGCCTTTGACACCATCTCCCAACCCATCCTCACTAAAAAACTAGGCAACTGTGGCATTGATGCCTACAGTCAGATGGATTGCGGATTGGCTGAAGGGTCATACCAGAGAGTGGTGGTGGATGAGTCATATTCAGCCTGGGGGGAAGTGGGCAGCAGAGTCCCCCAGGGCTCGGTCCTTGGGCCTGCGCTGTTCAATTTCTTTATCAGCGATTTGGACGACGGGGTGAAAAGCAACCTGTTTAAATTTGCTGATGATACCAAAATTTGGGGTGAGGTGAGCACGCTAGTAGGGAGGGAAAGACTGCAGCAAGACCTGAATAGGTTACAGGGACGGGCTAACAAAATCAGGATGCGTTTCAATACTGACAAGTGCAGGGTGCTGCACTTGGGCAGTAGTAACCAGCAGCACACTTATAAGATGGGAAACTCCCTTCTTGAGAGCACGGAGGCAGAAAAGGATCTTGGAGTCATTATTGACTCCAAGATGAACATGGGCCGACAATGCGAGGTCACAGTTGGCAGAGCTAACCGCACCTTGTCGTGCATCCACAGGTGCATCTCAAGTAGGGCCAAGGAGGTGATCCTCCCTTACTCTACGCAACACTGGTCAGGCCACAGCTGGAGTACTGCGTCCAGTTCTGTGCGCCGCACTTCAGGAGGGATGTGGACAACATGGAGAGGGTCCAGAGGAGGGCCACCTGCATGATCTGGGGACAAAAGGGGAGACCCTACAATGGGAGACTGCAGGACCTGAACCTGTTCAGCCTTCACAAGAGAAGGCTGAGGGGGGACCTGGTGACCATCTATAAACTCACTAGGGGGGACCACAAGAGTTTGGGAGAGACCTTGTGTCCCCTCGCACCCCCTGGCATAACAAGGAATAACGGCCATAAGCTGTCGGAGAGTAGGTTTAGATTAGACATCCGTAAGAACTACTTCATAGTCAGGGCGGCTAGGAGCTGGAACCAACTTCCAAGGGAAGTGGTGCTGGCTCCTACCCTGGGGGTCTTTAAGAAGAGGCTTGATGCCTATCTGGCTGCAGTCATTTGAGTCCAGTTTTTCTCCTGCCCAGGCAGGGGGTCCGACTCAAAGATCTACAGGGTCCCTTCCCACCCGACTTCTATAATTCTATGACTCTATGTACTCTAGACTAGCTGATTTTCTACATATGCATAACTGGTTTCTAGCAAATTTCACTCCCAGCTTCCTAGAAACCAAATCCAGCAAAGGATTTAAGCAGGTACCCACCTTTAAATTCTCAAGTAGTTTACTGCCTTCAAGGGGGGAACTCAGGTACTTTAAATTTAATCCATGCTTAAGTGTTTTGCTGGACACAGGCCACAATACATACAACAGCACTTTGTACCACAAAACTGACTTTACCGAGACAGTTTTCCTTTTTTTTGTTTGTGTGGATCTTCCAGGTTGCATTCAGAAAGCAAAAAACAGTTTATTTAAAAAAAAAGGTAATCTTTAAACAATGACAACTACCAAAAGGACTGGGAATAACTATAGACCTTGACATTACTTTTTAATCTCTTACTTTAAAAAAAAAGGGTGGGGGAGTTACAAGATTGCAGGCTGATGGTGACTCTCTTTTGTATTGAATTTGGTGATTTTTTGTGAACAATTATAATTGCCTGAACTACCTGAAAGGGAAAAGGTCTATTTTGCCTCTTCAGCACTATCATACACATGTGTAATGCTAAAGGTCAAAGGCTGAAAATCCTTACACACAACTCAGCGGAGTTTCACTGAATTCACTGAAGATACATGCATAAGCAAAAGGTTTGGAGAATCAGGTATATAAATGCTATTCTCTCTCTATTAAGTAGCACATGGAGGCCTAAACAGGAATGCTGTCCCATATTATTAGGTACTGCTCAAATTCAAAAACAATAATGATATATCCTGAATATTTAGCAATAATAAGTTTTTCCTCCCAGTAAAAAAAGAAGAGTGAAAAAGCCAAACTGGAACAAGTTCAGATAGATTTAAATGCACAAGGGGTTTGAGTAGCATAATGGCTAATGAAATTCTACTTGGATAAGCATAATGTGTAATGCCAAAAATAGTCCAAACACTGTGGGATCCTCAGAAGCAGCAGGCTTGGGAATCATGATGTATAAAGGATTTTCACTGAGCCATCTCCAGAGTCCAGCAGTAATTGGGAAAGTGAATATGATGCCTGAACACATCAAAGATACTAAACCTGTAATCCTGAATATTTAAACTCTCAATGTACTTGTGGAAACTTCATTGTGTTTTGATACCATTATTAATCTTACCTGACAACTGGATGTGAGCAGGTCTCTCTACTAGACTATCATAAATAATAATAAAACTCTATGCTACTATAGCATCTTCACTGGAGGTTCCCAAAGTTATTTATAAACATAATGAATTAGGCTCAACCATGCAAAGATATGTTCACATATAGCTAATAAATAAAATAAGCTAGCTTCAAGCATTGCAAGTAGTTCCACTAAAGTCAAAAGAATGACTCATTCTGCAAACCTGGGGCTTAAACACTTCTGTAAACTACGAAAGTATTCTTATTTTGTAGGCAGGATAACCAAGTCAGAAAGAAATGAAGTGAATGTGCCTGAGGTTACTTAGACCTACCCACAAGATCATCCTTCCCTGCAGCTCAAAATACTGAACCATGTTAGCAGGTGTAAAGCATTTCCTCAAAGTCAGGAGTGAATCTGGCCCCTTTACTTTCACTCCAGTGAATCTGGCCTCTTTACTTTCTCAAATTGTTTATTCTAGTGCTTAGAGCAGGGCTTTTGTGCTTAATAAATATACTGCTGCAAAAGTTTCAGAACAACTGTTTGTCCAATGCTGGTACACACTCTCTGGGGGGGCTGCATCCAATAAGGCCACACTCCCTTTGAAGGACTTGGCAGAGAGTCAAAAGCTCTGGAGAAAGACAAAGATGGTAAAGAGTTTTGGACAGTACATATGCGTTAGGAGCATCTAAACTGCTACACTTGAGACATATCCTTTTAAAGTTACAGATTCATTTCATAGTACTACAAAGCGCATGTTTTTAAGACGTACAGAGAAACTAAAAAAATGATTTGGCATAGGGCATCTAGGCTGGCATAAAGCAAGCCATAGCAGTTTAACTAGCAACGATACAGCTAATACTTGCATTGACTCGTAGCCAGCATTGAAGTGATGCCATTACATTAGATTAAGTTATTCTGTATTGCTTAGGTGCCATCTTTAAGATGAGATATTAAACGAAGATTAATCTGGTCACAAAAGAACCTCTGGCACTTTTTATTTCAGTAAATCCATTAACTGTAGTTTCCTGGTTGAAATTACGTGCTCAGATTATAGCATACTATCTCCCTAAATATCCTCTGACAGGTCAGCTGGACAATTTTACTTCATTTTCTGCCTTAAACTATTGTGTAACTGTCGTGTCTTGCTAAACAGCCATGATGCATCCAAAGGGTACCTTCATTTCAGTCATGGAAAAAATAATCCCTGTAGTCCTTAACTACTGCACAAGAGAGCTGGGAAGCTTCACTAAATGTTTGTGAAGTACTTTAGATCCTCTGAAGCTAGTCAAGAACAAAGATTTGTAAGATTAGTGTAATCCATCCACAAGTCGATTTCTACACACAAGGCTGGCAACCTTTTTCTATGAGCAGCTTTCTTGGCCTGACTCCCTCTTTACTCCATGTACTATCACTACTATCTGTTAACACATCTGCTAACTCCATTTCTTGCCGCATGGTTGCTATAGCTCCCATATCCAAGGTAGGAAAAGCTCTTTGTTCTTTATGAGATTTTACACAATGGAACAACAGGACACTAGGATATTACAATAGTTAGAGAGACATAGAAGGGCTAGTCTTTCTATTTTACTTTGTAACTCACTAGGAGTATTGTTTGCATGTGACCTGTTCCTGCCCCTGGCAAGCTTTGGCATTTACTCTACCTGAAGACTGACATTGTGACTGCTTCGTAACTTATATAAATAAGAAGGAAAATAATAAACACTAAAAACATAAAAATCAGAGACCTTTTTCCTTCTCAACACATCCAGGAGGAAAAAGGAGAGGGAACAATACTTCAAATGTCGCTAAAATAGAGGGAAACAACTGAGAATATTAATTTAACTGATGATATTGGATGGGGAAACGCACTCAATAGTAGTGTAACATAAAAGTCTTAAGTCTATTAGAAGCAGCCTATTCTTGATTAAGTTTTTATAGATCACAAGTCAGAAGTGACATGCATTTTCTTTCATAAATCAGTGTTTTATCTTTAAAAAATGCACCTTTATCATGAAAATAACAATAGGCACATTTCTGTAGAAAATACATCTGGGACAGCTCTGGCATCAATATCTTAATGCAGGTCTAACTTTAAAGCAAATGAGTTTACTAGAAGTCACTATGTATTATTGCTTCATTAGACTGCCCAACATACTGTGCAAGGTTTAATATAAATGCTATGCTTGGTAGTAAGTTTTTGCAGGATTGTACATTTTGAAGAAAACAAGTTAATTACTGAAGGTCAACAGCACTTGTGATACTCCTCCAATTGCCCATCAAGTACCAAATTCTGACCTCAGATGGAAAAGCAAAAGCCTCATAAGAAATGATGCAGCTTACTTTCCCATATGTCTTGATCCCTGGTATATAACAACTATTCCAAAAAAAATTAACTGCTGTCAAGCCATCATCAAATAAGTTAGTCTCAGGGCCTTGTTACACCTCATGCTGTGAGCTGCACAAATGTTGATTGGTGTTAGCGCTCGCTCAAGTTTGAAGCAGATACACCAAGCCACCAGGAGCCTGGAGGACTGAAAGGTAAAAATGCAGCCTTTCCACAACCCCCCTTCCCATTCCAGGCTTTCCCTTGCCTCCTGCCTTGAGGTATTACTTACTTGTGACTGTCTGCTCCACCTGTCCCACAGCTGAAGGCAGGGAAGGGTTAACTTGCCTGCCCAGCTGTCATTACTGCTGCTTTTCTGGCCCAGAGAGCAGGGTGGACAGGCATGTTAATTCTTCCCTGACTGCTCCCCCAGAAGAGATAGGGTAGGCAGCCACAAGAGACAGGATAAGCAGGGGAGGAGGGCAGGGCAAGTGAGCAGAGATCTCGGGTGCTGAGGTGAGGAGGGGAGGGGAGGCATTGGGCCCTATCCAGGCTGGGGAGAGGGAGAGGAAAGGGGAAGGGGGTTTACACTAAGGTATAGCCTAGAGTGGCTGGGTAGCAGGGCTCAGAGATAATCCTGCCCTGGAGTGATGTCACTTTGAGCCGCAGTGTCATCAACACTGAGAAAGACTAGAATTGATACTGGAATTCCACTGGAAGACTTGAGCACTGGGATAGCAGAAATCAGATGAAGCTTCTTGAGGTCTGAATAATATAAACACCTTAAAATTTAATAGGACAAGCAGCAGGGTCATGCACTTAAGAACTAACAACAATTTATATTTTAATGTGTAATCCCATCATTTGGAAACAACAGAAAAGGAAAAAGACATGGGTGTATTAGCCATGTCAGGGGTTATCCCCGATTAAGGGTAACTCCTCACAGCCTGAAGTCTTCTTGGCCCGACCTGTTAGTCTCGTTTTTACCTACCCGTAATTCACTGCGGTAAGGACCGACTCTTGCCTGCCATCTCTTGATTTTTTGTTGATGTTATTGGTAGGGAGGTATTGTTTGGTTTCTACCACAGCCAGGTAATAGAAATCCATGTAGAGATTACTTCTGGGCCTCCAAACTCCCCTACACCACATCTTACTGCTATCTAGCGGTTACGCTGCTGATTACACTCATAGTCTTTCTCAATTGATCTAACCTTCTTTCTTTTCTTTCATTCTAGGTTTGCGTTTGAGTCTTGGCAACACGAAAAAAAATGGATCACTGGACTTCCCCTCAACCTCAGGTAAGCCTTACAGGTCATCACAAGGGGCCTTATGCACCCAACTCTCTTAGGGGTACCCCACCTTCTAATAATGTACTGTGAACTGTTTAAATCAAAAGAGAAAACCCCATTCAGAGCCTTTATTCTCAGGAGCTTAATTCTCCCAGTCTCCCAGCCTGTGACTCTCTCGCCAGGTTGTCCTCACCTGTGACCGAAGCCTAAGCCACAGCCTGTGGCTCTGGGAAATCCTGCCCTTTCCAGGTTCTTGGGTTGAAGTTGTTGCCAGTCCCCTCACCCAGTATACCCACCTTGGGGTTCAAAGGAAACAATAACAATTTAAAAAACTAGCTGCACCTGGGACCTGTATAGGGTGCAACCGCTTCTCTCGTGGCAGGCCCATCTCAGTGCCCTCAGGGCGTCTTTCCTCGGTGTCCTTCACGCACATCTCCGGGCGGAGTACCACTGGGCAGTAGCCGCCGGCGAGCTCCCTCAGTTCGCGAGCCGGTGGGCAGTGTCCAGGGTGCTCTGCTCGGTGTCCCCCAGGGGAGCACTCGTTTTGAACCTGTGACCCACATGAGCACACCCTGTTTTCTCTTCAGTTGTCTCCCATAACTTACTGGTGTTTTTAAGGCGCTGGTCGCCCTACCCAGTGGCGGCCCCTTGGCGGTTTTAGGCTTTTAGCTTTTTTACGCTTTTATGCTTTTAGCTATTAGCCTTTTAACAAAGCCGCCACAAGGACGTCGAGCGCCGGATGCCAGCGGATTACCCCTTCCGGACTGTTTTAGTTGATGTCTTCTGGTGCTGGTTGTCCCTCGCTGAAGCATCATCGACGGCCAGCGGGCCTCACCCCTTTGGGGGTGGTTTTGACTACAGGCCCCTGCCTGCACCCCACTGGGGGCGTGGACACCACATTTACCATCAGCCGCCATCTGCAGGCGGCCCAAAGAGACTGGCGGCATAGCTGCGCTACACTGAGGACATCATATAGTCCCATCTCTGGCAGCGTTCCCCCGGCATTTGCGCAGCTCCTCCCTGCGCTGTCTCCACAGCTGCCATCCCATGGCTCAGTAGAGCCCAGCCTAGCTCTCCTCCCAGCTTGGGGTCAGCTCTCAGGAGTTCAGAGGCTCCTGCCCCATATCCCAGATGTTTGGGAAAGCCCCTCCACTTCCATCTCTGCATGCATGATGCTCTCCTCCTTCCAGGACCACTCAAGCTGTATGGAGCAGCTACTCCGGAACCGACACTCCCGCAGCATTCTTTTTTCTTTTCCTGTTGCAGTCTCTTTTTCCGCAGACTCCTCTTTCCTTGCAGGGAGTTTTTTCTTCTTTTCCAGTTCCCATCCCTGTTCCTCTCCACAACCTGACACATCTATAAACCACTTGTGTGATGCAGCCATGAAAAGGAAAACCACATCTTAGGCTTCATTGCTCAACATCTTTCCAGTAGCAATAGGGAAATTCTAATGCCATTTTTCAAGGTAATAGTAGGACTTCATCTAGAATAATGTGTCTAATTCTGATTATCCACGTTCAGGGAAGATGAATTCAAATTGGAACAGATGCAGAAAAGGGCTTCAAGGATAATCAAAACAGACAAGCAAATTAAAGACTAGGTGAGTAGACTAAAAGAGTTTGACTTATTTGCCCAGAAAAATGAAAGTAGGAAAAGGGATGCAATTGCCTGTGATGTGTCTAGAAATACCTGAGGTAAACATCAAGGAAGATGATCTGATTAAAATAAAGGATAATGTTGGCAAAACAGCAAATGGTAATAAACATGAGGCTGAAAATTAGAAGATTTCTAATCATCACAGCAATGAGGTTCTGAAACTGCCTTTCAAAAGCACTAGTGAGAAACCTATCTAAAAATGGAGCTTGAAAGGTGTGTGAGATATGCAGTCCTATCATGTTTAATAGCCACTCTTGGACCAGTCCTCCATGAATTTGTCCAGGTCCCTGTCAAATCTGGCTACACTATCAGACTCCACAAAAGCTTTGGTCAATGAATTCAAATAGTTAATTACATGCTAAGTGAAAAAGAGCTTCTCTTTTGTTTTAAACCTGAATGTCCCCTAGTTGTGGCATTGTGAGAAATAGCAACTAGTAAATATTTAATTTTCTCCATGCCATTTATAAGTGTTCTTCTCAGATGACACATGCAGTATGAGCCTCTGTGGGTGAAGTCACGGGGAAAATTGGTCAAAATAACCTAAAGGTTAACTGAAGTACTCCACAGGAATTGAGGAGAACACAAAACATGCAAAACTGAAGTTCTTGGGATGGATCCTTAGCTGCAGACCTTGTGGGCCACAGGTGGCTTTCCACCTCACCAAGCCTTCAGGCAGCAGGTGCAACTTTTACCAACAATAACAGCTATAAGGGCTCATTTTGAGGTGTTGGGGTTGAGAGAACACAGCACGCTCAGCACATTTCCTCATACACCAGCTGCCCTTTATGTAGAAGTAAAAGATGTGGTGACACCAGAAGGAAGGGGGAATAGAGCTGGTTATACCAGCAATGGAAATGGGAGGGAACCACCAACTTTCTGCTCCCTTTGTACTGCCAAGATAACAGGAATGGCACAGGGCAAAGCCATCTCCAGCCATGACCAAATGAAAGTGTCAGACAAGAGAAAGGCATCATTCTAAAAGGGAATAGTGTCCTTCTTTCTCAAAACTAAGCATTGGCTTAGTTGAATGGAAGCTTCAGTATGCCATGAAAAAGGAATTGTCTGCTTTTTTGGGATTTTCTCGCCTCCTCCTTGTTAAAAAAAATCTTAAGATCTTTGAGTTCAACAGTTTTGCACTAAACTCTCTGTAGTACATGCAGGAAGAGGAGAACCTTCCATTCCCTTGAACAGCTACCATATCCTACTTATCCTAATTATTTTAGAGTGCTCAGATAAATCTATTGCTTGACAAATGTAGTCCAGATTGCAGCTGCAGTGGCGGCAAGAATAGGGAACCTGGTATTTTGCTTTCATCTTGAAAAACAAATTCATACAAAGTTGGCATTATAAAATACATAGGCCAAGATTTTCAGAAGCTACTAGCGATTTGAGAGAATTCCCTTAATGGGTGGCTAAACTGATGCCTCTTTCAGGAGCATGATAGCACAAGATGGGTTGAATATTTTATGAAAATCTAGCCTCTTACAACAGATCTCAAGCTGCACATCCCTAATAATCAATAGTCACTTTTGAAAACAGCCTAGAACATTTTAAAACACATAGGGATAAAGAAGTAGTGTTAGAGTCAGTCAAGCTAGTCATCTACTCGGGGGGGCTGCACAAGTCTTCTTCCTTTATGGCTAAAACTTCTAAAAGGCTGCAGGATAGCGAACAGCAAAAGGTAATCAGTTTTCTGGACTTAAAAAAAAGCTAGAGCATGTCTATTTGGGAGTTATATTCCATTTAAATTATTGCTTAAGACAGGGAAGTGATTTAAATGGCAAGCCTCCAAAGTAGCTAGAAGAAAAGCTGCTGTTCTTATAATGAAGATAGATTTTTATTGTTCCCAGGCCTATGTATGCGTGCTTAAGACTGTCTGTATGGTTCAAATGTGATAAGCAAGACAATATACTCAAAACAAATACTTACTGCGATTTTCCACGAGGTCAAAAGCAACGTTACTAGCAATATCCATGCCAGTGTTTATGTACGACTGGCAGTTTTTTAAAGCGGACAGAGAAGAATACACAGCATTGAATGAGATCACTGAATCCCCAGGCATCTCGAAATAATTACTCTGGATGGAAATAACAAAAAAGAGAATTCAGAAACAAAACATTTGGCAAAAGAAATAAAAGCACAACATCTAATGAAGAGTCCCCACAATCTAATCCTGTGTTAGTAAGGGTTAAATCCTGGCTCCACTGTAATCAGCAGGAGTTCAGTCACTAGCCTCAGTGGAACCAAAATTTAACCAGAGAGATTCAAAACTCCTATCACACAATGCTGAACACCTTTCCACTGCAGAAAGCAACTTCCGGTTTTCACATTAATAAGCATGCTACTGGACTCAAGTCAGCAATACACTGCCAGATTACAAGGGCTATTTTGACAAAAAAGAAGTTTCCTGAAAAAACCTAGCTTTCACTCATAGAGACCAGAAAACAAAGGACAACAGCCTTAAGAATATATTTCAAAACCAAATTACCTAATCCCTTCACTGAAGGAAAAAAAAGAAAGAAATAGGACAGATCTCTCTCTCTCTCTTCCTCTCAGCAAAGGAGTTATTCAGTAATGCCTGGTGCCACTAGGCCATTGGGGCTCACAGTAGTCACATGAATAACATTTGTCTTTTTTGCTACTGAGTGAACATCTCAATTCCCATTCTTATACTTACTACAGTCCAGCTCTGGACTACTGCCTTCTCTCTGTTGGTATGCTTTTTGCCACACAAGATGTGACTTCCCACCGGTAATGAGATAGCTTGATCCTACAGTTTTGTTCAACTGCTCACCATTAATCAATGGCCATCCTAAATACCAGCTCTCATTTCACTATGCTGACCACAGGGAGTGAAGCATAGATCTGTGGTGGAGAGCCCTATACTTTTAAGAAGACCAAAGTAAAGACCAAGCCTGTTGCATTAAATTTAGGGATGCACTGATAAAGTTTTCTTTGGCCAATACTGATGGCCAATTATTAATCAGCCATACCAGCCGATACTGATCCAACTGCCTATATGCACCCTGGCAGCTTGGAGAGCACCATCAGTAAGTCTGTGGGGGAAGAAGTATGGGAGGTGCAGGTCAAGGTCCCCACGGCGAGGGAAGGAGTGGGACCAGGGCAGAGGCATGGGCAAGCATGGAACAGAGGAGCCACCTGCCTCCCTGCCCCCTGTGCACTGCCCCACCTCGGCTGGGCAATGCCTACCTCTGCCCCTGCCCCAGCCCCAACCCCTGCCCTGTTCCCTCTCTCATTGTGGGGGCCTTGATCTGCACCCCCCATGCCCCTTCCCCCCCATAGACTTACTGGCCAGATACTGGTTTCCAAGTTACCGGGCTGCATTTCTGGTCATGTGCATGCTGCAGCTGTGCACATGCACACACCATTTATCTGTGACATTATTAGCCACATCAGCCAAAATTGCCAATATTGCTGATTGTCAATAATGTCAATTTTCCTTTTATCAGTACTGATACGATATGAACTGATGTACTGATGTACCTCTAGTAAAATGATTTATAGATAAGTCAGCAAAAATTAAAGCCTGAGAGACTGAACTCCTCCAAACCAAATGCTCTATGGATTCCACGCAAGGACTGCATGAAGATAAACAGGAGCAAAAATTAACAGACGAAAACTGGGGTGTTGGAAATTAGATCTAATAATAATAATAATAATAATAATAATAATGAAAGGATGGACTGTTCCACATATCCCCCACTTTTTGGCACTCCAGGATTTGACACTGATGTGAGCAGGACATATAGACCATAAGACTTGAGCTTTACTGTCATGCTACCTCCCACATCTCCTGGGACTCAAGGATGCAACTTCACCAGGACTGGACCTTTACCATCCTCATACTGAGGTGTCCTGGCCAGACCAAGCCAGGGACCAGACCAAGGACTCTGCAATCTTTCAGGACTGTGAGACTTGCTTTCCTGCTGCTAGGCACAATGCTGTGTACGCTTTCCTTCTCTTTTTGCCTTCTATTAAGTATGGACTTGTCTGCCAAAACTGTCTCTGCAACACTGCTGTGACCTCAAAACCAAAGAGACAGCTAAAATCAGTCTTTTAACTAGTTTGGTACTCATACAAGTTTCCCTTCAAGTGCCTGATAAACCATAAGCTATGTCTGTCAGTTACTAGCAGCAAAATTGCAAGTAAGGCAAAATGCACTATCTTTGTTGTTCTTCTCTCTCCCTTTTGGCTTATGTATTGTTCATCTTTGAAGAAGCCGGCTCAGATTCCAACAGGCCCAGCCCAGCACAATTTAAGCTTCTCTTTTCCCCTAGGAAGCGTAGTTACTACTATATTGAATATCATCTAAAAGACTGTCAAACCAGAAGTGGGAAGGGTTCCTTTTAAAAAAAAACCCTGTCTCTGAAGATCAAGGAGGCTTCCTGGGTTACTGAGTCCAGTTCCCTGCTTTCACAGGCAAGAATTCCATTAAAAAGCTACTTTAAACCCTCAGATCAACTACAGGGTACAATACATGGAACGCCAAGAATACTCTATAACCTATTGTAAGTAAAAGCAGAGGAGACTAGGGTTCCCCCCAGACCTTGCCACAAAGATATACAAGTGATTAGTTAATATAGGCTGAGAGGATCCTTGGAACCAAGCTCCAAGCTAAGAAGGCACACCACACACATATATGCACAGAGATGCATGAACACATTCTGTCTCAATCTGACCTAAGGGAGAAACTGCTTCCTGAGTCTAAATTAGGAGATCAATATGCATCTGAGCAAAAGAATAAAACTCTGTGGCTTTTTTTAAATAACAATAGAAGCATCAGTGCACCTGACTCAAACCCCACCTCAGCTGTGGCCAATGTCCCAATGTTCAGATAAATGCAAGGAAAACAAAAATGAAGCCAAGAGCATTCACAAGAGGGGGGATTTTCCTGGCTGAACTGGTATTTAGCAAAAGCTCTGAAGTGTACCTGCCACACTGCAAAAAGAGGTATTTCAACCTGGTCACTGCAAACACAAATCACACCAACTGATTGAGTCACAACTCCCTATCCTATTATGTCAACCACCCATAAAGTTTTCCAGCTCAATCTTGAAGGGATCCAAGTACTTCCCCCTCCCACTCCCCATCATCACTGCCTGCCTACAGATGTAAAAAACAAAAAGACCCCCCAAAACAGTGCTTTAAATTTACAGCACCCCTGCACCAAGCACAGCACACGCTCAGAAGAGGCACTGCATTAGTTTGCCCCAGACTGCCCAATGTCTGTATAAATTGGGCACTTTGGTGGGTTCTTTCTGGTGCTTTTATCTACTAGCTGATTGAATCCATCTAGCTGTTAGATAAAATTGCCGAAAAGCCCTGCTGAAGTGCACAATTTATACAGATGCTACAGAGCCAGATTGAACTAAGATGCTGCTTCTTCCCATAAAGCACTGGGTTTTTATTCACGTCTCTCAGCAGCCACTTTGCTTGGAAAGCTGTTTCTAAACATGACTTAGTCATTTCTCTGCTTGTTTGCTTAATGATAAGGGATAAATATATTCTTTATTCTCTCTCTCACCCCTCCCATCCATCCCTTAACATTCATCCTTCTCATCTACTGAGAAACAAGGTCTTCAGACAAGATTTACATGGCAGAGAGAGAGAGAATTTAAAGACCAGCTGACAAGTATGCCTCTGTCGTGATACTCTACACACTTCTAGGGACACTGCATCAATTTTCTCCCTTGAAAAATTATTCTATTGCTTAAATGACCTTTGCTATTAGAAAGTGTTTACCCACCTCTTAAAAAAACAAATCCCTTTTCTGTAGCCTAAGGTGTTCCATTCATTCTTATAAGCAACTGCTCTACTGTTCATCTGCTGCTGCCATGTGCATGAAACATATTTCATTTCATTTTCAGGTGTTCTTCCCTAGTAAATAACCCAGGTCTGCTTCTGCTTTTAGGTTTCATGAAAACAAAACTGACCAGATTGTTTTCAGTTTCACTGCTGCCCACTCAGAAAACCAGGACACTGGAAGACTGTAGGGCAACTGTCAAGATTTTGGTCACTTTTACACTGCTGAAGCTTGAGCACTGCCTTTACTCAGAGCAAAGGCAGTGGGGTTGTGGCTCGCCAGCAGGCAGAAAGAAAGCACTGCATCTGTGTAATACTGGCTTGTTTGGAAGGAAAATTAAGACTTTAGGTTTTAAGGAACCATGTGAGGACCCCTTAGCCAGCTCTGAACTCAGCTGGAAGAGTACCGCATGCTCCCTTTGGGTAGAAACTTTCCAACAGCTGCCCAGAACTTCTGCAAAGCACAAACTTTTGTTTAAAACAGGGATGGCCAATCTGCAGCACGTGTGCTACAAGCAGCCATATGCCACATGGGCCACAGCAGAAGGACCCCCAAGCTGTACACACGTAAGCAATCCCCACCTTGCTACACCATGTGTGTAGGCAGCTCCCCCACGGATTGTGCACCCTGCTGCGGGCTCCCTGCTGTACTGCCTGCTCCCTGGGATGTGAGCAGGCTGCAAAAGCCAGAGGGCGAAAGGAAGTCCAGAGCCAGGAGCTGTGCAGGGAACGGTGACCAGGCGGGAGCCTGGGGGGGCTGCAGCTTAACCCATCACCGGCTTCCTGGTTTAAAATAACAAAGGACGTTTCTCACGATAAATCAGCAGGGGCCAACCACTCTGCCAGGCAGGCCTCAAATTAGCTCTGTGCTTTCCCCAGGCACCATTCCCCTCCCCGTCTGACCTACTGCTCTGCTTTCTGCTCCCTGCCCAACCTGTCGCACGTCACACGCGGTGGCTGCCCACAGCGCTCGGGCGGTGCGGGTCGGCCATCCCCACACAAAACCAGGCCGCCCTGCTTCAACCGGCAGCTCACGCTCCGGGAAGCAACCAGCAACCGCAGACCCTTGCACTCCACAGAGGCGAGCGGGAGTTTCCCATGGGAGTCCAGAGCCGCCCAAGGGCTCCTCGCGACATCTTCAAGGCGGCGCTGAACTTCAACGGGACGCTCCCACCCTAAGGCGCAGCAGCGCTCACCGCTCCAGACGCGAGGCCCCTCAGATGATGATGACGACAACGATGCCTCTCTGTGCCTGCGGAAAAAAATAACAGAGCTGCTTTTCTGCCTTGCGTGCCAGAGTCCTGTGGGACACCCACCCTGGCAGCCCCATCTGCACCACTGAGGGGGAAGCCCCGAAGGAGCCCAACGCACCCTGGGGTGCCGCGAAGGCCCTCAACTGCTGCCTGCGGGGCCTGGCTAGGGGGGCGGTTGCAAGGGCTGGGGAAGGAGATTTTTTCTTTTTTCCTGTTTTTTTGCACCCGTCCTGGAAGCACTGCAATACCAGGTCAATGCATGGAGTGTGATGTAAAAATTCTAATAGAGTGGATGGAGCAAGCTCCAGTTCCACCACCCAACACCAGAAAGAATCTGCTCAATATAGACCTCCGATGGAGGACATATCAGAGACAGAGATACGAACCGACCCGACCCCCCCTCCCCAGCACCCACCTGCGGCCCAGCCAGGCCCCGCGCCGGCAGGCCCCGCCTCGTCCGCTCACATGACACGGCTCACGTGACGGGAGGCCCGGCCTGGCCCGGCAGCGGGGGCCGCTGCGAGCTGTGAGTGTGGGTGTGGGTGACGGTTGGAGACGGTTGCGGGGCGGGGGACAGCGGTTGAGGGAGGGGTGGAGGTTACACCGGGGCTTGGCGCCAAATTGGGCTGCCCCAGGACGAGCCGCTCTGGGGGTCGCTGCCCCCCGAGGGCGCCGGGGATGTGGCGGGCGGGGAAGGTCTTCTTGCTGAGACGCGCGTGTGAAGCGCCTCCCAGAACAGGCTGTCGCCCCAAAAGGCGCGTGTCCAGGCCTCTGGGCCCTTTCGCAGGGCACAGGCAGCGGTTGGAGGGCCGGGCAACAGGGCTTATGGATTGGGACCTGCTCGTGCAAACTGGAGCAGGCGTTGTCTGTGTAAACTGTGAGCTCAGAAGAAACATTTTAAGAACTGACTGAAAATACAACCGTGGCTCCTTTCAGGATGGAGTTACACAGGCTGGATAGGGAGGGCCTTTGGTCCCGGCTGGCCTGGGGCTGTCGGGCCTGTGGCGTGTGTCCTGCCACCCCTGGGCGTGCAGCATGGCTGGCATGGCTCCTTCCAGTTACTGCCACCAGCCCCAGGGAGACTGGCAGGGACCCGCATGCGCAGCCCCGACCCCAGCCCACCCCGCAGACGCTGTGGACCTGGGCTGGCTGGAGCAGACCAGCTCTGGACCAGCCACACGCGCAGCTCCAGCTCACCCGCCCATGAAGAGCAGTAGTGGTGGCCAGGTGCTGGGCACCAAGTGTGGGCTCCAGGCAGCCGCAGCAAGACGGTCCCAGCAGCAGTGAGTGGGGGGGTGGCTGCTTTTCCCCCATGCTCTGTAGCTGCCTCTACTGGGCTGCTGTTGCTTATCATAGGTGGACCGGTCTGGAGCAGGTCAGGAGTGGGCCGGGACTGTGCACATTTGTGGGCTGGCCTGGAGCTAGTCCACTCTGGCTGGGACAGGTCTGCAGCGGGACGGGACAGGAATGGGGCTGTGCACTTGGTTCTTGGCTGGTTTGGAGCTGGTCTGCTCCAGCCGGGGTGACTTTGGAGCGGTTGTGGGGTGGGCTGGGGCCAGGACTGTGCCTAGCAGCTAGTGGGCACTGTTGGTGGTGGCAGTGGCAGGGAGGAACTGCAGGGCCTGTGGACTCTGGCTTTGGTGAGCTGTTGTGGGGCAGAGGAGGAGGAGGTGCTGACCAGCCTCCAGCAGCTCCTCAAAACTGCCTATGTGGCCTGTGGGTCCAAATAATTGCCCACCCTGAGCTAAACTGTTCTCGGTGATGGCAGATGACAGAACAAGGAGCAATAGTCTCAAGTTGCAGCAAGGGCAGTTTAAGTTAGATATAAGGAAAAACTTTCTCACCGGGAAGGTAGTAAGGCACTGGAACAGGTTACCCAGAGACGTGCTGAACTCTCCATCCTTGGAGGTTTTTAAGACCCAGCTTGACAAAGCCTTGGTTGGGATGATATAGTTGGATGGTTCTGCTTTGAACAGAGGGCTGTAAAAGGGTCCCAAACTTTTTAGATTGAGGACTGGCAAACTGCGGACTGGAAGTGACTGCAGACTAGCAGCCAACCTTTTTTTATACCGAGTTTACCATATGCCAGTCACTTGCAGTCCAGAGTTTGTTGGTCCTCAGTCACTTCCAGTGACACTGTGCAGGGCCCCACATCTGGAACTTCTAGCTGGAACAACCGTAAAGACACTTTCACCCGGCAGGCAGGAGGGAGGGACCAAACCTCAACCGCGGCAGCCGCTGCCACAGGATAAGATGGGCCAGCCCTCCTGCGTACCAGCATCCAACCCTTTGCGGCCCAGCACCAGGTCACAGTCTGGGGCTTGGAAACCCCTGGACTAGATGACCTCCTGAGGTCCCTTCCAACCCTAATTTTCTATGATTCTGTGAAAAGCTCATGTTTTTCCAAGCCAGTTAGTCTTGAAGGTGCCACCCTGCTCTGCCTTGTGCCTGACTTCAGACTACCACTCCCACAACTGCCTTTCTGGAAGGAAAGAAAGAAAAGTGGAAGTGACTTTGTGGATTTCCCATTGGCTGAGCTGAGAGGCAAGTGAAGGGAAAACAAATGAGTTAGGGCCAAATTTGGTAATGTCTGTATTTTTATTTTGGCAAAGTACTTAGTCATGTTAGTCTGAAGTCAGGCAGAACGCAAAGTAGACTTGTACCATATAGACTAGCTATTCAAATATGCCGTAGCATCTGAAAAAGTGAGCTGTTGCTTATGAAGTCTTATGCATCTCTTTGAGGTGTAATTCTGTTCTGCCTTCTACATTTTGGTTTGTTATTCCTGAAATAATGCCAAAAAAATTTTATTTGAGCAGACCTACTCTGTAATTCGTTTAAAGTCCCGTTTGGACTCCATGGGCTATATTCTAGCAACAATTGCAGATTGGCTTTCCAAAGAGCTGGGTTTTGTTTCCAGCTCTGCCATAGATTTGCTGTGAGAGCTCAGACAAGTCATATAACCTCCCTGTGGCTCAGCTAATTTATCTGTAATATAAGATAATTGTGGTTACCCAGTGTGTTAATAAGGGCTGTACAGTAAATCATCTCTATGTCAACTATGATGGAGAAAGATTTTGTCGTGCCTTTTTTCTTTACTGGGTAAAATAAGGTTTCTGATTTGAAGAGAGATTACTGACAATGTTACCTTATCTATAATACAGAGTTTTGGGATAAACAGATATTGGTTTGGCAATAAACAAACAAAGGGCCCTGAACTACATTCAGTTTCCATACACTCCAAGTGTTTAGCCACATTGACAAACTGTCATGGTGCACTATGAAAATAGTTTCTATACTCATCCTGTACAGTTTCTAAACGCATCTTGTACAGTACCAACTTTGTAATGGTGTTATGAATAGATAGATTCAACTTTATAAGCATCTGAGACTATTTTGTCCTTTAGCAGTTGTTCTAAAATCTTTCAGTATTGGAAGTTGTGCAACTGTTTCTCATAAGCTCATGATGCTGGCTAAGTGTTTTATATACAGTGAAAATAGACTATGGTATGTTTTATTTATAAGCCATCTACTCTGAGATTCTGGAGGACACAGAGTTCTTTTCCAGATGAATCCAGTCATCAAAAATATGAATATGAAATATACTGAACATGGTTCTGTGTTTTTTGTTCTGTTTTCCTTTTTGCAGGTACTCTTAATGGAGCAACCAATTTTCCAGCGACGATTTTTTCTCTAAATGACTTAAAGACTGAAGCTCGCAGACGGATTACAGTAATTTTGCTATCCTTTCACAGTAGTCTTCAAGATGGTTGATTTTCTAGCTGAAAATAATCTCTGTGGCCAGGCAATTCTTAGAATTGTTTCTTGTGGGAATGCCATCATTGCAGAACTTTTGAGACTATCTGAGTTTATTCCTGGTGTGTTTAGGCTAAAAGACAAGGCTGATCAACAGAAGTATGGTGATATCATATTCGATTTCAGTTATTTTAAGGTAAGCATTTTTCTATTGTTTTAGCTCTAGACTGCCATTTTCTTTCTGGAACAAAGTATCTGTTAGGCAGTATAGAGCATGTCTTTGTAAAAATCGGCATACTTAATTGATTTTGATCATTACCACCAAAATTTAGAGTACAATAAAATGTATTTTATACATATTTTGACCTTGACCACAAATTCATCCATAAATAGACTATGACGTGGACATGCCTATGTGTTAGTTCTTTATTTCTTGAGTAAACTAAATCCATACATTTCATCACATTTTCCATGCCTTATTTCTGTGAGTCTGAATGTGGCAATCAAGAGTTTTGTGCTTGAGGAGCTGGAATGTTAATGTTGATCCTATCAGAGCACTTGACTGGAGGATTTAGAGGAAAGCAAGATTGATTTACCTTAGTAATCACACCAGACACCATTTCAAAGTGATGGATCTTTCATGAACTGAGATAAGTTCTTATTTTGGAACCTTCATTCTCATTATTTAGAATAGTTCAATACATAAAATCTCACTTTCATCAGGACCAGCAAAGTCTATCAACTTGGGTGTGACCCTTAATATAGTATTATGGGCCTTCTGTAGTGTTTCTGGTGGTCTTTAGCTCTATTCTGTATCTTGTACTGCTGTGAAAACTGCTGTGTTTCTGTTATGATAAAGAAATGTTTGTTATACCTTCACTCAGTCAGTTGATGTGTGGTACATTAACCAGCACAGATATGACTAGTTTCCACAGAGGAGCTGTGATCTCCCTTCTTGAGTTAAGCCTCTGGCAATACCCACTTAACTCTGCTATTCTGGAGAACAATTTGTATGGGACACCTCAGGATGACTGATTTGCCCTTCTATTTCCAAGAAGTATACGATAAAAGAGGTCCCTTATCATGCAGTTCTCCATGTAGAAGGAGTAATGGCCTCTGAGCAATAGATGAGATTGAGTTCCTGAATTTTAATCCAGTCTCTGATCTCATTCTCTTCAGTGCCTATGGGAAACAGAAGAACAAATAGATTCAAAACATATCAGTGATTTAGAATTTCTGTTTCTACCTGAAATCCCCCTTATAATAGTAATTCCTGAAGTTACTATAACCAAAAGAGATAAAAAGTGTTTCAGTTTGGTCCCTTGGTGTATTTGGCAGGACTTTATGCAGTTTCATGGCTTTAGTTGTATAGTCTGTCTGTCATTATCTCCTTTTGTGTGAATCTTTCACAGAGCACAAGAAAGAAATAATAATTGATAATTCATCCATGGAAAACTCTCACAATTACTTTTTTTTACTCTTTGAAAATAAATTTCCTGTTCTTCTTAGGGGCCTGAAATCTGTGAAGGCAAGTTGGAGGCCAGACCTGAGCTACTGGATTTAGATGAAGAGTTCCGTGAAAACAACATAGAAATATTAACAAGATTTTATCTGGCATTTCAAAGCGTCCATAAATACATTGTAGATTTAAACAGGTACATGTAACAGGGTTTATTAACATAATGACACCAGTAACAATATAATCTTAGTCTTGTGTTGTGTGTTTTCTTTTTTGGGATACCCCTGTGCTAAACTACATATGTGTACACTTAACAGCGTAACCTAGTCAAGTGTCAGAGATTCCCCAAAGCCAACTAGCAACTGCTTCTGATATTGATTTTTGTAGTAGCAGAAAACACTAAGGTAGACATTTAAAAGGGAGGAGGGGGCATTATCGAAGTTTTACTCCTGCCATTGTTAATGTCATACTGTGTAATCTTGGAGAGTTAATTAACTCTGTTCCTCAGTTTCTTTGCATATAAATTGAAGTTAATGATTCTTATGCACATTCACAAAAAGGCTTGCAAGAGAATGAAATATATTCAGATAACCCTTTGTTACCTTTTGCATCTCTGTCTGAAGAAAGCAATATCATAACAGTCTCAAATAGTTTTTTCCAAAGAATTTGCCTTATCCTGTGGTCTCTGCTGAAAACAGCTCACACCATTCTATAAGGAAGATGCTCTAGCATGTCTATAAAGTCGATAAGAGTTTTGGGTTTTGCTGATCTGATCCAAAAATCCTAAACTAGCTGGAGTAGTAAAAACCTCTTAACAATCAATGTGAAGATACTTCACTTCCCACTCTATCGCAGCAAAACAGGATAGAAATATGTTAGAGATTTCCATAGTATCTGGTATCTGTAAGGTAATCTCTATTCATGTTGTCAGAATCTCAAAGTGTCTTCTAGATTCTGGTAATAATGTACTGTTTAACCTTGTGCATAATATCCCACTGTTGCTTCATAGTCTATGACTGGATCCTAGGCTTTTTCTTCTTTAGGTTACGTCCATCCACACAGAAGTGAGTAGATAACTTAAAAACTCGGTGTTCTTTTTTCACTAGAATATGAGGCCCAGGTTTGCAGGATACTGCGTATTCTCAAATCCCACAGAGATGTTAATTGGGCCAGTATGTGTTCCAAGAGGTTTGGCATCTAGTAGCCTCAGGCCTCTAATCCCAGCTTTTCCTTGCTCTCAAGTAACTTGTGCTTATTGAACCTGTTCCAGGCAGACTTTTCCAAAACATTGGAAATATTAACAATGAGCTTTAGGAGTGGGACTTCAATATAGTTCTGTTGACCTTCAGGGGAAATTGTCTGACTGAATTGTGAAGGTACCTGGCTTCTGGCTTAAGAAGCAGAGAGAGGACTCTTCCTAAAGCATGACTGACCTTTTGACATTTCTAGATATTTGGATGATCTCAATGAAGGAATTTATATTCAGCAAACACTGGAAACTGTGCTCCTTAATGAAGATGGGAAGCAGCTTCTAGTAAGTACTCAAGAGTTAGTAATCAGTATTATAAATTAAGTCATTTAGTTATCAGCAAATTTGGCATCCAGCTTTTCTAAACTTAACATTAGGTATAGACAAAAATAAATTTTTAATTTCACAAATGTGATGAAGATCTGTGGCTCTCCTTTGTGAGGAATTTTTATGAGACTGGTCAAGGGAATAAAGAGAACTTCACTTTCACTCAATCGTAGTTCAAATTAGATCCACATCATTAGAAATCCAAAAGTCATTGTCACTAGGCAACTCCTATAAAATGAGCTGATTGTCTCAGACCATCTTACTGAATAGCTGTCCTCTTCCCACAGATTGCACAAGACAAATGGCCAGTTTTATGAAGCCAGTAGTTTTAACTGGCTTGGAAACATAATTTATCAATCTAAGAATGAGGCTAATGCAACTCAGCAAGCAAACATAGGGTATTTACTGTATATGTAATGTCTAAAGATTGATTTGCTTCAAAAGTAAAGGCATGTTATTATTAGATGGCATAATTTGTTAATTTATAGTATTTCTCAACAGTGTGAAGCACTCTATTTGTATGGAGTCATGTTGCTGGTTATCGACCAGAAAATTGAAGGGGAGGTCAGAGAAAGGATGTTGGTTTCCTACTATAGATACAGGTATTGTGCTTTAATGTGGCTTCTACAACTAGAATACAGCAAGCAGCATATTAAGCTTAATTGTTTTGTACATGCATAAATTTAATGTAGTATGTAGAAATATTGGCTCCAGTCTTGGAACTGGTTAGGTGCTTTCCCTTGATCATGTAAAGGGGGCTGGACTGGACAATCTTCTGAGGTCCCTTCCAGCCCTAATGTCTATGAAAGCAGGGGTGGGCAAAATGGTGGATCCAACCAGTAGATCCACTCCATTTCCTAGCAGCCCCTGCTCATGTTGCTCTGGGCGGTTTCCATAGAGACCCCAGGAGTGGCAGGCCATGACAGTGGAGGCAGGGAGAGGGGGGATGACAGGGTTTCCATGGAGACTGACCTAAGCAGTTCTGGCAGGGCTTGTGGCTAGGTAGGAAGCTGCTCTGAGGCTGGGACCAGGGTCAAGATTTTGTTGCGGTGACAGCATGGTCCAGAGCCAGGGCAGAGCTGTGATTTATTGCCTGAATGCCCCAGGCAAGGCCATGCAGGCAGCAGATCATGGCTTGGCTCTGGCTCTGGACCATGCTGTTAGTGCCGCAAAATCACAGCCCCCAGCCCCAGAGCCACCATGGAGACTGGCCTGAGCAGCACTGGAAGGGCTCGCAGCATGGACACCCTAACCCCATGCTGTCAGAGCCCTGCCACATCTTGGATCTCTTTGGAAACCGGCTGGAGCAATGTGAGCAGAGGCTGCTGAGAAACAGTCTGCCATGGGCCTAACCTGGCTCACAGACTGGATATTGCCTGCCACTGATGTAGAGCCTGTGGAGGTCAGTGATCTCCTTGCATATATCAGGGTGTGGCTGCTTAGATCCAGCTGGAAGTTCAGTGCCACAGATGACTTAAGGACTTGACATAATTTATCAATAGATTCCTCATGGACTATCAGTACTGTCACTCTGTCATCAGAGATTTCCAAAAGCACTTTTGGATCTTTGTGAGGTTGTCCTTAATTTCTAGACCACAAATTTGTCTCCTATGCTATACCTCCTTGAGTTGCAAAGCACTCTTGAATAGCACAATCAATAAATGGATTTCTGAGTAAGGCTGGCAGCATTAGATTAAACCAAGCAAAAGCCTCCAAGGTTAACAGTCTACAGCAGTGGTGTCCTGCTAAAACCCTATACTCTGAGCCAATGTGAACCACATTGGGGGTTACTCCTGGGCTGGATCTGTAAGTCTAGGTTTGGGCAGCAGCGCAGGTTTGGAGGCAGTGACAGAGCAAACAAGGGCCTTGCCACCTATGGTCATGTCCATCAGGGCCCAGGAACTTCAAATTCTGTAGCAGGCCACGTCCCACTAGCCCTGCCCTGCAACCCCCAGTAGGCTGTCGGACTACCAGCATGCTGGATAGGCCAGTTGCACGAGCTGTATACACTCCATGTGGTGTATGTTTGACACCCCTGGTCTAAAGCTTTTCACCCATAATAAATTCACTAAAAGAGACAGTGGGACAGTACTTGAATACATGCACATGTATTGGTACTTTTGGTTGACTTTGGATATAAATGGACAGATTTCCATGTCACCTCTCCAGAATGTGCAGATGGGGCAAAAAAGAAAATTTGGGGGAGGAGGAAGTGGAGGGAGGGAAGGAGTTAGATTCCTTTTCTAAGTATAATGCCTCCTGTTTCCATCTTGTGTGATCTATATATAAGGTTCATTGTCTCCTTTGATACTCTTAGTTGGAATTCAAGTACAACCATATCTATAACTGCCCTCCCATGATATGGTAAAAATTATTCTTTTCTCTGCAGGAAAAAATAACTTCTAAAAACCAGTACATAAGAATTTTGTCTCTTAAGTAAGTCAGTTCATGTAACAACATTTGGGTTTTTTTGCTTTTATAACAGTGCTGCTCGATCTTCTGCTGATTCCAATATGGATGATATATGTAAGCTGCTCCGAAGCACTGGGTATTCAAGTCAACCTGGGGCCAAAAGACCTCCAAACTACCCTGAAAGCTACTTCAGTAGGGTACCTATAAGTGAAACATTCATCAGCATGGTTATAGGCCGCTTGAGATCAGATGACATTTATAACCAGGTGGGTTACTATGTGGTGCGGTGCCTTGCTGTGAATCATGAGGCATGAGTCAATAGCAAGGTTGTTCCCAGTATACCCAGTTTGAAATGAGTACCTGGTCATTTAAGCAGGGGAGGTGGGGGCGGTCAAAGGCAGCTAGATGTGTAGTAACCATCTCTATCCCTCTATCTCTGTCCTGGGGGCAGCCAATGCCAGCTCCCTGTAGTCACTGGGCTGCACCAGGCCCTGGTGCAGGCAGCTGGTGCTGGCAGCTCCCAGGGCTGGGGTGGAGATGGGCACAATGCTGGGAAGTGCCTGGAGCCATCGCCAGCCTGAGCCTGCTGTAGCCACTGGCCCCAGCCTGCTCTCATCGGGTTGCAGGCAGCTGCCCACCCCTGCTGCAGCCCTGGGAGCAGCGGGCACTGCCTGCTTGCAGCTGCTGCACTCTGCCGCACCAGGGGGTTCAGAGCATGGTGCCCCAGTGGAGGCAGAGCCCCAGGGGGGTTGGGGCATGGCAGAGCCCAGTGGCTGCAAGCATGTGGCGTCCACCACTCCCAGGTTAGCTGCAGCAGCAGCTGAGGTAAGTGGGGGCAGGCAGAGCCCTGTGGGGGTCAGGGCACGGTGCAGTCCAGTGACGGCAGGCAGCTGGAGCTGGCAGCTCCCAGGGCCACTGCAGCCAGGGCTAAGGTGAGTGCCACTCCCCACACCACCCAGGGCTCCGCTTGTCTGTGCTCACCCCAGCCCGTGCTAGAGCGGCCCCGGGAGCAGCTGACACAGAAATTTATCCATTTCTTACATTATAAAGTAGGTTCATTTTATGCTAATTTGATTTTTGCGGTGTTCTCCAGGAACACAAGTACTGCATAAATCAAAAAACCTGTATAAACATTCATTTCTAGTAGTGTAAATCTTGCATCACTAGAAATGATTCCAGGAGACAGCAGTTCAGAGTTTGCATCTGCTCCCTCTTCCTTACTCCTGGAGACACTGGAGCAATGAAATAAAGCCTCTGCCACCTCCTTACACCTGAAACTCTGGCGTGAGAAGCAGGCAGGGGGCACTGCTGCTCGCTTGGCTCAACTGCTAGATGCTGGGAGCTGAACAGACCCTGACAGCCAAACCCCTGTCTGCTCTACGCACCTTCAATTCCAGCGTGAGGAGTGGGTGCATGCTTTGTCTCGTGACCCCAGGGAGAACCTCCTCAAGCCAGAAACCTGACCCTGCTGGCTTCTTGCCACCCTGCAGCTTGAGTGGTGGGTGCAGCAAGGGAAAGCTGGCAGGACTGGGGACCAGGCTTGGAGAGACTTCCCAAGAGCCTGCTTTCCAGCCCTGCAGGCTTGAAAATCGCTGCCCGGTTGGGTGGTGCAGCGGCAACTGGAAGCCAGCAGGAGCTGGCAAAGACTCCCACCATTTCCCAAAACAAGGGACCACTCTGGGAAAGAAAGGCGGGGAAGCGGTGGCTGCTGCTCCCTTGCCTCCTGTACAGGTCCAGGAGGAGAGCAGACCAGCTGCCCAAAGTCTCACTCCTTGAGCCCCCGGTGCCTTCTCCAGGTGGGATTGACTAGGAAGTTATACCTTTGATGTTAGCATTTCATAGACATCAGGGCTGGAAGGGACCTCAGGAGATCATCGAGTCCAGCCCCCTGCCCAAAGGGCAGGAAGTCAGCTGGGGTCATA
>NW_017728886.1:253199794-253266724 GCF_001723895.1 Crocodylus porosus | reverse complement strand
GCGTGGAGCCTGGGACCATGGGCTCCGTCTGGGTGGCCGTCTCTGAGGTGCCCGATGGGGGGGCCGCAGAGCCCGAGGGGACCCGAGGGGTGCGGCGCGTGCCCATTCGTGTCTGGTAGGCTGGCTACGGCTGGGACTGACTGCTCTGGGGGGTCGCAGGCAGGGTCTCGTGCCCTCCCGCGCCCTCTCCTGCATGAACTCCACGCTAACTCAAGCGCCTGTTTGCGCAGCCTGTTCGCGCGGCTCCGGTTGCGGGGCTCCCTGGGGGGCTGGGCCAAGTATGGGCCTGGGCGGGGGCTTGACCCGGCCCGGCACCAGGCAGCGGCCTCCTCCCAGCAAGCGAGGAGTTAACCCCTTCCCACCACGAGCCCGCTCACCTCACCTGCGCGTCTCGCACTGCTCCGGAGCCTAACTGAGCTTTTTTTTTCCCCTGTTTGGCAGGCCCTTTTAAACCGCATGCATGCGTAGATGCCTGCCATTTTTAAGTAGCACCAGATTGTTTAGATGTTTACCGTAAATCATTTAAAAAGTAAGCAAAGTCTTAGAACTTTTAAATGAAAGGAAGAATTAAGAGATAACAAAGATCCGTTACAAAATGTTTCCTATGCATGAGTGCTGTTCCTTAATGTTTGAAGATTGAATCACTTAATTTTAATACATAGTGGTTTGAAAATGCAAAAGATTACAAATGAAAGCTTTTCACACACAAGGAGATGGAAGAAGGCCCGCTCTCTGGTGTAATTTCTCTCTCTGATAGCTTTCTTAATGTGTGATTCCTTGAGGCATTCTTCCCCTCTGTTAAAGTTAAGATTTTTTTTTTCTAAAATACATGTCTGGGAAAGAGTGCATGTTTCTATTTTTAAAAATAAAGCCCTATCAATATCAGTTGATCTCTTGCACCAGATGGGCACAATATGACTTTTTCTTGGTGGGCTGTCTTTTGCTCAAAATAGAGCTTAGATTTAGAATCCCCTACTTTGAGTACACTTACAATTTGCAGTTCCAGTTTCCATCAAATATTCTTTACAAAGCACAAAGACAATAGCTAAAAAGTATATACGTTTTTCCCAAACGTATTAGAAAGTATAGAAACAGGATAAAACATTAAAGCAGATTAAAAATGAAAAGGTTAGTTATCAGATTGTTCAGGTCTGTGTAAATGCACTGGCATGTTTTGTGTCCAAAGGCATTATCTTCTTAGACACTTCAGAATTGTTCATGGGTGACTGAGCTCTTCTGAAATTTTTTTAACTGGAACAGTTCATTTAACAACTTAAACAACAAAGCCCACATGCAGGCAAGATCTTCTCCAAGCATTATATGCATATTATAAGTATATTTTAAGACTGCAGTTAAATATCGTAAAGAAAAAAGAGTTAATTTTTTGTAATGCTGTTTTTGCAACCAGTATTGGAGTCTGCTTTTTTAACCAGTATATTGCATAGCTCTTAAACGGCATCAGGTTTTTTTTAAAAGGCACTTAACCCCATAACTTTCCAAATCATGCAGTTTGTAAATTGGGAGTGAGTGAAGGCTTTTGCCCCTGCCCTGATCATGCTGCCCTTTGGTTATGGCAGGCTTTGCTTCTCTTTCATACTAACAATGCCAGCTCCTCTCCATCAGAAATACCTTCCTTCTGCTCTGTTCCTTTCAGTCAGTCTCTAGCACTTTGCTTCAGCCAGGCACCCTCCTTTGATTCTTGTATAACAGGGCAATATTTTCAGATAGTCTATAAAATCTAGCTAATGTTTGCAGGGTTAACTTTCATAAGCAGGTGAGGGGGTCACATCTGCAGGGTGCAAAGACTCAGTAACATGAATCGCATGCCATGTAGATAACATATGATGGCCATGTGGTGTATGAATATAATGTGCTCTTTAAATGTTGTATATAATAAGTCATGGCTATCCCTTTCCCAGGTTTCTGCATATCCATTACCTGAGCACCGCAGCACTGCTCTGGCTACTCAAGCTGCCATGTTATATGTGATACTCTATTTCGACCCTTCCATTCTTCACACACATCAAGCAAAAATGAGAGAGATAGTGGATAAATATTTTCCAGATAACTGGGTAAATATGACTGCTGATTTTAAACTGCATGCTGAATTCAAAGCTGCAACACACATTTTATTGTAGTGGTACTCAACCTTTCAGCTCCATGGGCCAGATTGAGGTGGGTCTGCAACCCAGATCCTGCAGGGTTGGTGGCCATACACTGCCTCATGTGGCCCAGATCCTGCCTCCCACTTCCTGGATCAGAGCCTCCACTGCACAGGGCTGTGTTATCCAACCACAAGGCTCCCCACAGGTCCAGAGATTTGGCTGCTGGGGAGCGACAATTAGTGCTGCTACCACTTCTCCACTGCCAAATGTTTGTGGCTTTTTTTGGTAGAGTCACAGAACATGGCAGAGACCTATGGTTGTATATAGAAAATAAAATATTTATCTTGGAAAATATAAGTACTATTTTTTGGTTTTGTTTCCACCTTTAGGTTATTAGTATTTATATGGGGATCACTGTAAATCTAGCGGAAGCCTGGGAACCTTACAAGGCTGCAAAAACTGCCCTCAATTACACATTAGATCTGTCAAACATCAAAGAGCAGGTATGTACATGCCCATTTCAGTTTCAAAATAAGATTCAAGGTGTGTGGATGTTTTCAAATGTATTCCATGCGGTAACTGGCATGTGGATCCTATTTCTCCTGTATACACCTTGATTGAGTCAATACTGAGGATGCGTTCAAGTTTCAGAGGCTGATCCCTCTTAGGTACTGTTTCACATGTACTTGCATTATTATCCTGTCCTCCTCTGATAGATCCGGTGTTGTGACTTCAGTTTATGGCTTCTGATAGTCACCATTATATTATGCAATGCTCAGGAAGATTTTTCTTACTAAGGATTTAGTCTTTTGTGTATACAGATTTAGGAGCTGAAAACTAAATGGCATGTCTCTTAGCCTCAAAGAGATGATTTCTGTTGAGTATTTGAAAGATTTGTGGTCCCATCTGGAATTGACTATCCAATAGTCTAGAGAAAGCACTTTGAGTAAAAATATGCCATAGCACAAAAAGTGGCACATTTATTATTACTTTCCTGTGTCTAGAACTCAGTTACTTTAGTGGCACCATTTTAATGCTAAAGATTAGTCACATGCTAAGGGTTTTGCTAGATTGCAAACAAAGGGCTAGATTTTTTAAGGTATTTAAGCATCTAAATACCTCTTAAAATGCGGTCCACAAGCAGCCTATGTTTAGGAACACTGTTCCTAGCTCATGCCAATAATCACCATACATGAATACTTGCAGCCATTTTTCCTTTCTCTGTGAGTATGAATTGCAATTAATTCTGGGTTATGATTCACTGCTCTATCCTTTCTAGCAGATGGACAGTGAAATGTTTTCATTGGCAGCTCAGTAGTCCTACTGCTTTTTCAGATATGATTTTCAAAAGTGCACAAGTAGCCAGAGAGGGCAGATAACCAGGCTTCTAAGTTATTGTGGTACTTTTGAAAATGTTGTCCTTCACTTAAGCTCTCTGCTCTAGGTTGTAGCTTGCATTTCACCATGCCAATACCCCTGTATGGCATGAACTGCATTCACTGCCTGTCAATATAGGATCTATGTGGATAATTATTTAATGGCACCTCTTACTCAATTTCTATCCACTTTGTGTTCATGGGAACCTGCACAAGGGAGTTGAATATTCCACTTGTCCCTTATTGATGCAAGAATTGTATGTTTGAAGGCAAGCAGATATGCTGCTGTCACCGAGCGGGTGCATGCACAAGTGCAGCAGTTTCTCAAAGAGGGCTGCCTGAGGGAGGAACTTGTGCTGGATAATATCCCCAAGCTGATGAACTGCTTACGAGACTGCAACGTTGCAATCCGTTGGCTGATGCTTCACACTGCAGACTTGGGTAAGGCTTGTAGCACAGAATGCTCTGTGCTGTGATGTCTGTGCAGCTTTGTCTTTGATCATGGGTAAGTCCCAAGTGTGCTGAGTCATGGAAGCCAGTGTAAACTTTACATTCAATTAGTTGGAGAATTGATCTTCTGTTGACCCTGAAATTTTATCTTTAAACAAACAGTCCCCCAGGTCCCATTTTAATTTTTCCAACCAAAAATAGAAGTAAATAAGTTATATGAAATCATGATGCTCTAGAAATCATTCTATGCTGGGCAAGCCAGGAAGCAACTGACTTATTTTTTTCCCTGCCTTGGATAGTACTGCATCATCTTCAATAGTACGTATATGCGTAACAGCTTTTGTCTTAATAGTCTCCCACTAATCACCCTTAAAAAATAATTCTTTCCAGTGGCAGTTGTATACTGTATGAAATAAGTCTTGATGATCTCAGTTCAGGTCCAAGTGGGCTTCGATTGTAAGATCTTTAGCACAAAGTCAATCTTTTAGTTATGCTTGTTAAGTGCCTAACATGGGGCTTAGTGCCACACTAGGTATTATGCTAATAGTAATTATAATTCACCATACAAATACATGATACAAATCAGAGTCCTCATTGCCTACAAGGTGCCATTTGCAACTTAGTAGGGTAAATAAAAACTGAATGCAACTTGAGTCTCCATTACATTCTTGACCACAGAGCTGATCCCTGCAAGTTAGGATTGAGGTCTACTAGCAGAGCACTATGGGGCAGCCACTGCCACTGCCATTTTTGTTGTGTGGCAAGGTAGAGGATATCTGTCTCTGAGGGCCCTGCTGCATGTTCAAATTAAAGCTGAATAGAAACCAGCTATAAAGTTATTACACACTTTCAAGCACTAACCTCATAGCTGGTTGGCTGCTTTTGTAGCTAGATAGTCATTTTTATTGTATGATAATTACTTTGCATATGTGGCTGGTCTTAATTTATTGTGTGATGAACCAGTTAATTGCATAATTCATGTAATGTGTAGCAGGGGCCTGGGGATGTTAGCAAGCAGCATTACATTCACTTCAGGTGAAATCTGTTCATGTACGGAGCACCAACATAATGTCTAGGCAGCAATTAAGTCCCCCTTTTATTTTCCTGTTTTGAGGGTTTTAGATGGGCCATTTACGCAGTATTTAATTTCACCATAAATATTTAAAAGAACAGTTCCACGGGAACAATGCTAGAACTAGCACGATAGAGCAGGATGCTGGACCTTTTAACATGCTGATGTTTGTAAATGTTTCTTAACAGCTTGATTAAATTTCATTATACTTGAGAACCTTTGTCCTTCCATTTCTAGCTTGTGACCCAAATAACAAGCGTCTCCGTCAAATAAAGGATCAAATTCAAACAGATTCCAAGTACAAGCCCAAGATCCTTTTCCAGCTTCTCCTGGATACAGCACAGTTTGAATTCATTTTGAAAGAGGTAACATGTTAGTGACGTCCACTTTTTGGCAAATGACTTCCCTTGTATTGTAATGCAGAACTGAAGAATTAGTTTTGAACACATAAAATAATGCCGTGACAACTGTATCATCTTGTAATACAGGTGAATGTAATGCCTTCTTGTTGGCTTATTTTCACTTGGAGAAATCCAAAATGTTGCCACTAAAAAGTATCCTGTATAGTATGGCTGTGCGAAATTTTGCCAGCAGTTTTGTTTCCACTCGTTTTGAGGTTGAAACAGCAAAATCGAAACGAAACAAAGGGCTGTGAAACAGCCTCAAAACAAAACATGGCTAGTTGAAACCTTTTGACCATAGAGCTGGGGAAACAAACTGAGCCCAGCTGGGCTGACTTCCTAATCCCAGCACGATCTAGCATTGGGGGGGGATGGGAAGTCAGCCCAGCTGGTCTGACTTCCTGTCCCCAGCAAAACATTGAAACAGCATCAAAACAGCATTTTTGTTTTGACAGAATGGAACAAGCGTTTCAAATCGAAAAGAAATTCAAAGTGGAAAAATGTTCTGTCGAACTGGTGAAACTCAAGGTGAAATGGAACAGTGCTGTTTCGCACAGCCCTACTGTACAGGCCTTTCTTAGTAGTTACAAAATTCATTTGGAGGTAACACACTTTATATTTACTGGGTGTCTTGCTTGACCAAGCTGGTAACTGGCAAACTGGGAACTCTGTTTGGGAGAAGAAGCTGTATATTTCTTATCCTGGTGGATTATTCTTTTAAACTGTTTTTAAATCCAAAATTATAGTTGTTTCATTAGGCAAGAAGATAATGGGAAACCACTTCCACTTGTGTAAAACATTACCATTTTAACTAACTGGGGAAAGGATTTAAGCACCTGCTTAACTTTAAGTACCTCCTTTTTTCAATAACCATTTATTTGGACAGGTGGAAATAATTACACAAGGTGCAAAGCTATAGAGAATCAGACTCTCTGCAAATTAAGTTAGTGGACCCTTCTATAACTAGCTAGAAAATCAATAACACATATGGTATAAACACATTGTAAAACACAGTAAGTTAAGCATTATACCATGATGTATGGAACCCTTCTAATTGTATTATTTTCCAACAAGTACTTTTTGCTTTTTAAAAAATATAATGGAGAGATCTTATTGGGATTCAAAGCATATATCCTTAACAGATGTTGTGTTCATTGCGAGTCACCCCCAACTGATTGAGTATTTTTAAATCCCAAATGTTATTGCAATATGCTTTAGTGCCAAGTTCGTAATCTGAATATTTTCTTTTCAATAGATGTTCAAGCAGATGCTTTCAGAAAAGCAAGCTAAATGGGAGAACTATAAGAAGGAGGGTTCTGAAAGGATGACTGAGCTTGCTGATGTTTTTTCAGGAGTTAAACCTCTTACTAGAGTGGAGAAGAATGGTAATTTGTAGAAAATGTCTGTCTGAAATAAGAGTTGTTGTTTTTTAATACTGAAAGGAAATGGATATGTGGTATTCTGATCACAGGAAAAATTATGATGGGTTTTAACTTTCTTCAAGCATTTCAAAGGGCACTCATACTTGCATGGATTTGAATTCACTGCCCACATTGTTATTGCATGTGTAAACTCTTCAGTCAAATTTTAGCTGGTTGGGCTTGATCACATGGCCTTTAACATCAGATTCAGGTGTGAAGGGTAAGGCTGGGAATCATTTGACACTTCATGTATAATAGAAGCCAAAATATTGTAATTTATGCACTGAAGAGTTGGATGATGATGTATATTCAATTAGAGGATGGTCTTGGTCCTCTCAGCTTGCAACCTGAATTGTTTTTAGCATCAACTCACTTTCCAGTTCTTTCCAGCCTCCTCCTGTTTTCTTCATGCTCTTACAAAGAAAGACGCTGTTGCTTCTTCGTAGAGATGACTTTAAAAAACCAAATTGGCTTTTGTAAATGTCTTCCTTTTTCTCTAATGTCTTCATGTTTTTAGTTGGTTTATAGCTCTCAGTTCACAACTCAGTATCTCATGTGGTCAATAACCCTTCATGAAGTATAGAAACACACCATTAAACCTAGGCTGAAATTAAGTTTTATTTGAATAAACCCTTCTTTTGCTCACTTCTTAACTAAAATAGGATTAATGTATTTAAATTGCTGCCTTCATCACTGTAATTCCAACCAACTAGTAAGTCCAGATATTAAAATTGCCTGGGCTAGCTTCATTAAAAGAGCTGAGTATAAAGCAAATCCTAAACTAGAAACATCACTTATGGTATGTAGGTTTTCACCTGGTTTTTGGTGTTTTTTTCAATGTGGCATTTAGTGGGCTTTACAGCAAACATTGATCTGGTTAGCAAAGCCTAGAGATTCTTAAATTATAGAGTACGTTTCTACTTTTGACAACATTCCTTTAAAGTCCACATATTTTTAAAATTTAAAGTTTAACAGTAAAATAACAAATCTTCGTTCATTTTTAGCAAGGATTCCTTTTCATTGATGTCATAGGCAAGTCATACATCAAATCATCATGAGGTTGAGGAGCACCTCATTTTATTTTTTCCTTTTCCTTTAAATAGAAAACCTGCAGGCTTGGTTTAGAGAAATCTCCAAACAAATAATGTCTCTAAATTATGATGATTCTACTGCAGCAGGCAGAAAAACTGTGCAACTAATACAGGCACTGGAAGAGGTAAGGAAAAAAGTTGCAGTCATATGTTATAATAATCTTACGTTGGCCTTTAAACTACATCAGAAAATGCTTTACAAACTTAAACCTAATTATACAACTACAGGTCCTGATCTTGTAATCAGGTCTGGATCTTGTAATCCACTCCACATGCTCTGCCTACGCAGATCTGATTGCAACTTAAGGGCTGTAATAGGAAATGCTTTATCCACTCCTTAATTCCAGTAGCTTCTGTGAAGAAATGGACCCATGTTAAATAGTACTTGACCATATTACTTATCATTTTAAGGAAAGATTGGAAAAGAGAAACACAAATGCAACTGAAATTCCAGGAGAATATTTAAGAAGCAAATATCAGTATCAGAACTTGCCCAGCAATCTGAACCAGACACTTTGCTGACAGATATGAAAAAAACAATGCTTTACTGGAAGAGAAGGCACATTCATTTGATCTGGCTCCCCAGTGTCTATATAGATCAGGTGTTTTAGCGGAGATTTTTGGCACTTTTAGCTCAATCAGCTATTACATAAAAGCACCAAAAAGCCCCGCTGAAGCATCTGATCTATACAGACCCCAGGTGCACCAAGTCAAACTAAAGCAGTGCCTCTTCTGGGCGTGCGCTGCACTTGAGGTGGGAGCACACTGAGCTGAAAGTGAAGTGCCGGGTGGTTGGTTGGTTGTGTTGTTTTCCCCCCGTATCTGTAAGCAGCCTTTGTTTCCCAGGGTGCAAAAGATGCATTGTTATGGTCCTTCAGTGTATGCTTCATGGTGTTAAAGTGCTTACTGGGTACAATTCCATGGAAAATAGTTATCAAAACTCTAATTTATTGTCATATTTTATTAAGGAAAAATGTATATTTAGTACAGTAAAATCCCTGCTATCCAGAACACTCTACTAACTGGAATTTCTGCCTGGCCGCAAGTGTAGGGGAGAGTTCACACACAGCCACCGCTGCCACCATCCACCACTCTGTGCTGCTGCCACTCCATATGCAGCCACCCCTTACCCCCTTCCCGCCATTCTGCATCCATTCAGAAACCTGTGCTTCTCAGGTAACCAGCATTTTTGGATACCCGGCACCCCCACATTCCTCATTCATTCTGGATAACAGGGATTTTACTATAGTTTGTTTCTTATCACCTAAATAAGCAAATAGGATGGTTTGATTTTGGTTTTGTTTTCTTACTCCAGGTTCAAGAATTTCACCAGCTGGAATCTAACCTACAAGTGTGTCAGTTTCTTGCTGACACCCGCAAGTTTCTCCATCAGATGATCCGAACCATCAACATTAAAGAAGAGGTCTTGATCACCATGCAGATAGTTGGGGATCTTTCTTATGCTTGGCAGTTGATTGACAGGTATATAATTGGGTTTCTTCCCTTCATAATTTGAAGTTTATTGTTTTGCTCTCCTTATTTATTATTTCTGAAAAGACAAAACACTCATTCAAAAGCAGTTGTGTGCGTGTCAGTTCCTAGCTTTCCCCCAGAGTCCTAAGCATCAATAACTCTCACAGTAAGTAGTAAACTGCAGTATTTAAGAGCCCCATCCCATGAGAATTATGGACCCATCTTTGGCCTGTTTATAGAGGACAGTTACCTTGTACTATTTTGCTTTCTAACCTTTCCTATTTATAACAGCCGTGAACATTTAAGTGGACCAAGGTTTAATTTCTGACTTTTTCACGGATAGCGCTGATTTTTCTTTATTTTTTTCTTTCCTCTTTGTTTGTTTGTTTGTTTTGTTCCTGGATTATTTTATTTGGACCCAAGCAAGCTTGCAAACAGCTGTCACATTAGGTTGTAACTGAGCTTGGCTGGCATCTCATTGGATGTTACTGAATTTCTGGAACTGTCATTACCCTATTTATTTTAAAATGACTGAAATGTCATGTGAAAGGCATTTCTTCAGGCCAGGGACATCCTTGGTGGAACTCTATGAACTTAATGTGCAGGGTCTGTATCAGAATTCCCTGCTTCTGAGAACTGTTGTCAGTGATGAGGTTGATTGTATTTTTATTTTTTTTCCTCCTCTACCCAGCTTCACCTCCATTATGCAGGAAAGCATAAGGGCCAATCCATCTATGGTAACTAAACTCAGAGCTACTTTCCTTAAGGTAAGGATGAAAGACATTAACATAAACCTTAAGTCAGTATTGAAAGTATAGCAAAATATTAGTCCAAATATTTTGCATCCAAAATGTGTAGAATAATAAGATAACTTGCATCTGATATTTCAAAATAAATCCAGTTGGACATAGTACTGTGTCCACCGCAAGCATGTAAAACACATGGGCTGAGCTACTGGGGGAACAGACCATGCGGGGTAGCAGGAGGCAGGACCTGCCACAGAATCTGGGACCCTGCTGGACATAGCTGTTGGTGGTGGAGGGTGAGCAAGGGTGGGACTGACATGGCCCCATTCATTCTGCAGCTGCTTGGTCTGTAGCTGCTTCCCCACCACCAATGCTTGTCCTACTGCCTCAGTTGCTGCTTGCCCCATGGCCTGGATTTAGCCTGCAAGAGACCTGCAGCTTGAAGTGAGGTGAGCTCAATGCCTCTGCTGTAGCCAGGTACTTCATTCACATTAGGGTAGCCAGACATTTATTTGCTAGATGCCCATTGAAGTTACCTACTGCAAGCGCTGATATCTTCAGAGAACACAGCTGTGTTGCTATGTGCACAGGTTTGAAAAGGAATTAAGGCAACATGACAGAATGATGCAGTTTGTGCCATGATGATCTGTCATCACTTTAGGAGAAGGCAGGGTAGACTTGCATTAGGGCTGTGAAAGGTTTTAGGTGCTGATTTGATTCGGAGGAGATTCGGCCTGATTCGGTGGCTGAATCTCCGAATCTGAATTGAAACGGGACCAATTAAAAGACCTGAATCGATTCGGAGTTTCAGTGATTTGGACAGTCCCCACCCACTGCAAAAGGGAGCTGGAGCTGAACTCAGAGCTGGTAAGTAGGGGCAGGGGAGAGGGGGCTGGAAAAGCAGAGAGGTGACCATGTGGGGACCCCTGCCTGCCCCTCCAACACCCCCATGCCTGCCCTGCCTGCCCCAGCTCCCAGCACTTCGGGGAAAACAAAGTCCTGACTCACTGGGTGCTCCTGGGTGTGGGGCAATCCCTACTGGCCCCCAGCTGCATGGGTGCTCTGCACGAGCCCACTGGTGTCCCAACCCCTCCACAGATGCCCTGCCTGCCCCAGCTCTGGCCCTTTAAGAAAAAAAAAAAAAAGAGAAAACCCCTGGGACTCACCAGCTCCTACAGCAGCCTCAGTGCTTCAGGGGGCTCATGCAGAGTGCCTCCCTGCCTCCCCCCAGCCTGGTAGCACCTCAGACCTGGTAGCACCTGCTGAGTTGGGGCTTTTTTTTCCAAAAAGTGGGAGCTGGGGCGGGTGGGGGATGGGCCTGGGTGATTTTGGAGATTCTGCCAAATTGATTTGGGACAGTGATTCAAATCACTGTCCCCTGAATCGGCCAAATTTAGTCTGTGGACAATTTCTAGTTCCACAATTTCTCTTTCAACTTGGTTTTTAAGGTTTAGTTGTCTTAAGAACAGTGACCCTGAGGTCAGTGCTGGAATGGCCAGAGAGGTTAGTGTTCTGCCACAGCTTGTGTGTCTTTCTGGAACTGATGTCAGAGCAGTGTTCATTCATTCTTACATGTAGGGGTTGCTCTGGCTCTTCAAGGTAGACAGCACTGTTAATAGATGATGGCATATTTGACATTGGTAGAGGTGCAGGTGAATGAACCTAAGGTGTTTTATAACCTGTGTTACTTGGTCCAGTGAAGATATGGTCTGTGGTGATGAGGGGGTACAGCTTGCATCTGGATCCATTGCAAGGCCTAGTGCCTTAAGTGACTTCTTGCTTGAAAAACACTGTTTGAGATTAGGGGACTATTTGTAAACTAGGACAGGTCTGTCCCCCATGGTGACTTTGAGACGATCCTTTTCCAGGAGCAGTTGAAGGTCATTAGTGATTTGTTCAAGCTGGGGTCTATAGCAGATGACCAAAGGGATTCCCTTGTCCTTTTCTCAGGGTTGGTACTGCAGCATGCCAAAGTGAGGTCTCAGTCTGGCCTTGTTGATTTTGTTTGGCTACAGTTTGGGGTTTGTATGGTAATAATAGGATCCCTACTCTAGATCCTTAAAGCATGTGTTCTGGTCAGTGTGATCAAAACAGATTTGGCTACAACATAGAGCTTGGCTGTAAATGTTGGATCTAGTAGTGTGCTTAGGATAGAAATTGGTATGATGGTAGCTGTGGTAGTTTGTGGGCACCAATACAGTGTGGTTGTTGCATATTCGCCTCAAAACTGAGTTGCCTTTAGGGTTCACTGTATGGTATGCATGGATAGTCTCACAAACTAGATTTGTTCCTGTTATGTTTTGTTTCTTATTTGTAGCTAGTGTCAAACTCGGTTTGGTTTTGTCATTTTCATTTCTGCATGTATTATATTTTTATATAAATGTACTTTTGTAATTTCATGATGTTACTGAAGGATAATCAAATGAGGTCTTTTCCACATATCCAAGGCCTTGTCTGTCTGTAGTGGGGAAATCAGCTCCTCTCTAGCAAAATGTATCTGAGGGTACAGGAACAAATGGAACAAACCATCCTGATGTGCAGCAAGTATGGCAGCAGAAAAGCTTGGCTTAGCAGGGAAGTCTTCAATAAACTAAATCACAAAAAGGAAGCTTGTAAGAAATGGAAACTTGGACACATAACTAGGGAAGAATATGAGAGCATTGCTTGGGCATGCAGGGATGAAGTCAGAAAGGCCAAAACGCAATTGGAGTTGCAGCTAGCAAGGAATGTGAAGGGTAGCAAGAAGGGTTCCTACAGGTATGTTGGTAGCAAGAGGAGGATCAAGGAAAGTATGGGTCCCTCACCCAATGGAAGAGGCAACCTTGTGATGGAGGATGCAGAAAAGGCTGCAGTGCTCAGTGCCTTTTTCTCCACAGTTTTCACAGGCAAGGTCTGCTCCCAGACTACTGCACTGGGCGGCACAGTTTGGGGAGGACATGAGCAGCCAACAGTAGTGGAAGAACAGGATAGGGACTATTTAGAAAATCTGGATGTATACAGGTCCATGGGGCCAGATGGGAGAGTGCTGAGGGAGTTGGTTGATGGAATGGCCAAGGGTGCTGAGGGAGTTGGTTAATGTGATTGCAGAGCTGCTGGACATTATCTTTGAAAACTCATGGCAATCAGGAGAGGTCCCAGATGATTAAAGAAGGACAAACATAGTGCCCATATTTAAGAAAGGGAAAAAGGAGGATCCAGGGAAGGCCAGTCAGCCTCACCTCAGTCCCTTGACAAAATCATGGAGCAAATCGTCAAGAAATCCATTTCTAAGCACTTGGAAGAGAAGATGATTAGGAACAGTCGGCATGGATTCACCAAGGGCAAGTCATGCCTGACCAACCTGATTGCCTTCTATAGTGAGATGACTGGCTCTGTGGTCAAACCATGGCTAGGTTTGTCATAGTGGTAGCAATGCAGCTATCGCAGACCTTCACTAATGTCTAAAGTATTCCAGCATTTGTTAGAGAAGTGGAAGTTATTAAAGGCCTGATGACATTTCTCAAAAGATTTCTTCTCCTATGTCCATATGATGATGTCATGTACTTGAGGTATATCAGGGGAATGAGAAGGCCAAGTTGAGTCAAATCAAATCAGTCCCAAGGCCGCTGTGACTGTTGGAGCATCTTAGATGCTCTAACAACCCTCCTCCACTCTACCCTGTGTTCGGCTAGTTTTGTGCACGAGTGGGCAGCTGCAAAGAAAATAGACTCCAATGTCCAAGTGAGCTTAGCCTTACAAAAGCTCATTTTATACCTCTCTGCTTTAAAGTCTATAAAGTGCAAATCTGCCCTTCCTTCTGCCTGACTTCAGACTAACATGACTATCACTTTAGAAGGATAGTTTTACTGTTACAGTAAGAATGAGAAAGACCTTAGGAGAACTGGGGGCGGGGGGGATATTGGAAGGATCACAAGACAAGGAAGTGTATTTCTTTGCAGTGAGTGAACTGCAGAACACTTGCTTAAGAATAAAAGGAATGTATATAATATTCTCTGCCATGTTAAAGTTTTTCTTTTATATTAAATTTGCCAAATGGAGAAACTGTACTGTCCTTGCTTTTAGCAGGAGCACATGATCCTGACTTGGGTTTTGGAGGGTCATGAGGAGGAATTAAAGGTTTTTAAAATAAGTAGTGTATAGTGGGGAAAACAAAAGGAAGAAATTAAAATATAAACCTTATTTCTAGCTTGCTTCTGCACTTGACTTACCACTGCTTCGTATTAATCAAGCAAACAGCCCTGATCTTCTCAGCGTGTCTCAATATTACTCTGGCGAGTTGGTATCCTATGTTAGAAAGGTAGGTATTTGCTGGGATTCAGTTGTTTAATTCTTGAATTGCTTTTCCAGAAACTTAAGGTTTTGTTTCAAATCAGAATTGCTTACACAGTCTCTCTTCTGTGAAGGTCCTGCAGATCATTCCAGAAAGCATGTTTACCTCCCTTCTCAAGATTATAAAGCTTCAGACGCATGATATAATTGAAGTGCCTACTCGCCTCGACAAAGAAAGGTTACGAGATTATGCTCAGCTCGGACCACGATATGAGGTGCAGTTAAATTTGGGAGTTCTGAAAAGCAGAATTTATAAGGGCCAAATTCCAATGTGGTGTAAGTAAGCACAGTTCAGTGAAAAACACCTGTATCACTAGTGGTGAACATGTCCACTAAGTAAGACTTAAAACTGGCTAGTTTTGTAATGAACAGTTTCAAGCTTTACTGCCAACTTCTCTGAAAACTCAAGAAGGGAATAGACATCATTTTAATGAGCCAGTGATCTTGGATCACCTTTGTAGTGAAAAGGCAAATCCCAGACATTAAGACCACTGTAGGAGTTGGTGCCCTTATTCAAAATTGTACCTGAGACAACAAGGGCTGAATAAGCCAGCACAGCCATGCCACCCGCTGTTCCTCAGAAGTGGAGGCAAGATCAATGCATGATGATTTTGTGACGGAGAGGAAGACATATTCTGGATGTTGGGTCATGTGTTCTGGGGCTACAGGACTTCCTTCACCACTGCTGTCAGTCTGGAAACTTTCACAATAAATTAAAATTCATTTTCTCCTTGAAATAAAGGGGGGAAGAGAGAGTGGGAGAGCACGAGCAAACTTCTTTCTTAGCACTTTCAGAGATACTCAGAGCTATATTGTTCCAGTAGTTTCTACCAGCACTCCTGAGTGGGACTTCCACGTGCAAACTGCCAGCATGCAGACTAAAATCTAGGTACCTCATTAAGTCACTGCAGTTGTTTGAGATTCTCTCAAAGACTGGCTGATGTCTGAAACCTGAATTATTCTTTCTTAAATTATTTTAAATACTGCATGCCAGATTCAGATCTGCACCTGGAACAGACATTTTGCCTGAAGCCCTCCTAATGCCTTTGAAGCAGACAGAGTAGTAAGTACACAGAAGTTTCCAGCCAAAAAAGCACTTAAGAAATGGCCAAAATGCTTTAAAAATGGTCCTCAGAAAATGAAGGATGTTGTTGAAGTGATTCCTGAAATGTCTGCATGCTCCAAAGTGTGACATGTCTGCAGCCTGCTTTTTCTCTACTTGCAGGCTTGTAGAGGAAGTACAGAAAAGGTGGAAGTCAGGAACAGGCAATTGTGGGATTGCTGCTGTCAGGCCTTGGTTAAATTACAAATACAGAAAAGAGCTCAGGAGCAGCAAATCGGAGGCATACCTGGAAGTTCAGCAGAGTTTGCAAGCGCAAACTGCCGGTGGGGGTGAGCCATAGGGATTTACAGCATAGGTGGTCAGCAGGTATGAGCTTCAGGGGGGACCCTATCAGTGTAGACATACCCTCACCTAAATGGCATTCTACACATAGGTAGTAAAAAGAGCCAGACATCTACTTGCCATTTATGCCTTTAGGAAATTGGTACCCTGTTTTTCGTTAAGCCTCTAAAGCTATGAACAGATGTTACTTTTGTCTTGGGAGAGAGACTTTTGTTTCAGGATCTGACAGACACACACATCCCTTGTCCTGTTTCAAGTTCCTCTGATGTGTACTGGATAAAATGTGCTACCACTGTTTCCCCAGACATCCTGTTGTAGCTCTGTGGTTATTGTGGTTCGTCTGAGGGATAAGCCTATCAGACTGAGTGATCCCACTGGCCAGCTACTGGCCAAGGAGCAGCAATGCAACTTGGAAGCGTAGTATGTGTAAAGGACAGTGCTGCTGCTATTTCAATCTGGGTCAGACACTGGGACAGTCAGCCCTAGGTCAAATGAGACATCTGCTGATAGCTTAAGAAACACCTTTGGTTTGTTCTCTTGCTGTTTAAAATGCCAGCATGAATTTGTGGTAGAAAAACTCACTCTGTTTGGATGTATGGATAGGGTAATGTATAATGTTAAAACCACAAGTTTAAAGCATGAAAGGAAGTTTGTAATAAAAAGTAAGTTTGATGTGATGCTTTTTGCAGTGCAGTTTACTTAAATCACTGTTTGACTCTAATGCATGGCATCCTTTCCTTTCACTGAAGGTTGCCAAGTTAACCCATGCTATTTCAATTTTCACGGAAGGTATTCTTATGATGAAGACTACTTTAGTTGGCATCATCAAGGTAATGTTATATGTTAAAATGAATTAAATAAATGCAAGGCCAGTAGCATTTAAGCATAAAAAAATTTATGCTTATGTGTGTAATTCTGAGGGGAAAACAGAAGTAACAGCAAATAGTTTAACTGAAATTTTCAAACTTTGGTACCTAGCTTTGGGAGCTGCACTCCCCTAAATCCCTTAAGTCAGGATTATTAAAGACATAATTATTGTGCAAATGCTTTTCATGTTTAATGTTACCGCAAAACTTTTTTTTTTAACTTTCTTCATCTGACGTGAAACCACTCTTCCTCTATTATGGCATCACTAATGATACCATTTTCAAGACAGTAGATACTTTTTAATTGTACTCTACTATGTTTCACATATACCAGCCCCTTAAATCATACTGCATGAGTCTAAACAAAGTTTAAACTTAGGACATGCACTTCACCAAGGTGTTGCATAGTTCTTTTCCGTAGCTTAAGTAATTATTTTTTAAGGAGAATCGGTTTCCTAGAAAGATAGTGTGCTTTTATATGTTTTTAGATGCATTATTTTTTTGGACTTCTTGGAAAAAAAAGTATTTCTTTTACCTAGGTGGATCCAAAGCAGTTGTTAGAGGATGGAATAAGGAAGGAGCTAGTAAAACGAGTAGCTCTGGCTCTTCACAGAGGACTCATTTTTCACCCTAGAGCAAAGGTGCTGTACAGTTGGATTTGATTTTGTTACATTCCATTCAGGTACTTGACTGGCCTCTATTGCCCTGGAACTTTTTAAAAATAATGTCTAGCACTGTATACCAAGGTTTGGGTATTGTATATACAAGTACACCTTTGAACTTCTTAAGGATACAGTAATTGAAATGCTTTATTTGAAATTAAAAAACAGCTAACTTAGATGACAAAACAAAGCAAGTGGTGAAGGTAGATATAATTGTCAGAAAGGGGGAAAAAAAACCTTCTTTCTTCACTTGCTGAACTCGGGATTGGCAAGTATTGTGTGTTTTCCTGTGACAGGTGGCAGGTGATACACATAAGTCAGTTTAAAAAGTATCTAAGAAATACAGTTCCCTGGGCTCTAAGTACTAGTGATGTACTCAACTTCACAGACAGAGGCTCAGCATTGCACATGAGCCTTGGAAGTTTGAAACATTTCTGTTCATGCTATAATCTTTGTTAATGACCCGAGACCTCAAATAACCCTTTTAAGTTGTTTTTGGGGGGTTTTTTAGTGTATTTCAGTTCAGGGCCTCCTATGGCATGTGGATGGGCACACAGTGAAACCTTAACTTGATCAGGGCTCTGCCTGTGATAGGTTGATTCCCATTATAGCAATTAGGAATATTAATCATTGCTATTCTTTTTGCATCCTGCATCTCCTGGACCTGTAGTCTTTTTTTTCTAATTACCCTTTCTACAGCCAAGTCAATTAAGACCAAAACTGAAAGACATGGCAGCTACAATGGATGGGTACCATCGATCTTTTGAGTACATTCAGGACTATGTCAACATTTATGGTTTAAAGATTTGGCAAGAAGAAGTGTCTCGCATTATCAACTACAATGTAGAACAGGAATGCAACAACTTCCTAAGAACAAAGGTACAAACATCCTGTTTATTCAAAAATTGATAAAGCTCATAAGTGTCTTCAAATTTGGTTTTAGTTCCTGTCAATGAACATGCATGATGGAGTATGTCTGCTCCTTCCAGAGAAAATTATACATTATCATTGTACAGTAAAAGCTATGTTATCTGGCATCCCCTGGGAATGGGGGACGCCGGATAACAAATATGCTGTTAATTGAGTGGCCTGGGCCACCACTTCTCCCACTGCGTCTGGGGGGTCCTGCTGCCCCTCCCATGGCATCACTGCCCCTCCCGTGGCATTGCTGCCCCTCCCGCAAGCTCCGCGGGACAGGGAGGTGGGGGCCCCCCCACAGCCTGCTATGCCCCTGGGCTGTGGGGGCTCAGCAGTGCAGGCTGCTTTGCCCTGGGCCGTGGGGGCTTGAAGAAACCAGAAGTGCCACGGTGGGCACTTCCACTTTCACTTTATCTTACGAGCCGGCATACCGGTTACTTGAGCGTACCAGCTGGTAAGATGCCAGTTAACAACTTTTACTGTAACGTTCTGGACGTGCAAATGAACTTCTTCTTTTAGGCATGGTCAGAGCTCAAAGTCCTGTCATGCTAAGTGCTGTGCAGACAGGTAGCAAAATGATACTTCCTACCCAAAGCTTTTAGAATCTGATAATATTAAAAATTATGAGAGTAAAAAAAAAATTGGTACTATCCCCTGCTTGCCCATGAAGGCAGAATATCATGTGAAATGTAACAGAAAATGAACCACACAGTAGTGTACCCATGAAGCAAACAGTAGTCCAGCCTTTACTTAAACCTCAAATCTTGGATGATTTGATAAGCTATGGGCGCTGTTGATAATAACTAGCAAACCTGACATAGTTACTTGTAAGCTAGCAAAAGAGCCCGTATAAAGCAGATGACAATATCCTTCCCAACTCCTCATGCTGTTACCCCACCCTCTAGATCTATTTTTTTCAAAGTTGCTTGCCTTTGTTCATGAAAGCTCTGTTCTTTCCTTCTCTTTTTCTTTTGCGTAATGTTCTATTTTCTGTTTTTAATTGAGAATTCTTTTGAAGCCAAGTTGAAAAGGGCTGAGGGTAAGGTTTTAAAATTATTCTAAAATATTTTTCAGATCCAAGACTGGCAGAGTATGTATCAGTCTACTCATATTCCAATCCCTAAATTCACCCCTGTAGATGAATCGGTAACATTTATCGGTCGGCTTTGCAGAGAAATACTGAAAATCACAGACCCAAAGTGAGTATCAGAAGTCATAAACTGCATCATTCCAATCTCTCTGAAGCACTAAAAAATTTTCTCCCTTGAAATGAAGTAAATACATATTTTGCTTGTTATCTTCTCTTTGTCATTATCATCATCCAGTGTTTAACTACTAAGAACAAAAAATCATCCAGTACCTTTTAAGATTAGTCTAGAATACCTAATTGAGATGGTGGTTGTTGGTTTTGGTTCAGTTTTTACCAAAAATGTTATAACGTGTTAGCCAATTGGGGTCATATGAACTAAATAAAAATGACAACCCAGTGAAGAGGAGAGCACTACTAGTTCACTGCAGCTGTTTTCTCCAATATTTATCCAAGTTAATTTCTTATTATAGAAATTTCCCATAGTTTTTTCTAAGATGTTATTTGTGTTTAAATTTTCTTTTAGAGTCACATGTTACATTGATCAAATGAACACATGGTATGATAACAAAACTCACCTGGAAGTAACCAACAGCCGTCTCTTCTCAGAAATCCAAGATACTTTAGGCACCTTTGGTCTGAATGGTTTGGATAGATTGCTCTGTTTCATGATTGTGAAGGAGCTGCAGGTAACCTTTGAGTTTCTATTTTATTCATGAACGTTGAGTTTTACTGCCCAGTAATATTTTTAAAGGAATAACAATTTTGATTGATGTCACTTTAAATGTCTTGCCAGTCCTTTTATAGAAGTTTCACATAAAAAATTTGAGCCCAAATGCTCACTTTTCACAGACAAAAGCCCTCAGATTTGAAACATTAAAAGTTGTTCTAGCTGCTGCTTCCCCACAAATTGCCCATTTTAATCTGCTTTTTAACCAGCGCTCACTCAAAAGGAGTACAGTTTTCATGGCCATGTGTAAAGGGGACCATATACCTGTACAAAGAGCTAGATGATTTATGCTTAGAGTGGTATATTTTCTTTCTTTCCTTTTTTTTATTTTTACCTAACATAAGTAAGAAGGTATCCATTCTGTATAATTCCTTTTCTTACCAAGGCAGCACTTGAAACACAAACTTTGTTTGATGACTCTAAAGCAGCTTAAATGAATGCTATATTCTGGGAAGAAATAAAGGAGACAACCAGAGTATAGGTGAAGTGGGTTTTGCTTAAATGTGAAATGAAGTAAGCACATGGTTGATGCCTTTATATTAATCACTGATGCAAGCATCAGGCTACTGTCATAGTACAGAATAACAGTTAGTGAGAAACATACACATTCATGGTGGAATTATTCAGCTCTGTGTCTCAGAGAGAGTTCCTACCCTGCTCCTGTTCTAATAATAAAATTGCCATTTGAGCTCACTACAATAAAGCGTCCTGCATGCTACCAGGATAAAGCATCAGTCTGCATGTCTGTTTCTTTTTTAGAATTTCCTCAGCATGTTTCAGAGACATATACTCAGGGACAGAACAGTACAGGAAACATTAAAAGCTCTTATGAACGCTGTCAGTCCAGTCAAAGGAATTGTGGGTAAGTACCTTAGATGTAGACTTCAAGAAAGCTATTGTTAGAGGGTCTCTAGATATGCATACTGATTTTTATGTTTTGCCACAGCAAACTCTAGCAAAATCTATTCTGCAGCAGTTGCCAAAACTCAGAAGATCTGGGCTGCATATCTGGATGCCATAATGAAGGTACAGTTGTTTAAAGAATTATGAGTTAATACTGTATAAAGTGCACATCAAGTCATATGATCTCTATTACATATTTTCACCTAAAAGTTGAATCTGCAGTTATCGTACATCCCCTTGTGTGCCTCTAATGCATTATAATACATTGAGCAAAACTGGACCTGGGCAGCACAAGGGTGGGAGATCTCTAAGTAACCCAGGAAGATGTACAAGGTGATATTAGTACTTTTAAATTACTGTAGTTGTATTTCCAAAGTAATGCAGGGGAAAAGAAAAGAAACCAAGCAGTTATTTTGTCCCCTTGTGAACATTTATGATAGTCAGGCAAGATTTCAGCATTTGGAATAAATGACACGACTATGAGACTGGATGACATGCGCAACTGGTTGGCTCTTGCGTATCAAATTTCTTTTTGCCTTGTCTCCTTACTGCTATCTTTTTGTATATCCCCAGGCAGTACACAGCACAGCTTAAGTGCAGGATCAGACTTAGGGGGGACATGGTCATTCATACTTTCACTGTGTTAAGGAATGATCTTCTGCATAGGAACACTCTCAAATCTGATCAGGTTTCTATCCAAAGCTATTATGTAATGTAGCTGCTTTGCTGCCTCAAAAAAAAATATAGTTAACCTACAAGATGGTATAATTTTAGTGGTAGGCAAATGTTTGGTAAAATAGTATGTATTATAAATTAATACATTAGTTTAGCAAAATTTGTCCATCACAGAAATGGTATGTGTGTCTGTTTTTTACATATTTATTATACCCACAAATTAATCATATATATGTAAAGCAATTAAGTCCCCCTTGATATACAGCCTTATACAACTGTAAATTGTTACAATGGATCTTTTTTTTCATTGTTTTGAAAAAAAATTGTTAAACTTTTTGTTTTCACTGTATTTTTTTAACAGGTTGGTCAAATGCAGATTTTAAGACAACAGATTACCAATGAATTAAATTACTCCTGTAGGTTTGACTCCAAGCATTTGGCAGCTGCTTTGGAAAATCTCAATAAGTAAGAAGCAAAATTCATTGAAGAGCAGCCTGTATCATTGCAATGTTAATTGTTGTTGTGGCATGAGCTAACTTGAGGGAAACGAATCCAAATGCAGGCTAAGTTTTTTAAATTTCAGATTCAGATAAAATTCAGGGATAAAGTCAGTCAACCATCAATGAAAAGATGCCTTTTAATGTCTTTAGCATTTGGACATACCTAAAACTCCGGTCAGATTTGGAAATAAAATCAAATCAGTCAATTAGTATAAAATTCACCAAATTCTACACTTTTATTTACCCTTTCTTATTGGACAGCTCATGGCATGTGCTGTGCCTGGAATACAGGGGTGCCTATACATGAGTGCAGAGGCTGCTCCGGCGTGCTGGAATTCCAGCACGTCAGAGCAGATTTGATTAATTGAGTCTACTGGAGCATGGCAGTTGCTGCATTCCAGCCGCTTTCTGCATGTTGTATATCGTTGAACGAGCTTTAGTTCAAGTACCCCCACCGCCATTTTTAAGTGCGGGGATGCTGATACACAAGATGCAGTGGTGCTTTAATTAAAGCAGCTCTCGGAGCTGCTCTAATTAAAACACTGCCCCCCTCACACACACATACCCGTGGAGCACATGTAAAAGTGCCTAGTAAAATGGGCATCCAAAAAAATTAACGGCAGTATTTATTTTATTATTATTGTTCTTAATTTCTAAAGAAAACATTTGTAGGAAACTTGTTTCTTCGTGTTAGCAGGATTCCTCTTTCTCAACTGAAGTGTATAGCGTCAGCCTTGAGGATGATATAGAGGCATAGAAATTGACGAGGAAAAAATTGAAGAATTGGGATTATTTAGATGAGAAAAAGAGTAAAATGGGATTAGATAAATGCAGAAAGGAGTTTTATAAAGAGGATATTTGTTCTGTGCATCTATGGGGCTCTTTAAGAAGAGGCTTGATGCCTACCTGGCTGGAGTCATTTGAGCCCAGTTTTTTTCCTGCCCAGGCAGGGGATCGGACTTGAAGATCTACAAAGCCCCTTCCAACCTGACTTGTAGGATTCTATGATTCTAAGAAATAATGGACTTAAATGACAACAAGACGATTTAGATTGGATGCTGGAAATAAATTTCTATCTATGAGGGTGGTAAAGTACTGGAAGGGATTATTGTGAAATCACCATCACGAAGTTTTTAAAGGCAGGTTAGACTACCATTTGCCTGGGATAGTTTAGAAAAAGATGCTTCTGCTGTGAACCAAAGTTTTGGAGGAGTTGGATTAGATAATGTCTTGAGATCCCTTCTGGTCTTAGTTTTTCTTTTACTATCACAATTGAATTAACCACTTTTAAATGAAAATATGTCTCTTTGGCATTTAGAGCAGTCTTGGCTGACATTGAAGCCCATTATCAGAATCCATCATTGCCTTACCCAAAAGAAGAAAACACACTTTTGTATGAAATCACTGCCTATCTAGAAGCAGCAGGCATTCGTAACCCATTGAATAAGGTCAGAGTCGTACTTTCCTGTGAGATCTGCCAGTGTGTCAAATTATGACCAAAACCAATTTATTGTTATCTTTCCAGAAAACTTGAACTTGGTTAGCAATGTTCTTTTATATATGTATTTGTGTATCTATAATATATGTATTTTATTTACTTATTCTAATATTATAAAAGCCTAAGTCTGTCTGTAATGCTTTATTTGCGCTCTGATTGGCTGATGGAAACAGCCAATCCTAGTGCTCCAAGCATGTGGGAGCACTGCCATGATTACGAAGCTGTGCCAAGGACCAGACAGCATGGGGCGTTAGGTGGCGGCGCTCTGTCCCTCCCTTCCTTCCTTCCCCCTGCCCCCTGTCATTCTTGATAGGCGATTGGCTAGTATAAGATATATTTATGCATAAATGCATTGTGTATATATATTTATAAAATGTATACTCTGTGTGTGTGTGTGTATATGTATATGTGTGTGTGTGTGAAATATTGTGTGTGTATGTTTTATATATTATCTTTTATATATATTCTGACACAAACAAGCTCTGTGGTGTTTTGTGTTTGTCTTCAGCTATTGCAGATACAAGCATGTAAAACTGCTTTTATGTTAACTATGTAAAAACTATTGTTTTTTTCCTTTCCTTTCCAGATATACATAACAACAAAGCGGCTGCCTTATTTCCCCACTGTCAACTTTCTGTTCCTGATTTCCCAGTTGCCCAAACTGCAATATAACAAAAATCTAGGTATTATATGAATTGCTATTATATGAATAGAACAAGTACATTTAGGTGTATACACACTTTTCATATCCTCACTGATAGATTCACTATCCCATTTGTAACTTAGAATTTAAGTGTATTTTTCCAAATATGATAAAGTGGTATGAGGCTGGTTTCTAAATGTTTAGTGATATCTTTATGCACAAAACCAAGCTCAAGAAATAGAATATATAAGATCCCCGGTGCTTGATGCCCAACTTGCAGTACTGTTCCTCATTTCATGCAATTAAGTTATTTGCTGTGAAAGAAATATGGATTGCCACATTTGTTTGTAAGGAATCTGTACAATGGAGAAGAACCCCGATCATTCATATCTGGGGCGCTCACAAGTTACTTAGTTCAAAACAGGTTGCTGCATTAAGAAATAGTTGTTCAGCTGTTAACTGTGGCTTTTGCATCAAAGTGCACTGTTTCCCCGATCAAGTAGAGTTCATCAGTCATTCTACACAACTCATCTGAGAAACAGTACCATAAAAGCTGCAAAACCAGCAAACAGGTGTAGCATCTTAGTGGTGCACTTCCATATACCCCCAGAGGTCCCTTTGTGAGGCACCAAATGTGAGGCAAAGAGCTTTCAGGATTTGGAGTGGCTGGGCTTGGCTTTGACTTGAAGGATTTGGGCATGTCTGATTCAGTTAGTTATAAGTTGCATCTCTACCCTGCCTTTTGCCTAACTTTAGACTAACATGGGCTAACCTCTGCTCATGGAAAACAAGCAAAGGCCTGATATGAAGCCTTTTGTGAATAAAACATAGTTTAGCTCGGATATTAAGGATGTGTTCTGCTTTATCAAAAAAGAGGGGAAAATGTTTTGTTTCCATATAGGAGTAGTGTGCAGAAAGCCAGCAGACCAAATTGACTGGCTCCCGTTGGTGCTTGGGCTCCTCACGCTGTTGAAACAGTTTCATTCACGATACACGGAACAGTTCCTGGCTCTGATTGGTCAGTTTATTCGCTCAACGATGGAGCAGTGCACAAGGTATGGAGTTCTCACTTTTCTTACTGCTTATTTTGTTAGGCTTCAAATTAGCTTTTGCATTAATTTTTAAGAGTATTCCTCTTCATAATTCAAGTGTTACATGCCATTCTTGTAAAATTGTGAAGTATATTGACCAGCCTGAATAAATAGCTTAGCACTTCCTAATATTTTACTTAGCTGATCAAAGCCACCATGTCTAGAGGCCTGGGGTTCATTAATGTGTATGTGTTAATAATAGCCAGAAGATACCAGAAATGCCTGCCGATGTAGTGGGTGCCCTTATGTTCCTGGAAGATTACGTTCGTTACACAAAGTTACCCAGAAGGGTAAGTAAGAGAACTCTGATTTCAGTTTGGGACTTAGAGGAGCATTAATACTAATATAAGGATTGACATAAAAGCCAATGAAATAACACTGATTTTTACACTAAGTGAGGATATGGCACATTTTCTACTGTTAGTCTAAGATAACTGTGTGTCAGCTTGTATTTAGTCCTTACATTTTCCTGTGCTTAGTTTTTAATGAAAATCCAGAGTTGGGCGAACTGCATCATCTTTACCTCCCTTTAGGGAGCACTCTGCACATTTTCATCTGTTCTACTGACTTACACCGTTAAAAGAACTAAATCTGCTTCATGCTGTTGTGTGTAGTAGGCGTTATTTCTAGCAGTTTCCTAATATTCATTTGCTCTGGATCAGGAATTGTGAATAAGTTGCATTGAGTCTTCCAAGGGCTTGTCTATGCTATGACAGTGGCTGGTCCTGCTGAGGATGGGACCAAGTATACCTCACACCTCCTAGGCACGCTCCAGATCCCAAAGTAGATCTGTGGAGCTACTCTAGGCTCATGCCTCTTCACCCACTCCCCAGCACCTGGGCTTTGGCATGCCCAAGAGCAGCCACTGGGGGCAAGCCTGAACTAGCCTTGCTGAAGAGCTTTCAGGCCTGGAATATGTCCACCGGTGTGGGTGGTTGGGTGTAGGTCCAGGCAGGGCATGCTCAACCACATCCTTGCCAAGGCCTGTCACTGCCTCAGTACAAGCAAACCTTGAGGTGCTTAGCACAAAGCTGCTGAAAGAGCACATAAAGCTGCTATTCAGTGGGAGTGCATCATTAGAAATCCTTCTAATGTATACCTTCTATAGGGTATGCATGTGTCTCACAGACCCATGGCTTTGTATAATTGCCCTCATATCTGTTGTCATTCTCACTTACAAATGCTTATCCTTCTTATTTATGAACCCCTGGAGAAGCCAATTTGTATCCTAGAGCTGATGATCAAAAAAAGTAAAATGGCGGTTATAAGACATTTTGCAGTCTTAAGTGAAAACACGAAATGTGGGATGCTTTGGCTTCTATCTAGAAGTAGGAGTTTATCAATATGTTCTGTACATGGCAAAACGAGTCCTGTAGTTGCAAATTTTTCCTCAAGAAAATAAACTGTCTTCTCAGGCGTTTCACATGGGAAGAATTCATGATAAATTGGGCCCACTAAGGTTCAACTTTATATCACAACAATAAGCATATTTATCCTAGTGTACAGTTACTCATCTGGCCGAACTTTTATTTGTCAAACCATTTGGTCTAGATTGTAACACAATTAGCAAGATGAAAAGTTAAAGAAAGTTGCTGTTTCTGAAAAAGGTCATGGCTAAGTGATACTTGCGGGTAAAAGACTGGGGAAATGTGGGTTCAGATTCTCTCCTGTTTTAATTATTTTGTGATGCCAGCTGAGAAGTTTTGATGTTTGGGTATGAGGAGGCAGAACGGAAATTGCTTGTGTTCCATAGACTTAATTATTGAATGATGTTTCAATGGGTTGATAGTCAGGTAGTTTAAGTTAAAAAGCCCACTGGTCTGCTCAGACTTAAACTGAGGCTATAGTTTCCTGACATTGTGCCCTTCCTTCCCCCCCAGGTAATCACTTCAGAAAATAATCTGGGTCTTGAAGTAGACTCTAGGTAGTTCACATAGGTCTGTGTGACCCTCCACCAATTAACATGTGATTTTTCTCTAGACAGTGTTTGCTGTATTTATGGCAGAATATGGCTATCAAAAATTGACTTTATTCTTCTCCATTTCTGTTAGGTTGTTGAAGCACATGTACCTAGTTTCATTGTTGATGAATTCAGGACTGTTCTGTGAACATGGAAAAAGACTGAGCCTTCCTGCAAGTCCAAAGCCACTGAACCAGAGGGTTGGTGGGGATGTAGAAAAAAAGAGCACTTCACAACTGTATTTTCTGCGTTTTGGGGCAATATCTGTTGCAACTGTCTGGTTAAAATGTAACTATGCACACTAGTCTGTATAACTAACGTTGTATAATCATCATGGTATCCAATTTCTATTGCATCCAAACAACAGTGCCCTTTTTTACTACATCTTATAAATGCTATATGTATGTAATTGTATATGTATAAAATCGCTTAGTTTTATGTTCAGAAAAACTGTTTATGGACATTTGACTTTTGTAGCACAAATAAAGCAATAACAGAAAGTAAAGGGCACTAATTATGTGCGCAGATCACTCTGTACCAGTTCTCCCACTCAGAACTCTCACCAAGATGAACTCACAGCAGCGGAGGAGCCTGGCCCTGTTCTTGCACCGCTGAAGTCACTGACAACATAGGTGGGTCTCTAGTCTACCAGGCCGAGCAGTGACAGCCACTTGCACTTCTCCAGCGTCAGACTGTTATCTGGGTTTAGTTTAAAGATAAATGACAGTCCAACCAAAAGCTAAAAAACTTCTGAAAAAGAGGGGGTGGAGGAGGTGGGGAATAGTCATGCCATTACAGAACTATACCATCACAGCCCACTCCTTACTGGGAATCCAGTCTGAGGATACTGAAGATCCTATCCGAGTCTTACCCAATGCTTACTCAAGGAGTTTTAACCCTTAATTTCAATGGATAGAGGATCATTTGTTTCTCCAAGCGATGTCCATGTTTCTGATGCTGGTTTGACCCTATCAAATTGATATTTCAATTCAGTACAGGTACAAGAATAGATATATGTGATTAAGGGCTGGGGAGATTGTTATAGTGATCCTGGCCAATTAAACAGCAGGGACAAGGAGAACAGACTGTGAGGCCATAGCTCAGCTGTTAGGCTACTCACCTGGTTCTACATACAGGTTTTCCTTGAGACTAGTGTATAAACCAAACCCACTTTACAATGCAGCAAATGGCAATAGGTTTCCATGGTGGTGAGAGAGGGAGGGAGGGAGGCTGGGACTAGGGGTGCTGCTCCCGGGGCTGGACAAGACAGCAAAGCAGAGGGAACAGAGCAGCACGCACCCTAGCCCCAACTGCAGCGGCCCCAGGAGTGGCCAGCGCTAGCTGCCTGCAGCCACTGAGCTGTACCATGCTCTGCCTGTCCCCACTCACCTCTGCTCCCAGGCTCTGCTGTGCCCTGGTAGGGCGATGGCAGCCGCGGCTGGGGTGAGTGCTGCACTGTGCGCTGCCTGGGGCTCCGTATGTCCTCATTCACCCCAGCCTGTGTTGGAGCAGCCCCAGGAGCAGCCAACACCAGCTGCCTGCACCGTGGCACGGTGCAGCCCAGGAGCTGGGGTGAGCCCAGGCGCGGGGGACAAGCGGAGCACGGTGCTGCACAGCGGCTACAGGCAGCTGGTACCAGCTGTTCCTGAGGCCGCTGCAGCTGGGCCTTGGGTGAGTGGGGCCACAGCCCTTTCCCTTCCCCCCACAGACTTACCTGCTTGGGCAGGGGTCATCTTTGCCAATCGCAGAAGAGCAAATTTACCTCACATATAATGAATTATGGGTCTAAATATGCTTATCGCATAGGATTGAACTTGCATATAAAGAACCCGCATTAATTGAAGGAAACCTGTATTCTGTTAATTTTTCATTTCTGTAAAATGGAACAGCTTCTATAGGAAATATTGAATATCCAGTGGCATGAAGGGTAGGCCACTTGTTCACTGGCACTTTCCCATAGCCCACAGCAAAGGAGCTAAGGCTCAGTTCCACAAAGGGCAAATATGCAAGTCCATAGGAAAAAACACAGATGTGTATTTCTAAATCATGAACCCCTGTGCTACTGAGACTTAAGAGCCCCAAACCCTCTCTGGAATATCCCTTTGGATAGGGAAAGCTAGCTCGTTCTCCTTTCTTAAAACCATGGGTAGGTTTGGTGCCCAACTGCAGTAGTTGGAGCACAGATTGTGGAAGGGGGGAGACTCAGTTCTACACCCTCCTGAGAAGAGAAGGGACCAAACACATGTAGGTCACTATTGAAAGTGTACCCGTACTCAACCACCAGAGCATATGCTATGGGAGGAAGAAACATTCTGTAAGTCTCTTGGAGAGGATGATTATACAAAAAAGACTTGGAAAAAAATGCATTTTACAGAAAAAAATATAGAAAAGATCCACTACTCAGAAAAGCCCTACTTCTAAATGTAATTAAATAATTGTTTAAAACAAAAATGTAATTGTGAAAGAAAAACCAAAATATAAACCAAAAAAGGGTATCGGACACAGAATGCATGCTCCAAGAAAGAGAAGACAGCCGCTTGCTAAAATATATTCTTACCACAATACAGATGAATCTACCCTGCAAAACAAATATACATCCAAAAAATACACACATACTAAAATACTAAAGTATAAGACTAAGACAACCACATAAAAACTGAAAAGCACACATTGTTGCACTATGAAGGGAAAGCAAAAGGCTGTGAGCGCACATGCCCTCCAAGCTGGCTGTCCAGGCACCAGCACTACCACGCTTGCTTTTTCCTCCCACGCTACCACTACGAGGCAAAAAGCTGGCGGCTCAGGCAAGTGCGCTCTGCTCTCAGGGAGAACAAGTTGCTTTTCCATGAACAAGAGCACTTTCCAGACATAGCTTTCAGCAGGGAACGCAAATACTCTTCATTGTGGGCAGCCAGACCTGACTTTCTCAGCGATATTCCCCCAGTCACAAACTTGAAATGATCCCTGAAAGCATGGTTTGGGCCAGGCCCATGGCACCTCCTAGCTCACGGCACTCCAACATGGGTTCCCCTCAGCCAGCCCAGTATAGCTTGTGAAGGCCTAAGTCTCCTTTGGAACCTGCCCTCAAATAGAAAATGTCACCGAGTTGTATTTTATGTATTTAAACTGTACCTAATCAAGTATTTGTCTTTATTCTGTTTTGCAGAGAAAGCTGACGACCTCACCTTGTTCCACACCTAATCCTGCTTCTGCCTTTTGGGATACTTGACCTACTGAATAGGTTTCCAAACGGACTTTCTCAATTATTCATTTTGCTCATATTAATTCCTAAGTAAACTAATATGTTAATATTAATTCATCATAACTCTTCACTTGTTTACCAAAACATGTTGTCTCTCCCAGTCTCTTTAGCCATTTCAGCAATATTCCAGCTCTCCTGTATTTCAGACATTCATCACCTACATCCTTTTCTGCAATTAGCTGTTCAGTCTCATGGCTATCAACTGGGTCAACTAGTAAATTGTGTTTAACTAGTGTCCCTGTTTTCAGTTCACTTGTGGTTGTGTTGTCAGGTATCTTGAGCAGGTGGTTAGGATTCCCTCTTAAAATGTGGTTTTCATCTGCGATTTGCTGAGTATAAATGAGCTGATTCATGTTTGATTATTTTATCTTTAACTGGCCAGTTTCCATCTTGCCAAATTCATACCAAATATTTTTTGTAACCTGTGGGAGTGTTCTTGCCCCTTTATTGTCATACTGCATCTCTGTACTTTTCCAGTCTCTGCCATACTCACAGATGTCTTAGTTAACTTTTGTTTCTGTCCCAGGTCTAGTAATCACATGTTTCTTTGCCTGTTGCACAAGAGCTCATTGTGTGCCTGTGCATACTGCAGCACTGTAACTCCATAGTTGAGTAGTGCCAACTGTGGATCTTCTCCCTCTATTGCTTTTTTGATCAGATGCTTTTCCATACGAAGTCCATAATCTGATAATCTAGTGATTTAAGTGTATCTGGAACTGACTGTCTTCTAATTTCAGGAATTCCTTATTCTTAAACTGTAATCCATTTTCTGTGTTGACAGTTCTTGGCATTCCAGAGGGAGCACCTAGATATTGTTGTGTTCAGTAACTGTTCCCTTGATCATATCTTCAGTCTCATTACTTCTGAAAATTTCATACTGTGTCCCATGATAATCAGGTGATCACTCCTTCCCAAATTGAATGGATCAATTCCAACTTGATCTTACTGAACTTCAATTTGTTCATGAGCTATCTGAACTGGTTCTTTCTGATGACCATCACAGTACTTCTGAAACGCTCTATACTTCCTCACCGCGACTTCAGTATCACTACTCACTCACCTATGGTCAAAAAACATACCTAGCTCGACATTTTGGTTGATTGTTCAGAAACATCCTTTATGTATTCATTCTGGTATTTTCCTTCTCATTGCTGTAGGAATCATAGTACATGATCCTTCATGAGTACTCCTGAGGTCACTGGAAGTTCATTTTTATATTGAGACACTGCAGGTGGAAAACATTCATTTCCCCCCCAACTACTGCTTGTATATCACTGGTTGCAACCTTTTGTCTTTGGCCATTTCTATTACTAGTTCCTCTCATATGCCTAGAAATGTGGTCTGTGAAATTTTTTATCATGTTCACATGTATTTTTACCATTTGGTGCGTACCATCAGATTGTGGACTGTCCAACAGAGGCTCCACTTGTGAGTGTGCGCTGCCGTGATGAAGTGGCACCAGGACTGGAATTCCAAGGCCATACCATATTCCACAGGTATGGCAGAAGTAGGCAAATGTACTGTGCAGAAGAAGGCACTGTTTCTTTGGTGGCATTTCTCCAAGTCCATTTTTGTGCATTTCAGTTGGTGATTTGTGATCTGTTCTTGCTGTTAATCTATGTTCACATAGTAAGTTGTGGATTTTCTATATCCATTGGCCAGATGTAGGGCTGCAATTTATTTCAACTTTGCATGCCCAAGTGGCATTTACAACAGCCACATAACGTCAGTCCTTGGCACTTCTGTTCAGTTTGGATTCTATCTCCACTTCCAGCTCAGAAGGTTTCATTCTGGCTGCTCAGGCTCCAGGGCAGAATAGGCCTCAGGGCACATGGAAAACACTGGGTAAATCCCAAAACTTGATTTGCAAAAAATCCACACCTAGCAAGAGCTTGACACCAGAAAAGGACTCTCTTATCTTGTGGCCTTAGCCAAGTGGTTAGGGCACTCACCCAGAGAGAGGACGAGTTCCCTTCACCCAAAGGAGATTTAAACCTGGATTTTCCACTTCTCAGCAAAGCCTACTAACCACATAGTCATGGGCTAGGCATCACTCTTTAGCTCTCCTCTTGATGCTGACCCACAAGAGGAAGACATGGAAGCAGGAAGCAGCATGCAAGCTAGAGGGAGCATGGTTCAACATGAATGCTATTGGGACAGCTGTGAGGTAGGTTTTGGCTGTGATGCCTGCTCCCAATGGGGTAGAAACTACTGCACTCCTGTTTGTGTATTTTATCCAATAAAAAATTAAATGAAAGCTGTAGAAAAGTTAGTAGGAGCAGGGTTCTCCCTTCCACAGAAGGAGGAAGATAGAAATGCAGACGTAACCCCCTTCTTGGTGAGGTGGAGCTAAAAAATGGGCTTTCTGCTGCTGTGGAAGGTGCCCTCCTTCTCCATTTACTTCTGGCGGGTACACATGCCTCAACAATCCTGTCTTGCCCATGGAAACAGAATCCAAATGGTGCCCAAGTACAAAAAGATTACAGCTACGCAGCTGTTTAAGTGCCACCTAGATATGTAAAGGTGAAATCTGGTTTAGACTCTAATGTCTCTTCTTTCAATTTTTGCATACATCTTCCCTGAAGGCATCATAGCTCTTCATGCATTCATTCAATACTGGAAATCTGTCTTGTGACACTGTAATAGTATCTCTCCCAACCCTTCTTTTGAAGCATCCATGAAAAGTTTGATGCCAAGTCAAATGAGTCAAAGAATTGGAGCATGAGTTGATGACAAGATGTGGTTTAATTCACAAAACTTGCTTTCCTGTTTTGGCATCCAAGCCCATTCTAAGTCCTTATGGAGAAGATGACTTGAGATAAACGGACAAAATCCAATATGCCTGGCAATCTTAAAATTCCCTTTTTATCTTCAGGCCTTGGCATGTTGGGTATTGTCAGAATCTTTGCTACGTTAGGTGAGATTCCTTGTGCAGTCAGTCTCCCAAATAAAGTCTCCCATTTTTTTAAGAATGACATTTGTCTATGCTCAGTGCAACTTTGTTAGGCCTTGCAATTTCCAGTATTCTTCTGTTATTCCTGGGGTTCAGTTGGACTTGTTCCCCAATGATTTATGTTGTCAATGTGTGCTTTAACACCTGCTAGGCCTTTAGCGTCAGGATCACCATATGGTGAAGTATTTCCGAAGCCAAACATAGTCCAGAAGGCAGTCTTGGAAAGCAGTCTTTCTCAAATGGTGTGTTGAAAGCAGAGCTGTTGGAGCTCACATTTTCTAAAGTGCTATGCCAAAATTCTGCCAGTACATCTAATTGGCTGAAGATATTGGCTCATGCTGTCATCAAGAATAGTTCACTTCTTGCAGGCAACTGAAATAGGCATACTTTTTATGCTTTTATTCGACTCCTTTGAACCTATATATGACTTCCCATCCTTTTTGTCCATATTTCCTAAAGAGTGAACCCCATTTATTAGTTTTTCTGTTCTCCAAATGGTACCCCTTCATATCATGTTTTATAGGTCTTCTTTTACATATTTGGGACTTTCTGTGTATTGGTATCTTCTCTTCAATATACCCTTTTATGTTACTGAGAGACACCCTTTCCTTCGTGCAATGCTATTCATGCTTTCAGAACCTTTTCAGTGTTCTCCGTCACCCTCTTTGTGATAGGCCTCCCCTTCAGAAGACCAAGTATCTCACATGTGCACAGGGCCAGGACTGGTTGGATGTTTCTTTGTACAGCTACAAACTTTGTTTTGTTTTCTCTCCGTTTTAAGTGTCAATACGCAATACCTTAATAGCGGGAATGTCCTTCTAACAGTCTTTCAAAGACACTTATGACTCCTTTATGTGCTCTTTATACCTCTCTGTTTCACTTGATATTTGTGACGTTGTTTGTGCCCTAATGCCCGTCTTCCAGGTCCAATAGGAACCAACTCCTGTTTTCATCTACACATCTAAGGCTGGTTGCTTTTGACACCTTTACATCATCTCAACTCCTGGTGGACAGATTGCTTTTTCTATGACCAAATCTGCAACTACCCTTCATTTCTCTGCCTTTCCCAATGTATCTTAACTTTCCTTTCTTTCCACTTTTTTTTACTGGAAATTTGTAACTGCTCAACAATTGAACATGCCTTCTATAACATGCATTGAAGAAAATAAAACTCAGTGTTGTAAAGGTATTTGCTAGGATGGAACCCCTTTTGATTTAGTCAACCTTTCTCATGTTTTTGGCATCCTCCTAAATTGCACTTCAGATAGTTCCCGTGTTCACTTGAAGAGTTCACTTCCAATGCTTACTTCATGTACTTTCCGATTTTCTTTGTATATTTGAGCACAATTCATACACACAGTATTGCCTCACATATCCCACACCCACAAATTAAACAGTCATTCTGCTTTGGGAAGGCAAAATGAAGAAAAAAAAATTTTCAGTCATGGTTGCATGGAGCAGGGACAAAGCCTACTCTTCAGGTCACTCACCCTCCCTTTCCTGCTCAGGCAAAAGCTAACCCTTTGATAGCCACTGCCAATTCTGCAGTAGCCGTGAAAGGGTGGGTGAAAACTGTACCTGCTGCTGAAGTCTGCACTCTGCCTCTCCTTCCATGCAGCCAGTTAAGTGGGCAGGAGCAGGGAAAGAAAGAGTAGTAGCAACCATTTTACAGTCTCTCCATGCTTCTCTTCTGTGCAGGAAAAGAGACAGCTTCGTTGTTTAAGACATGCAACCCAATTTTAAAGAAGGGCTAATTTTTATGTGGTATGCTACTAAATATGGTAGTTGCCCAAACCCAGAGTACTTTCCACACTCATGCTAGTTGCCATAATGTTTCCTGCTTCCTCTTCCTCTGTCCTTGCCCAATTTACTTCTTGGCAGCTCGTCCCTCACTGGCTTGGTAATTACATTTAAAATCCTCTTTTGTCCGCCTTCTTCTAGGCTTTTTAAGTTTCTGCTTGTTCTGCAACTCAGTATATATGCAGTGCCCTTTCTCTCACATCCATTTCTCTTCAAAGTCTTTCTTGACAAGGAACAATGGACACAAATTATTAGAGAGTAGATTTAGATTAGACATCCGCAAGAACTACTTCACAGTTAGGGCAGCTAGGAGCTGGAACCAACTTCCTAGGGAAGTGGTGCTGGCTCCTACCCTGGGGGTCTTTAAGAAGAGGCTTGGTGCCCACCTGGCTGGAGTCATTTGAGTCCAGTCTTTTCTCCTGCCCAGGCGTGGGGTTCGGACTTGAAGATCTACAAGGTCCCTTCCCACCCGACTTCTGTGATTCTATGATATGATTACCATTTAATACCAGGACAATCTGGCCTTTTATAAAACTCTTACCGTGTTCCATATTTGTAGGACTGACTTTTACCCGCAGATCTGTGACAAACTTCTATTTCCACTTCTCATAAGTGATATCTGTTTTAGGAAAAATGTTTGAGGACCATAATGTATTCTGCAAGGCTTTCCTCTCCATTTGCCCTGTAGCATGAAAAGCTTTATATACAGCACTTCACTGGCTGCAACAATGAAGAGACAAGCAACTATTTATCTGCCCTTGTGGCTTACATATCCAGCTCAAAGTAGCTTTTAAACATTTTCCAGGCAATTCAGCATTTCCCTTGATTCCCAGTCTTCCAGGTTTTTTGTGTGGCAAACCTAAACCCTGCGGTGTAACCAGCCTCCTGTCCTTGGGCGATTGCTGATGATGCCTAGAGTCATGCAGGACCTTGTTCCACTCTCTCTTTTGATCTCACTTTCATGATGCGACTCTAGCAGCACCTCTATTGAAGATACTGCCCTGGTAGACATTGATATTGCACCAAGGTGGGGATGGTGCCAGAGCTGTTGGGGCAGTCAAGTGCCAACACCATCAGTGCCAATTTGATAGCTTCTTTTTTCCTGCCTTCCTTTTGCTGAACCCCTTGAATGCTGTTCAAGGAAAAAAAACTGTTGTTGAAGATCTTAACAGCTAAAACAGGGCCTACCCAACAGATGCATGAGACAAAACTCTACAAATGAACAATATAGTACCATCATTCTTTATTTAATTTAGCTGAGGGTGCATATTGGGTTTGGGATCATTAACCCATGGCTTGCAGGGGTCCGACTGCAAAGAATATTTAAAGAAAAATTAAACTTGGAACACATAAAACATCAATAATTTTTCCAAAATTGGCATAAATTCTGAAAAGACTCAAATATAAATTCTGCAAATTTGGAATACCCCTAAAGTGGCATTATTTAATTTTCACACACAACAGTATTTTTAAATATTGTTGTTTTGCCCCTACATCATTAATGTGTCAATGTTTAATTTCAAAAGGGTATCAAAAGAGACATTGGTTAAAAAAATATACATATTTTTGTTTTCATAGGAAAAACTGGTCATTGGAAATATTTATCAAATAATGTATTAAAAGTCTCTCCATTACTATTCTTCACAGTCCAAGAAACAAAGTTGATTATGTTTATATACAGCTACATAATCTCATTGTTTGATGATCTAGTCCCTTTATTTCTAAATGCTAAAGAAAAAAGTGAAATCTGTCATTGCTCTCCAATCTCTTGGCTACACTGATACATGGTCATTTTGGGCAAATCAAAATGAAAGAGACATCCAAGGATATGTAAAGCAATCAAAAGAATCCTGGGGATAAAATAAAAATACACAAAAGTAACAAAAGAAAGCATTATTAAAGATGATGTTGAAAAGAATACAGAATGACAGGAAAATGCATGCGATATGCAGTATGCTGTTGAGGAAAAATTTAATTTCCTACATATCTCATAGTAATAAAGAAAAGGCTCTATGGAAATACTGAACAGAAAAAGCATGAAGTAGAATAGCAGCAAATGGTTTAAATTGTTCACTCTTCAATTTATTAATATTATCAACATTAATGGCTCATTCCATGCAAATGAATAAAGTGAGGCAACTGCTCTCTGCCAGAACTCGCACCATAGGTTGATAGTTACTCATGGCTAACTGATTTTTTTAACTTAAACTGTAAAGGAAAGCATATTTACATATTTATATGTACATTTACTCACAGGAATAAAATTAAGTCAACTCTTGAACAAAAGTGTTGTGTTTTAAAGAAGAGACTATAAAACAGTACTAAACAGTACATGTCCAAAAGATTTTAAAGGCTTGGTGAGTTTCTCCATTCATTTCCCCCTAAAATGTATTCTTTCTCCAGTCATTTAAAATTTAGTAGGCCAAGTACTTCATTTCCGAGTAAACAAGTGGAAAAAGTACACAGCAAGCACGGTAAAGTATAGCTCCACCGCTGAAAAATGCCCGTGGCTTGGTGATCCAGGATTCTGACTTAAAGCAAAAATAAACAGCATACAGAGCAACAGCAAAGAAGTGGCCGATCAACACCATTGGTTTAGGAGATAACCTACACAGGAAAAGAAAATGGAAGACATTAATAAAGAAAAGTCACAGGATTTTCAGTCTCACAAGCAAAACTGATTTCCTTGTGCACACTGGTGCCTGATCTAGGCAGTGGCACTTTGCTGTCTCAACTGGAAAAAAACTGGTCTAGCTTTGAACTGCTGTGTGTTAAGTAATTCCTTCTAAAACACTGCTCAAGTGCAGCATTGCTTCAGCTCTATTTCTGATGCAGTCTTCACCTCTGCCTTCATCACTTCCCATGTAGATAACTGCAACTCGCTTTTCAATATCCTCTTCAGGTCCCAGATTTCATGACTCCAATGTATGAGGATGCAGTTGCTCACCTTCTGACACGTTCAAAAAGCACTATCCTATGCTTGTACATCTCTTTCAGGATACTGTTTTAAAAACCATCCAGGAACTCACTCCTCCGTTTTTATCTAAGGCTGGTTGCTTTTGATACCTTTATATCATCTCATCTCCTGGTGGACAGACCAGCTCTTCTACCACCAAATCTTTAGCTACCCTTCAATTTTTCTGCCCTTGTCAAGGCATCTAAACTTTTCTTTCCACTTTTTTTACTGAAAATTTGTAACTGCTCAATTCTGTAGTATTTGGTAGTCTAGAACCCCTATCCATGCAGAGTCCCAAGGAGTGGGAGCCAAGATCAACATTAGTAGACCACAATGTACGATCACAGCTATTCAGAAATATTGTATATATTATCTCCTAGTACAGCACAATAGTTATTTTGAAATCTTATGCAACTTACACAGACAGCAATCCAACTGGACCAGAGACACACTCTCCACCAAGTCTGAAGTAATGGAAACAGGCTTTCCTGAGTTGATGTAGAGAATCTACAAAATTAATTAAAATTACCTTCAATAAGAACTGAAAATACTTACCAGTAAACAAGGTGGTAATCCAAATTACAGTAAAGATAACAGCAGCCATTCCATTATTTATTTATGTTAGTTAGTTAAAACAATCATTTTACAAAATCTTTATAAGCCTGCAACAATACAGCAAATGAAGTTTATTTTGCAATGAGGATGCTTACACCAATGATCACAGAGTCATTTATGTTGACTGGTTTACAGAAGACATTAGCAACTTAACAAGTTGGAGGTGCAGTAGTCCAACACTGACAAGTATTCCTAAAATCTTTTGTAAATTATATTTTTCTACTTAGATGGTTAGAAGTAACCATCACAAGCTATGTCAGTGATACCTTAGAAAACCTAGAGATGTTTAACTCCTGGGTTTTGTTTAAATTCATAACCCTATATTTAACTAATGTGATATTTTATCATGCATTTGGCACTAAAAAAAAAATCAAATCACACCTTTAAACTGTTAACATGAACAAATGCACTCAGCAACAGTTTAAGTATTCCAGTTGCAGTCAGTGGTAAAATGTCCACTGGATTCAGTAATAAGGGTCAGTCAGTTCTGGATGCTTTTGAAAATCCCACCCTAAATTTCCTCTGCTCAGTGTCAGTCAGCTATTTTAAAGTGCTCAAAAATATATCTGAAATTAGAAAGGTTTGTGTGTCTTAAAAAGCCTTCAAAATCCTAGTGCCTGAATACCTACACATGTACACACACCATTTACTAAGTTATAACAATCACAAAAACTGACTTTTATTTAACTGTCTTAAACTTACCATCTGTAGCAGCAAACAGTTCATAAAGGGCCTGAGCAAGAACATTCACTACAAAAGAATGAGACCTTTTTCTTGACCAGTAAAATGCATTTTTTGCCTGCAAATGGAAGAAATATTAGTATTAATGCCAGGATATATAGGAAAGTATTTAAGAGTCTTCTAAGCCACTAACAAATTATTTTCATTTAAAAGTTCTATTGCTCCCTGCTGTCCTTTCTATCTACTGATTTTTATACCTCTTCCCATTTCAAGGTAAAATTATTAACCAAACTAATGCTGGCAGCAGGCTGTTTAAAAAGCAATTAGATCTCCTCTTTCCTTACTTTGCTGTAGCAAATGCATCTAACTGAAAGCTCATGCATGTCTTTCCACTGTCGATCTAGGTCAAACTGGTGCACGGAACTTCTGCCCACTTCCCCTGCGCAGCCACTGGCCCGAGCCTGGGGGTTGTTCTTTTCATTCCCCCCTTCTCCAGCACTGGTCTATTTTTTCTCTCCCCAGCCCCTTGCTCTCCCCGCCACAGTCAGGGCTCTCAACCCCCATTCCACAAGCTGCTTTAGGTGCAGCCACTTCTATCAGTATTTGCTGCTGCCAGAGCTGAGCAAGTAAATCCTGGTGGCAGGGAGGGGCAGGAGGGATAGGGTTGTAGGTTCCCTGAGAGGGGACCCCACTCCACCCCACCTGTGGGTCACACCTCCCCACCCCCATCCCTCTCAGTCTGTGCCTACCCCACCACCCACAGGTTGCACCTGCCCTACCCACCCCAACCAGGGTAATGCCTGCCAGTCCTACTGCTTGTGGGTCATGCCTGCCCTCCACAACCCCACCTGTGTGTTGAACCTACTTCCCCTACCCCTAATGGGTTGTGCCTGTCCCCCCAACCCCTGCCACCTCACCTGCAGACTGCACCTGCCCCCCCACACAGGTGGTGCCCGGCCCCCCAACCCCTCGCAGGTCTTGCCTGCCCCCACCACTATTCACGCCTGCTACCCCTACCCCTCATGAGTCACACCTGCCTCTCCTATCCCACCCACAGGTCACGCCTGCTCCTCCTACCCTCATGGGTCATGCCTGCTCCCCCCACCCCACCTGCAGGTTGCACCTGCCCCTCACATCCCCAGGCAAGCCTCCAATCCCTTCCAGCCTACTGGACCCCCCAACCCCCACCCCCAGTTAGCCCCACCCCATTCTGACTTACCTGATATCAAGCAGCCATTTTGAATTGATTTAACCTCCCCCTAATGCCCCCAAATGTCTGTACTTAGCCAATGTGTGTACATCTTTTTAACTGAAATGTTCCTAGTGCCCAGCAACAATGTGGCAACAATAATCACATTCAACCCAAACTACAGGGGTAATTTAGAGATGAATAGTAACTTTGTACATGTAACATTCTGGACTTTGAGTTTACATCTCCAAAAATCAGCACTGTCAGTAACACCAGCCCCTTAATATCACAATCATTACTGATTTAGCACTAATTCAGAGGCAAGGATGATACCTCCAAAACGCAGCTATATCCTGTAGCAGTGTATCATGAGTTAATTTTCCTATGTTTTTTGAAGTTCTGCGTTAAGAGCTGTCTTTATTGTTCTTTAAAACCATCTCTTGAAATCAAGAGCAAACTGTTGATGAGCCATGTCTACACCAAAAGTCCTTTAATAACATAGGAATAGCAGTACAGTATACCAACAAATGACTCCTAAAGCAGATGCAACTGTAATAGCAAGCCATCTTCCCACGTCGTTCCCAATTCTCAGCTGCCCCAGCCCCTACTTATACAAGATGTTAAGTAAAAGTCTGAAATTACATAAAGAGTCACCTATGCAGTGTACCAGAAAGCACTAACTCTACCTGCAGAATAGCAGAATCTTCATAAAGGTCTGGAATGTCCTGAAGCAAGCTCCTCCATATTTTAATGTCATTCAGAATAACACTCATTCCTCCACCTGTTAGAGGGTGCCTCATATTATATGCATCTCCCAAAAGGAGAACACCTAGGTGTGAAAGAAGACTATGGTCAAACTACACACGCCTAGTACATCACTTTAGAAATAAAAGACCTTTATTTCTCTTCTAAAATGTGCTGAGACTCAGCCAAGAAGACATTCTAGCATGAAAACCACCTGAATAACAACTCAATATCAAAGCGATTTCAAGAATTAATAATTATTAATTAATTGTATTGTTTATCATTCTAATACAAGTATATTAATACATTAGAATTAAATCATAACCTCTAGGTGTTGTGGACCCTCTGAGTTGCTGATATTACAGATGTAAATTAAACAAACTATTGCGTGAAACTAAATTTAAATAATGCATGGTTAAAGTTTAACCTGAGAGGTTCTGGCGAGCTTAAAAATGTGTCAAAATGCATCACATCCAAAAATTTTAAACCTCAAGCACTATGTTCTAATAACATATAAGCCTCTCAAAATTACAGTGTTTAGAGGGTTTTTCTTAAAAAACTTTCCTTGAAAATTTACTTTGGGAAAGATGAGCATGAGATTTCAGCCCAATTAACCTGTTAAAAACCCTCACCCCCAAAAAGGAAACAAGGGGCACATCTACATGTTAATTAAAGTGCTTTTCCTAATGTGCATTAAATTTAGTACCTCCACTGTGAGGTACCAAAAAAGGCACATTAGCCTATTTTAATGCACATTAGGCCTGTGCGAATAGGAAACTACTCGTTTCCGGTTTGGCCGATTCAGATGCTAGCAATTCAATTCAGAGCTCCAAACTGGTTTCCCGCTTCGAGTCAGCCAAATTGACTCCAAAGCTTCGGAGCTGATTAGGAGTTTTGGCCGTAGGGGGGGAAATCAATGAAATATCTCTAACTTTATTGTTTTTTGTCCAGTTTAGATGAAATTTGCAGGGGTGGTAGCCTCTGCTGAGAGCATGAAGCCTGCCAAGTGTCAAGGAGGTCAGTGCAGGGGCTTGGGGGAAACTGCACCCCAAATTCTTGAAAGCAAAACTCATGTCACGTGTGTGCGTTAAGCCACAGCACGGTCAAAACTGCAGGGATGATAGCCCCTGGTGAGGCCACAAAGCTTGCCAAGCTTCAAGGAGATAAGTGCAGGGGTTTGGGAGAAACTGTACCTTAAGCTGTGGACAAGCAAAACCTCAGCTAGACATGCAGGGTCCCAGAACCCAGACTCCCCCTGCACCTATCTCCTCGACAGCTGGCAGGTTTCATGGCCACAGCAAGGGCCACCATCCCTGCAGTGCCTTAACACACACCGTGTCATCCATGTCACAAGTTTTGCTTGTCTGCAGTTTGAGGTAGTTTCCCCCAAACCCCTGCTCCAATCTCCTTGAAATGTGGCAGGCTTTGTGGCCTCAGTAAGAGCTACCGTCCCTGAAGTTTGCACCCCACTGTGGCTTAACACACGTGACACAAGTTTTGCTTTCAGAACTTTGGGGTGCAGTTTCCCAGAAACCCCTGTACCTATCACCTGGAAACTTGGCACACGTCATGATCACATCAGAGGCTACCATCCCTGCAGGTTTCATCTGAATCAGCCAAAAGACAACAAAGTTATAGATATTTAATTGATTCCCCATTATACCCTATGGCCGAATCTCCAAATCTTTTCTGAATAGATTCGGAAGGTCTGAATCAATTTGGAAAGCCTAAAGCTTCCTGTGATTCAATTCGGATTCATAGATTCGGCCTCCAAATCATCTCCGAATCCTGATCCAAAGCTTTGCATAGCCCTAATGCATTAGTGCAAGCACGTGTTTTTGTGACACTTTATTGAGCATTAAAATAGGCTAACATGCATTAAAGCACATGTGTAGATGGACCCAGAATGTCTTCAAATAGACCAGCTGTTAACCTTAATTCTAGGTATCAATACTAGTATGCCGCTAATGGGTGCTGAACATGTGCACACACACACAGATATGTTTAAATTTGCCATTTTCACAATAGATAAAACAAACATGACTGGGAAAGTTATCCTTAAAACATACAAAAACATTTTTTGTTCTTACTACCCAGTACACACCTCTTTTGTTGACTGGCGAAGGAGGTAGGAAGCTTGCTGGCATGGTCCTCAAACGATCATTCTGAACAGCTATTAGGAACGGTTCTTTTAAATGTTCTGAAACGAACAGACTATTTAGTTACCTGATTTACTCAGGGTCCTCAAGTTAAATAACTGGCAAAGAAGCAACCATAATCTCTTGGGGTTGTAAACTTTCCAAGTTGCCGACATTACAGATGTAAACTGAACTACTTTTTGACATTGTGAAATTTTTAGGTAATAGAAGGTCAAGGTACAATCCTTTCTGGCACTAATCCCAATTGAGTTGACTGAGAACTGAGGATACCTAACACCTCACAAAAATAAGAATGCAGTTGTGGAAATAAAGGGAAGCTCATCACTCAGGATGCTGTACGGATCAGGCAAAAATTCTGTACTAGCAATAATTCTAGCATTTTAGTCAGAAAGGACAACACATTAGACTTGAATCTGTTGATATCAAATGACTCTATACTGATACTACTAATGTCACTGCAAAAATTCCCAGTGACTTAATTGGCACAGGATCAGAACCTAGAACAATTACTAAGGCAAAACATCAAGGGATATCCAAGGCAGGAAAAAAGGGCGCAGTGAATTCCCTCCTTCAAATGTGAATGCTTACAATCATTTCCAGATGAGCCAAAAGAAGTTCTATTTCAGGGAGACTAATCTTACTATTCCAGCTCTGCCTTAACTAACAGCAACTGAAAACCCCAAAATCAGCATCTAAATATGCATTTGTCCATTTCAGCCTATCTAATTACTTCCCCTAATATCTACAGAAAAACATACAGCTACTTCCAAAATTTCAGTTCTACTGTTGCATGTACATATGCAGACTAAATGATGTCCTACCTAGTAACAAAAATATCACTGAAGAAATATCAACGCTGTTTAGTAGTGCCCAGAATCCATCAAGAATGTGGAAGCTGGCAGATAAAAACAGAAGACTATGAGGTGTAAGAAGTATAATCAACCAAAAAGAAACACAAATACTAGAGAGCTAGGAAATATAAAAGGCAAGATAAAGCCACCACACGTCATTCACTCTTGTCCTTTTAGGGCTGAAAAGTAGCAGTGGACCAATAAAGGTTTTTTGGGCTGATACCAATGGCTGATTATTGACCAGCCAGATCGGCTGATACTGATCTGATTGGCAACTTGCAGCCCGGCGGCTTGGAGAGCAGTGTCCAGCTGATAAGTCTCTTGGGTGGAAGGAAGGTGGGGGAAGGAAGGTGTATGGGGGGTGCAAATCAAGACCCCCAGATCAGGCAATGGTGGTGCAAGGAGGAGGAGCTGCAGCCGACCCAAAAGTCACCATAGCCCCCACTCTCAGTACTGCCACCACCCACCCCATCCCCACCTTCCCAGAGTGCAGCCCAGGCCCAGCCCCCCCTGCTGGGAAGAGCCCAGCATGGCCCCAGCCCCAAGCATGCAGCAGGCAGCCCACCCCTCACCCCATGAACAGATAACAGATCCAGGGCACACATGCTCCCCATGCCTCCCCAAGGGTGTGCACGGCGGTGGAAGGCACCCCTCCACCGTGCCCTCTGGACAAGGTGTAGCTCCATCCCATGCCCTGTGAGGCGCCTACCCCTGCCCTAGTCCCACTCCCCCCTCTGACCACAGGGACCTCGATCTGCCCCTCCGTGCCCTTTCCCTCCCCCACGTTCCCCCTGACTTACCAGCCAGACACTGCTCTCCAAGTTGTCAGGCTACACTCCTAGCTGCATGCATGCTGCAGCTGCACACATGCACATGGCATTTAATTGATTACATTATCAGCCAAAAAAGTCGATTGCCAATAATGTCATTTTCTTTGTATCGGTGCCAATACAATATGGACCTATGAATCAGTGCACCTCTACTGAAAAGGCAAAGCTTAAGCACCTGGAAAACCAAGCGTTTCAGAGTTAAAAGTGCCACTTTCTACATTCCAAGATCACACTAGCTTTAGGGCTTTTTGCCTGAGCCACATCTGCCAGCTTACAGCTCCTCTCCTCGGTCTCACAACTGTTTTCTGTGCCACAGAAAACTACATCCCAAGAGCAGAGTCACAGTCTCTAAACAACCTAATTTATGTAGCAGGCAGGCGTACAGCAGCTCTAGAAAGTATTTACTAGCAGTCTTAGACTGGCAAACACTCCTAATGTAGGGGCAGGTTATATCATGAAAAAAGGAGCAACAGCTAAAAGAGCTTCTACCAGTTTCCCCAAGTGAAATAAATTATGACTGCAAAAGCACATCCATGCACATTCATCTAAACTACAGCTAGTGCCAAAGATGGCTTAATACTTATAGATAATACTTCAGCAACACATAAAACTCACACAAGTTGGTAAACAATGCATTACAGTTCTGAAGAATATAAATACAAAAATCTTACCAGGTAGCTGTGGAAGTATTTTCTCAGTCATGTACTCTCTGATATTTTTTGGCATTTCTCCTCGAATGTCAACAAGCACTCGAGTCTCATTTGAAGAAATCTGGTAGATTAGTACTGGACTAGGATTAGCTAAAACAAGTTCAGCATGATTTGCTTTAAACTGCGGTGCATCCTTTAAAAAAAAAAGGAAAAAAAGGATTAGTAAAAAGGGTGAAAGAATGCCCTCTTACAGAATCATTTCCTGATAAGCTTTAAATTCCATTATATCCAAAACAGAATATCTCATTAAATTTTATGTTAACATTAGCTGTATAACCATTTTTATAAAATGCAATTAATGTGATAGTTTCACAAACAATGTTTACTTGGTTTCATTGCATTTGACAATTTTAATATTTATTAAACAGTAAAACAGGTTATATAGTTCATTTAATCTTTTGTTTTTATATTTTAGCATATTTGCGTGCATATACAATACAGGTCACTTTAGTATTTTTTCCATGAGATTTATTTTCAAATGAACAAGAGAGAGGCAAGAGGAAGGAGTGCCTACAGATGTAATTATGTTTTCTACTATAGACACCTCAGGAAAGTACACAAGCAGCTGTTTAACTTTAAACAGACTAGAAGACTCATCAGCTAGTCATATACTTTAAGTTAAGCACATGTTCAAGAACTTCTCAGATCAGAGCCATAACCAGTAGTGCATAATTTTCAAATGCTTGTAACTTTGTTAAATCAAGATTATTTTTGTTAAACCAAATAAAGAAAGTATTCATTATGAACTATGGGCCATGTGTAGACGAAATGGGGACTCTAAATTGAAGTGGCGGGTTTTAAAAAACACTGCTTCAATTTAGGGCTGATTAAACCCCCATGTTGTGCACATACCTGCACACACTTACCTGCCTCTCTAGCAGGGGGAAGGGGGAAGGCTGGTGCATCCGTCCACAGCAGTGGCAGCCCCCACTCTGGCAGCACCAGCCCACAGGCACCTGGCTTGGGCAGTCCCAGGGGCACCACAGATGCAGAGAGAAGCACGGGGCCCCCGCACAGCTCAGGCAGGTAGGCAGGCTCCAAGGGCAGAAAAAAAAAGGATCAGGCTCACCGCTTTCCTTGGGCAGAGCCTGCTTTCCCAGGCTGCTGCCAGGCTGCTTGCAGGGCTTCCTATAGAGTCGTGGAGCTGCACAGAGCCCGGTGCTTTGCTCCACAGCTGTAGGGGCAACAAACAAACTCCTGGAAGGAGTTTTAGTTTGCTGTGCCCAAAATAATTTAAGGCGCATTATGCCACTGAATTTCCTACAGCAGATGGAATTAATGCACAATATACAGCTGAGGCAAACACCAACACCATTAAAACGGTGCAAAAGTGTTTAGCCCACTTTAAAGCGTTATGCACACATGCCTCTAGTTTCATCTACACATGGCCATGGACACTTTTTTTTTTTTTTTTTTTACTGAAATCACTACACGTCTACACTGCAAGGAAATGTTAGCCTGGCTTGGCTACTGTGTGTTAACTAACTTGGGTTAAAATAACAGTGAAGGCAAGGCAATCAAATTTAAAACCCAAGTTAATTTGTCTTCACGGACCTTCCTTTTTCATCCAATGTAGACCTATCAATTGAGGGTCTTGGTATTGATTTCAACAAGATAGGGCCACTCTTACATACAGAGTAGGTAGGCAAAACTTCAGCTTACAAAATGGAAGGATCAAGAAGTTACCAGTATATGGAGACAGGGACTACAATACAGATGGTTTTACAAAAAGCCTTCAACATGCAAAGATTCATATACATGCTTCATGTTCTGCAATAAAAATTACTCCTATGAAGTGATGTGCTTTTCAATGGCACTTGACAATGTAGGAAATTAAGCATGTACAGAGCCTTAACTGTAACAGACAAGGACAATACAGAAAATGAAACAGATCAATTCCTTAAAAATTAATGTTAACAGTGCACCGGCAAAGCAACATGTTCCATCACTGTTGCTTCTTGTAGTTCTCTGTAATCACATCTTTCATTAAGTCTACTTCAGTACCCAGGACCTAAAACATTCTAGAACAGAGTATGTGTGTTGGTGTGAATATATGGACTATATTAACTGCAATCTTCCTAAAAAAAAAGATTCAACAGAATCTGAGGGTAGCACATATCAATAATTTACAAGTAAAAATTATCAAATTAACTTCTCTTCTTCCCCATAGAAAGGGAAAGATAATGGTGCTCCTGTACAGAGTGTATTGTTATTCTAATTAATTTGGTTGAAAACCATTTAAGATCAGAACTCAAGACACAGTTTAAAACAGACTATAGCTGCTGAGTAAAAGATAGCAATAAAAACACTGTTTTTTAAACTGTTCCATGAGGGTAAATTCTCTGTAAATCTCGTTTATTACTAGCAATTATGATTGCACATGCAGAGAAAAATATGCATCAGAGTGATTAGTTATCTGCCTCCTGGAAAAAGGCCTTGCCTACATGAGGCTGCCTCTCAGAAGTTATGGCAGCAAACAGCAACAGTCAGACAAGCCAACAGAGCACATACACATCTGTATGCCTTCTGACAACTCCATGTGGTTCCTGCCTTAGCAGTACATCAGTGAGGCTAAACTGCATGTTGGGGGACCTGGGACCAGGTCCCCCAATCAGTTGATTGTGGGTCTTAGCCCTGGGACTGTCCCAGAATTTCTAACTGGGTCCAGTGCAGTCCTGTGTCTGGGACTAACAATCATCTGATTATCAGTTCCAGGCCTGGGACCACACCAGTTCACGAGGCACCTGACTTTGTACTTGTCCCTGCACTGGGATTGATCCCCAATTCCAAAACTCACATGCGTTTCCACGCACATGTATAATGGCAAGAGATGTAATTGTTAAGATCGGGAAACAGATCCCATCAAGCCATTAAATGAACATGTGCCAAGGCCCTCAGAGGCTAGACAAGTGTGCAGCAGCCCTGAGCAAGTACCCCTCTGAAGGGCTGCACAGGGGGCCAGGCTTGGCCAGGGACAGCAACATCCCTCTTCCTGCACCTGCTCCCTGTCAATCCTACCCCCAGGGTGTCCTCCAGCACCCCCACCCCACAAATGGTTTAGCTACAGAACCAGTGGCATCTAGCATACCGCCCACCCCTTTTTAAATCCTTGATCTGCCTGTGTGCAGGTAAATTTACATTCATTTTCTGGGTAGCAGCGAAGGCTTTCTTTCAGTCTCTGAGCTGGCCTTGCTCTGTTCTAGAAAGAAGGAAAACTGTCACCACAGGGGAGCTGTGAATATAGACACTCACAACACTACCTGCCAAAACTATGGAGTATACACTTAGGATCTACCTTTTGCCTCAGTTTTCAATTTGGGCCAGCTCTCTTGTGCCACTTTGTACAGTAGCTGTTCCCCATCAAATATTCCAAACATTAGAACAGTCTTTAAAACCGTTGAGCCAAAGTATGAATTTTCATCCACTGATTGACAGACAGAAAAAAGCACGCTGATTTCACATGCTGAATAAACTTTACTTAATGCCATTTCCCACTGAGCTTTCCCCACCAGAAACCATACCCTCCTTAAGGCAGATGGCATATTTTTTCCAGGAAGTCATTTAAAGCGCATTTCTTTTCTCTTCTCAACATGGATCAAATCCTTGAAAGGCATAACTGAACCCTAGGAAATCTAAGCAGAAATTCAATGAATCACGCAAGCAATTCACTAAATTTCAAGGCCCTGGGAAAAAAGCAGTGATATATCCACTTCTTGTGTGTCATATATATGAGATGTTACCTTCAATATACAACCAACAAAATGAGATGAGACAGTAACTTTATTGGAAACCAGATTTTTCCTAAATTTGGAGAAAAGTCCATCAGCAACAATTGTCAGAGGTGCATGGAGTTCCTGTAATATAAAAATAATATTTTGTTCAAACACATAAAAAGTAACATTTTACCTGAATATTAGTTTTCACATAATTTAAAATCTGATATTAAAATATAAATATGTGCATAATTAAAAAATAGCTGAATTCATTTACCTCAGTTTTAAAAGGACCACCCCATACCACATCTCCTTTGCAGTAAGATGGGTTTGTAATATCTCCTACTTAATAAGAATTCTGCTGAGAGCATTATGAGCAACTGAGAAAGACTAGCAGCTTTACAGTCGAGAAACACCGCTGTTGTAGTTTATTTTTAAGAATCTTAAATTGCATAAAGTAAAAAAAGGATTAAATAACCAATTACAGTAGGTTACAGTAGGCTACAGTAATTACATATGAATTTCTAATAGGGATGTAAATATCATCTGAAAATTCTAATTATACCGGTTAAACAGTTAAATGGTCCTATGACAAGGGGGCAGGGCAGCGTGGGGAGCTGGGGCCGAGGATGAGAGATGGGATTGCAGCAAGTTCCACTGCCAACTGGGACTGAAGCCTGTAGCTACAGCAGGCTCTGCGTGGTGAGTGTGCAGGAGCAGGCAGACAGCAGTACCAGCAGTGCAGGGTGGCAGGGTCCCCAGCTTGGTGCTGCTGATTGTCTGGGGAATGGCTCTAGCACGGCTCGGCCACTGGCTGCCTCCAGATGGGGAAGGGAACAGCACAATCCCTTCCCTGTCTGGATGCAGCCAGCAGCTGGGCCAGTACCACGCTACTTCTGCTTGACTGAAGGCTTGCTCCAGTGCTCTGCCTCCTAGCAGAGGATGCTCAGCCCTCAGGTGGATGCCTCTGGCACAATCCTATGCGTGTCCAGCAGCAACACACCCCAGGCTGGGAGTGTTGCTGTGGGTCTTTACCAAGCAACAGCTACCGGAGCTCAGGGGAGGGTGGGAGGAAGGTGCCACTTGGGGCCTGGGTGCTCTTGGGCTGGAGGCACCATCTGGTCATGGCACAATGTGGTGCAGCTGTCCTGGCAGGTGGGAGCCCCTGTGGGTGCTATTAGGGCAGGTGACACCTGGCTCCATGCAGTCCCACCACTGTGCGTGGTCCTATTTAAGCCCTGCCATCTCCTCCACATCTTTGTCCAGCTGCACCCCAGGTAACTGCTAGTTACCACCCTGCCTCAGCAGCCATACATGTTGCAACTCAGGTTCATTCTGCCTTCCAACAACAGGCAGCACCAAGCCTGGAGGTAAATGGTAAACGTTAAACATTATAAATATAATTAGTTTAACCTTTTACATCCCTAATTTCTAACCAATGAAAAAGTTCTATCAGAGATTAATTACTATTTCTTTAGAAAGCACCAAAGGGCAAGATTAGAACAAATAAACCAACTTATTCAGCATAGCCACTTCTTACTTAATTTTGGACACGCTGATTCACAATGATTTGGATCCATTAGGATCCATTAAAAGGAGTACATACAACCTCCTTTTTGCTTCCAGAAAGCAAACTATACATTATGAAACTACCTCAAGCATATGTTTTTCAACATTTCACTGATTTTGAAGTGAAAAGAATCATCCAAGAGTGATGAAACTGAGACAAATATATTTCTATTTTAAAATTATATATACCTTTGCTTTTTTATCCTGTATCTCAACATTGCCTGATCTATATATTATTCCTTTTGACTGAAATTTACAAGTCGGTTCACTCATCTCCTTCATCTTTACCAAACAGGAATTTAGACAATATGGGGATATAGGGTGTCTATAAGAATATAGGTTTGAGAGGCAGATAAAAAAATACAGCAATTGCTAATTGTAAACCTTATAATGGTTGTCTTCTCTTTATTCCTCCCCTATTTTTTAAAAATAAGGCACAGTAGCAAACTAATTAAAATTTTTCTCTTTAAGGGGCACTAATGAGTAATGCTTGAAATGAACTAAGTCTTTAATAAAAGAAGTGGAAAAATTAGAAAAGGATGCTTGCTTCTAAGCAAGTAAAGTTTCCTTAACAAGAGTTAGAAGTATAGACAAGGAGTAAACTGATTTGCTCAGACTGAAGGGACACTAAGACCTTGCACTTTAAATTAGCTGTCCTTTAATAAGATGAAGCAGATTCAGTACACCATTACAAAGTATATTACGTGACATTCTACTGCATCATCATACCTTCAACCAACTCCTCCTAAAATAATTATTTTCCATAATAAGGCCATTATGATAAACTGTTTAAAGACAAATGTTTCCTTCCTTGAGAAATAAGCATATGCTTTTTACCTTGTCATCTACTGTAATTTAGCAGCTATTAGCTCATGACAGACTCTAATCTCTTGTCATTATGTCATACATTAAGTTCCTGAGCTTAAGTTTAATTTACTTTTTCAACTTCCAGGCTGTAAAGAATGAGGAAAACTAAAGGTCATATTTCATGAATGCTGCTGGACAGTATTTTGTTTACTGGATATGAATTTCTAATATGACTCCAGATCTACGCCTAGATGAGGATTCTCTGTGCAAAGGTCTCCCTTCCACAGAGGGAGTGGCATTCAGTCACTTTTGTGCTCTTTCTGGGCAGGCCAAAAGGATGGATACCAACCTCCCTTAGGATAGAGGAAAACTAGTAAAAAAAAAATCTTTTGTTGTAAGCAGAGTGACTTCTAAGGTTACAGAGTAGAACCGGCTTCCCCAGCTCTCCCAACCCCACCAAGCTGCAAGGGCACAGAACTGCAAAACCAGCAAATATGTAAAGCACAAAAATCAATCCTGTCATCTGAACGTACAAGATGATCAGAAAACAAATAGATCTTCTGATACTGAAACTGCAATCTTTTTAAGGGAATGGACCTGGAAAAATCCAAGGAAACTTCCAACTTTCTATAGTGACTGAAATTAGTTATTTTTCCACCTAAACAAATTGCGCAAATTTCTTAATGCAACATACTACTCTATACTGCTGTACATTTTACATATGTACACTTAAGTATGGGAGAAAAAAGAAATCAGCACACAGATAATGAAGGAACTTACCCAAAATCACAGGCTTGCACTCCATCCATAAGGTAACACTACCTCTCTTTACTAAAATCTCCTTTATTTTCCTAATGATTTAGGAAATTATGCATCAGCATTCTGAAATAGCCACTTCTTAAGTGTTGTACCTGTGACTACGATACACCACGGAATAGTGAAATCTGCAATCTCACCTTAGTATCTCCGGTTTCTTTATCCTTGTACTGAACACCCATCACACAATCATCTTCCTCAAGTAATTGCAATACAGTCCCTTCAATGAATTGGGTGCTGGAATAAACAAGAACATTACAAATTACAGAAAACAAAGAGACTCACAGGGCCTAATTTTCAAACAGATATCGCAACACTGTTTGTTTATGATCCCATTCTGCAAACAAAAAGCATTCATTTACCCATATGTGTCCTAAGTTTGTCTGGAAGTTATGTGAAACACCAAAGCATTAATCATCAGGTTTAGTACAGCACTTTAAACAGGTCCATGAACCTAGATCTCTCACACCTTTGGAAAGCATCCTAAACATGATGGCTGAACAAACTGGCTCTCAGGCCAGACCTCCTCACATTCTCTCTTGTTGAAGCTGTTCCACTTTTGTATAAATAAGTTGTTCATATGAGCAGGAACTTGATCATAGCTCTCCCTGACTACTGGGGCTGAAGAATCAACCTCTCCCTTCTCACCTCATGAATATTTGATAATTTATATAGAGCATTAATGGCTTCAACAGGATGGAATTAAAAAGGCTCACCTAAGAATACCAAAAGCCTAGCAATTAGGGTACTTTCAAGAGACATGAAAGACCTGGACCCACATCATTCTAAATCAGGAAGAGTTGGGATTTCATAGCGTGTCTCAGTTCCCAAGTGAATGGCCTAATTTCTAAACCACTGGGTAGTGTGGGACACATTAAAACATGCTTGTCTACCTGGCCTGATTCGACAGACATTTTCAGAACATGTCTATTGGATAATCAGGTGCCACAGACTAGAGACCTGACGAATGCCTAGACTGAGAATACTGTCAGGCTGTAGATGCCAAACAGCTTGGGTACATCACGATTTGAGAGGTCGCACACATGCCCACTGGAAGAAAAGTTCATCACCAAAGGACTTTAAGTACCTACAAGATTAAAAGCAGCTGAGTAGGAGGTCAGAGTGTCTCTGTGAAACCTTAATATTGGATATAGGTACTTAAAGTAGCAAGGATGTGACTAAATCACTTTATGGATGTAGAACATCCTCAGAACTAAAATGGTAATTAATACTAGAGTAAAATCTGGTTAATCTCTCACTCAAAGTGGACTGGTAATGATGACTGAATATCCATCAGTGAATAATTATCAGCAGCTAGTGATTTTCAACTTTGTGCAAGACACTGTAAGACCCCATGTCAAGGCACAGTAAAGATATATTTCTTTCTTCATTATGAATATTTAACAATCAATTACAAAAAATTCGGAGTGCACACCAGATGCATTCTGACTTGATACATGAAAATTAGATGACTTTACACAAAAACCACAATGTACAATCTACAGAAAAAGTCAGTGCTGTTTAATAATTATATGATTTTTGATTAAGTAAAATAATTAAAGACCTTTGTTTTGCACACTTACATGTACTCATCACCAAAGCAGACGATAATTCTGCATATCGGAACAGCGGACTGCCTATATCTTACTGAGCCATGAAAAACTGAAAAGTATCCAATGTTTTGTCAACATCAGCTGACTTGACAGGTGTAGGTCAGTACCTTTAATCCAAATAATTATCAGGCCCAAAATCCATTGCGCATCTGAAAATTACTAATTACACTTCAGCAGATGATGAACTGACCAAAGTGTTTTGTGTACAAATGAAAAGGACTTTGTCAGGATTATAATGCAGTGGTGAATAAAACAATAAGGATGAGTTATCTCAGTAATTAACTAGCCAGATTTAGCTATACTACTGTTATTTGTTATCCAATGTATTTAACTTCTAATTTACCTGAAAATAAATACATATTGCCTAGTACAAGGAATAAACCTATCAGTAAATTCTTGCCTATCGTTGTACTCCTTATTACTGTTTTGAAAATTCAGAGAGAAAGTAAGACTCTATGGCAGGGGTTGTCAACCGGGGGTATGTGTATCTGTCGCAGGGCACTGAGGTACCTGCTCCCCTTACAGCAGAGACTGCCGGGGGAGGGAACACAAAGAGCCAGATAAGAGCCTAGGTGGAGGTTGCCATGACAACTGGCTAATGAGGGAACTGGCTGCACCTGCACCTGGTCGGAAGAGGCAGGGCCCTAGGCCCATATAAACCCTGGGGCTGGGACCAGGCAGTTCAGTTCCCTGCCAGTAACTGAAAGGGAAGGAGCTTTCAGGAAGAAAGGGCTCAGAGATGTTACAGCCATTGGCTATGCTACCTTTAGGGCTAATGGGGCACCAGAAGCCCATAAGGTACCCTCGCCTACTAGGCACCTAGTATTAGAGAAGAAGTTTTACTCTTCTAAAGGGGAAGAGCATGCTTTGAACTTTGTGTTACATTATAGCCCTGGGGCTCATGTTTGATTGCTGTTGTTTGTTTGCTGTCTGATAACATGAGTGGTTTGGATGAGGCTGGTAGGGGAAGGAGGAGGCCTCAATGGGGGCCCGCTACAGTGTGGGGACCCCAGCGGCAGCTTGGGCACAGTATCTGGGGTGCACAGGCGCCAGTGAGGCACAGATGAGGGCTGCGGAGAGCCCAGAGAGGACAAGGGGGTCAAATCATGGCAAGGCCTAGACAGACAACGTCAGTGCTTTCTCCAAGGCTTGGAGCATGGTAAAGAGACGGTTGGAGCCACGCGTATAACCCAGAAGGCTGAGAGCCTTGGGAACCATCCACCATAACATGGGACGCCAAGGGGTTTATGAGCCACAGGGTTCAGTAAGATCTAGCCAGACTGTGTCCAAGCCCAAAAATCAAGGGCAGCCTCCCTATATCAATTATACCAACAAGCTATGGCGGGCAAGATAGCGGGTGCCTATAGGGCAAGAGTGGCACGATTAATGAGCCTAGGGATAACACTGCCACCCCTAGGGACCCCACCCTGCTACAGTATCCCTGGGGGTGCTTGGGAAGGCCCCAAGGGTTATGTGGCAGCAGCGCAGAGAAGCAGGGGTACTTGGGAAGTAATGGCACCGGGGGGTGAGGCCACTCCCGCCATCCATCACTCTGCACTGCCGTTTCCCTGTACCCAAGTACCCCTGCTTCTCTGCGCCACCAGCTTCGTGTCCGATAGCCGGCTGGATGAGAAGCCAGCAGTGTGGAGAAGCAGGGGTACCTGGGAAGCAGTGGCACGCTGTCCATCATTCCACTCCACTGCTGCCAGGTGCCACCTTCCCGCACCCAAGTATCCTTGCTTCTCCACACTGCTAGCTTTGCGTGAGGCCAGCCAATAGCACTTCCTCCCCCCTGGTGCGTGGAGGCATGGAGAAACAGGGATATTTGGGTGCAAGAAAGAGGTGCGGGGCCACCACCGGCGTATATCACACTGTGCCGCCATCAAACACTACTCTCCTGCACCCAAGTATCCCTGCTTCTCTGTGCCACCAACTTTGCGTGCGGCCAGCCATCAATACACCCTCCACCTCCACTGTGCTGAGTGTATAGATGGCAGCAGGGGCAGCTCTAGCTGCCGCATGCCACCTCCCTGCACTGCCGCTGTGAGCCAGGGGAGGGAGAGGGGGTGCTGACGGCCAGATGGACATGAAACTGGCGATGCAGGGATACTTGGGCATGGGAAAGCAATGCCCAGTGGCAACATGGAGTGTATTGATGGCAGTGGCAGCCACGTGTGAGCTCCCTATGCTGCCGGCTCCACGTCTGGCTGTCTGTCAGCACCTCCCCCCACCCCTCTGCTCTGTGTCTGGAAGGGGTACCCCACCAGAAGGGGTACCCTGCTTAAAAAAGGTTTGAAAAACTCTGCCCTATGGCATTCACTAAAATTGTCTGCCATCTCTCTACTATCTGATATTCATTTGGACTGCCATGTACATAGAATTGGAACACAATCAAAGCAAAGAGAGAAAATTAAAAAATAGGGAGAAAAGAACCAGATGCATGTTATAAGCTTTAAAACTGTACAAGTATTCAGGATGGGACTTTCAATGGATCCTAAGAGTAGGATAACCAGACCCCATTAAAATTAAAGCTTTGCTGTGACAGATCTACCTTTTATAAGCATACAAAGCAGCAGATCACTTTAGCTGAGATCCATGCTGGCATCATTCTGAAGTTGGTATTTTTAAACCTAATATTTTTTAATAATTTATCCAATGTATTAGGCAGAACAGGAACAAAAACACATTTTTACTGAAGAATGAAGAGGACTGTTATAATATTATTTATTGTGGAGGGTTACATGAGGCAAACAAAATATATCTAGTCTGTCTGAACTTTTAGTTTTCTTGACACCCCTCTCATACGAGGCAGTTTAATGAAAAAATGTTACAAGGTGTTGCTCTCCAAAGTCTAAAACACAACAGACACTAAAGGACCTTACTAATCTTTTATAACAATTTTTTTGTTTACATAAGCAAAAGTGGGACAACAGGATAGAACTATCCTTTCTACAAAAAGGCAGTTTCTCTTCTGGCATCACATCATCAGGAAGAACAATATGCCCTGAAACAAATGTCAGCTGTACCCTTGGCTTCCCAAAGCAACCCAAGCAACTGTCTTGCTGACAGTGGGTAGCTCCTCTTGCCAAAGTACTGAAACAAATCTGAACTGATGTAAGCAAATGCTACTCCACTCACGTCACTTGTTTACAGAAAAGCTAATTTCAACCCAACTTATTGAAGTTTTGGGCTGCAACAGTAGAAGCATTAAGTGCAAGGTAAAGGTGATAGTGCCTCTCTACTTGGCACTGGTTAGGACTCATTTACAGTAGTGTGCAGCTTGAGGCTCCACATTTGAAAAAGGACATAAAGAATTTAGAGAGGGTCCAATGGTGGGAGACAAAAAATGATAAATTGCTTTAGGACCACAAATCATAAAAGGGGAAGCTGCAGGAACTAGGCATGTTCAGCTTTCTGAAAAGGAACTTAAGAGGGGACATGACAGGAGTCTTCAATTATTGGAAAAGCTGCCAGAAAGAGGAGGAAAAACAGCTCTTCTCTCTTGCTGCAGAAAGCAGGACATGGGTCAGTGGCCCGAAGTTGCAGCAACGTAGGTTTAGACTGTTATCAGGAAAAACATCATGGTTAGAAGTGGGGAGGTGGAATACACTACCTAGGGAAGCTGGGAGCTCTTCATCACTGCGGGTGTTCAAGGAGAGGTGGGACAGCCACCGGCCAGGCATGATCTATGCAGGTGTTCTACCACGTGCATCTCCCGTGCTTCTGGACCTCCTTGGTTACCACGTGGGGCGAGAAGGGAATTTTCTTTCCTCCCTGGTCCTACATATCAAGGATTTTTTTTTAACCTTCCTGAGAGGCACTGGGTGCTGGCTATAGCCGACCAGGGATTTTGAATGGGGTGTACCAATGCTCTTGTCCTTCCACTTGGGGTCAGAACAGGGGTGGGCAAAATGCGGCCCACAAAACCATTCTATCTGGCCCGCAGGGCCCCTAAAATATTCAGAAAATGAATATTTATCTGCCCCTGGCTGCCTGTCATGTGACCCTCAATGGCTTGCCAAAACTCAGTAAGTGGCTCTCCGCCCAAAATAATTGCCTGCCCCAGGTCAGACCAACTGCCATATTTAGGGTCAGGAAGGAATTTTACCCCACAGTCAGACTGGTATGGGCTGTGGGGGGCGGTTGCCTTTCTCCGTAGTGGGGGGCAAGACCCTCTTCCTAGGATCCCTCAAATTCATATTTAAATTTAAATTTTAACAACCTTTGCAGCAGCAGGATAGTGGCCACTGTGGTCCCTCTGCTTTATCTGTGGGAGATTAGGCTGTTATGTCTTGGAGTTTGTGTCAGTTGTCTGTGTAGTTTTTTTTAAAGAGGTTAGACAATGGATATGAATAGGAGGGTGTTAAGAGCCTGCTTCCCCACTGAATCATTCACACCCATGCTCCTTATCCATGTGGGCACCAATGACATGGCTCGGAGCGCTCCCAGCCGGGTCATGAAGCGCCACAGTGATTTGGGAGGGGGGCTTGTCCTCCTGCTTAACACAAATAATTACGATGTCATGGGGATAATGGAGATCTGGTGGGACTCCACCCATGACGGGGCCACAGGTATAGATGGCTATACCCTGTACAAGAGGGATCGAGTGGACAAAAGGGACGGGGGTGTAGCTCTCTATGTCAAGGAAAGCTACGTGTCCCTGCAAGCTGACATTGGCGCCCAGGATGGATGACTGCAGACCCTCTGGGTTACAATCTGTGGGGAACACGGCACAGGGGACACAATGGTAGGAGTCTACTAGAGACCCCCAACCCAGGATCAAGATCTTGACCAGGAGTTTGCCAGGGAATTGGATAAAGCCGCATGCTCCCGGTGCATGGCTGTCATGGGAGACTTCAACTACTCAGACATCTTGTGAAAAGAGCGCTCGGGCAAATCTGAGTGGTCGCAAAGCTTTCTCTCATGTGTGGATGAGCTCTATCTGATGCAGGAAGTCTACAGGCCAACGAGAAGTAAAGCACTGCTCAACCCTATACTGGCAACAGGGGATGACCTAATCAGCGACCTAACAATTGAAGGGAAGCTGGGTGACAGCGACCACAACCTGATCACCATCACCATCCGCTGCACAGCTGGCAAGTCAGTCATCAATACAGAAGTTCTTGACTTCAGGAAAGCTGATTTGACAAGCTAAGGAGGCTTTGCTCCTCAAGGGAGCAATCCTGGATGCGCAAGCAAAGTCCATCCCATCTCGGAGGAAAGGCAGCAAAAGGACACAGCAGCCCCCTTGGCTCTCCAGGGAACTGGCAGACCTCCTGCATCTTAAAAGGAAGACCTATAAAGGATGGAGAACTGGATCCATCTCCAAGGAGAAATACTCTGCACTAGTCCAGACCTGCAGCAAGCAAACCACGAAAACCAAGGCTGCAACTGAACTCCAACTAGCTACAAGTATCAAGGACAATAGAAAGGCCTTTTTTAGATATGTGGGGAGCCGGAGGAAAAGCAAAGGCAAGACTGGGCCCCGGCTGAACCAGATGGACAACTGACAACCAATGCCCAGGAAAAAGCAAACTTGCTAAATGGGTACTTTGCGTCAGTCTTTCACCAGTCCCATGGGACACCCGTTCCCATTATGGGACAGGGAGGCTCAGGTGAGGGTGATTCCTTACCCTCCATCAATGCTGACCTCATGGAGAAACACCCTGAGAGGCTGGATGCCTTCAAGTCAGCTGACCCTGATGGTTTACACCCCAGGGTACTCAAGGAGCTGGCTAGCATCATAGCTCAGCCCCTGGCACAGACCTCTGAGAACTCATGGAGCTTTGGTGAGATGCCCGAAGACTGGAAGAAAGCTTGTGGTGCCTATCTTCAAGAAAGGGAGGAAAGTGCATCTGGCAAACTACAAGCCCATCAGTAGTTTGCGGAAGGTCTTAGAAAAGATTATCAATAAGGCCATTCTTAACAGACTGGCTGATAGCAACATCCTGAGGGATAGCCAACATGGGTTTGTTGAGGGTAGGTCTTGTTTGACCAATCTTATTTCCTTTTACGACCAGGTGACCAATCACCTGGACAAGGGGGAAGAGATTGATGTCGTATATCTTGACTTTAAAAAAGCCTTCGATCTGGTATCCCATGATCACCTCTTGGCAAAACTGGCTAACTACCATGATCCACTGGGTGGGGAACTGGCTCCACAGTAGGACCCAGAGGGTAGTGGTTGACAGAAGCCAATCGTCGTAGTGCCCTATGACCAGTGGGGTTCCTCAAGGCTCTGTCCTAGAGCCTATACTATTTAACATCTTCAGTAATGATGTAGACATTGGTGTCAGAAGCAGACTGGCTAAATTTGCTGACTATACCAAATTCTGAGGTAAAGCATCCACACCTGAGGACAGGAGGGTGATCCAGGCAAACCTTGACAGGCTCAGGAAATGGGCGGATGAGAACTGATGGTTTTCAACACTGAAAAATGCAAGGTTCTCCACCTTGGGAGGAAAGACCTGCAGCATGGTTATAGGTTTGTAGTGCTATGCAGGCTAGCACTACGGACGAAAGGGACTTGGGAGTCATGATTGACCACAAGATGAACATGAGCCTTCAATGTGATGCTGCTGCTAGTAAAGTGAGCAAAACACTGGCTTGCGTCCATAGATGCTTCTTGAGCAAATTCCAGAACATCATTCTCCCACTGTGCTCGGCCTTGGTGAGGCCACGGTGTCCAGTTTTGGGCTCCACAATTCAAAAAGGATGTGGAAAAGCTTGAGAGAGTGACGAGAGGCTGAAAGCCATGGGACTCTTCAGCCTGGAAAAGGGCAGGATCAAGGGTGATCTGGTGGCCACCTATAAGTTTATCAGGAGTGCTCATCAGGACCTGGGGGAACGTCTGTTCACCAGAGAGCCCCAAGGGATGACAAGGTCGAATATTCACAAACTCCTCTATGATTGTTTCAGGCTGGACATTAAGGAAGAACTTCTTTACTGTCCGAGCCCCCAAGGTCTGGAATAGCCTGCCATCAGAGGTGGTTCAAGCACCTACTTTGAATGCGTCCAAAAGACATTTGGATGTCTATCTTGCTGGGATCCTATGACCACTGCTGACTTCCTGCCCCTGGGGTAGAGGGCTGGACTCAATTATCATCTGAGGTCCCTTCCAGCCCCAATGTCTAAGAAAGCCTGCAACATGCACCTAAAAACACTTGTCAGACCAGCATATCAAATCAGAATTCTCCATTTGCACCAATGTTTTATAACCAGTTATCAAAAATACAAATGACACATGTATGCAACGGGAGAATCAAGCCCTGATGCTTGGATTACTCCTTATGTGGTCCATTATTTTGTTCCTGCCCAATGCCTGAAATACATATTCCTAGAAATTCATGTCTTAATTGTTCCAAAGACTAATGCACTATTGATGCATATTCTTAGTAATCCTCCTTTAATAGACTATTATGTACTGTTTCCACATATTATAAATATCCATAGAAGGAAAACATATGCATGCTAAAGCAAATAAAAATTAATTATCATTCTGGTTATACATCAGGATGATCTGCAGATGATCTACTCTGTATCTACACAGTTCCACTCTGCAGATGGAGCAGCTTCCAAAATTAGGTTTGGAAGGGACCTCAGGTGGTTATCTAGTCCAACCCCTTGCTCAAAGCAGGACCATCCCCAACTAGATTATCCCAGCCAAGGCTTTGTCCAGCCAGTTCTTGAAAACCTCCAAGGATGGAGATTCCACCACCTCTCTGGATAATCTGTTTCAGTATTTTACTATCCTCCTAGTGAGAATTTTTGCTAATATCAAACCTAAGCTTCCCTTGCTGCAACTTGAGACCACTGCTCCTTGTTTTATCATCTGTAAGAATAGTCTCACTCCTTTCTCTTTCAAACCTTCCTTCAGGTAGTTGACAGCTGCTATTAAATTGCACCTCAGTCTTCTCTTCTCCAAACTAAATAATCCCAGTTCCCTCAGTCTTTCTTCAGAAGTCATGTCTCCAGCCCCCTAATCATTTTTGTTGCCCTCTGTTGGACTTTTTCCAATTTGTCCACACGCTGTAGTGGAGGGCCCAAAACTGAAAACAGGACTCCAGATGTGGCCCCACCAGTGCTGAATAGAGGGGGAAAATCACTTCCTTTGACCTACTGGCAACATGCCTACCAATACAGCCCAGTATGCCATTAGCCTTTTTGGCAACAAGGGCACACTATTGGCTCATATTCCGCTTATTGTCTCAGGTCCTTTTCTACAGAGCTGCTGCCCAGCCAGTCAGCCCCCAGCCTGTATCAGTGCATGGGACTGTTCTATCCTAAGTGCAGGACTTCGCAACTTTCCTGGGAGATTCCTTTTGGCTCAGTCCTCCAATTTGTCTAAGTCACTCTGAATCGATGCCCTACCCTCCAGCAAATCTACTATGCACCAAGCTACAGCTTGGTGTCATCTGCAGATTTGCTTAGGGTGTACTCTATGCCATCTTCCAGGTCACTGATAAAGATATGGAACAAAACTGGTCCCAAGACCAACCCTGGGGCACTCCACTTGATACTGGCTGCCAACTAGACATTGAGTCATTGATTACTACCCTCTCAGCCCGATGCTCCAGCCACTTTTCTAACCCCTTACAATCCATTCATTTACCCCATAGTTTCTCAGCTTGTCTGGGATAATGTTGTGGGAAACCGTATCAAAAGCCTTGCCAAAATAAAGGTACACCACATCCACTGGTCTTCCCACATCCACAGAGCCAGTCATCTCATCATAGAAGGCAATCAGGTTTCTCAGGCATGACTTGCCCTTTGTGAATCCATGCTGACTGTTCCTAATCAACTTTGTCTCCTCCAAGCGTTTAGAAAAGGATTCCTTGAGGATCTGCTCAACAACTTTGCCAGGGACTGAGGTGAGGCTGGCTGGTCTATCGTTCCCTGGATCCTCCTTTTTCCCTTTTTTAAATATGGGCACAATGTTTTCCCTTTTCCAATCATCCGGGACCCCTCCCAATCACCATGAGTTTTCAAAGATGATGGCCAGTAGCTCTGCAATCACATCAGCCAACTCCCTCTGCACCCTGGGGTACATCCCATCCAGGCCATGGACTTATATATGTCTATCTTTTCTAAATAGTCTCTGACCTGTTCTTTTGTCACTGCTGGTTGTTCACCTCATCCCCAAACTATGCTTCCAGGTGCAGTAGTTTGGGATCTAACCTTGCCTGTAAAGACTGTGGCAAAAAAGGCATTATGATTCTATGATTCTAGGATAAAAGGAGAGGGCGACCTGCCACTCAGGAACACACATCAGCTGCTATATCTGCATAATCCTATGGCAATATAAGTTAGTGAAATCCCCCTCACTTTGACCTTGAATCAGGCAGAGTTAAAGTTGCAGTAGTTTTGCTGCCTTTACATGGCTTCAGAGCTATGCAGATGTCATCATTATACCATGAAGCATCCTCAGAGATTGAAAGAATCTCTGCAGCAGCCATGTAGCATCATATTGTAGGATCAGTACCCAAAAGTGGCAATCTAAATTCATTAACTTTTAAACTTCCTTACTTGGGTTCTGCTAGGGCTGCCTTTCGGAGAGCCATGATGAAGCGCCCATGATGAAATGCTCTTCCACTTTGCACCCGACCTTCTGTTGACTTTGGATAAGGAATTTCAACCTCTGTTTTACTCTCTCGATCATGAATTACGTAACCATGTACTACATAAGCATCAAGACCTTCCACCGTATCTGCAAATTAGATCCCAAAAAATTAGTGAAAACCTGAAGAACAGTGAAAAAGACATGGATTACTGTGTAAAAATTAGACACTATTTCAAACGTTTATGTCTTCAGTGCGCATTCAACAAAAGGGAACATTTTCAAAATGGTTGGTTTGTAAACATACAAGCAATCCATTTCAGTCCATATATTCCCATAGGTAGGACTATATTCCTATAGGTACTGGTTTTGCCTGCAAAATTCATGGAAAGAAAAGAAATCTTATTAAGAGCTGCAGCATCTCACCAGGGAGGAAAAGGGTGGTAGGACTACCCATTAGAAGGGCTCCTAGGTAGATGGTTGCTGCTCCCACCCCTCCACCAATCAGTGTGAGGAGTGGGGCTGCATGATGGACAGCCCTGGCAGCCAATCCACGGCAAGGGGCAGGCGCACATGACAGGCAGCCCCCACAGCCAATCAGTGGTAAGGGGCAGGACCATTGTGGCCCCTTGGCCAATCCAAGGCATGGGAGGGCATCTGTGAAATGGATGCCCAGTCCTACATTCTACCTATGAAATTGGGGGCAGCCCCTGCAAATTAGATAGCTCCCTACCTACTGGATATATTTTGTAAGTGTGCCTTCCAATGGGTTTTTTTCCTTGTCAATTACCTTTGTAACACAAAATCTGTACAGTAAAATATTCAAAGTGGCTTCACATGCCTTAAACTACTTATCCAAAGAAAAGTCCATTATGATTTAGTAGTGTGTACATTCGAAAATGACTACAATTTACAAGCGACAAATTAGAAAGTGTTTTGAATACAAATAAATGGGAATCTCAGGTTGAGTGCACAAATAAACTATAGTGATGAGTTCTCAGTGACTAATTACCAGATTTCACTGTACTTTAAAGTGTACTTACCTTCAAGACCCAGGTCCATAAGAGCATTATAGCCTCCTGGTTGCAACAATTCTCCAACTATCCTGTCAGGTTCCTTCAAATCCCTCTCTATTACTGTCACCTTTCTTCCATCTCTTGACAAAACTGCAGCCAAAGCAGAACCAAGTACGCCTGAACCAACAATGATAACTTCTGGTTCATTTTGAGACACTAATGTCATATTTGCATTAGCCTCTGTCAGAACTGGTTCCAAGACGTCTACTCCTCCTTTACCCTATGGAGAAATGAAGGCCAACAAAATCCAGTATTCTTTGTCTGTATTTATTACCAATAGCAATATATGAGAAAAATGAAATGGAATTAATGTGAACCATCTCTTGTTAGTCACTTTTGTCCATCCCAGGCAGGTATGAGTCCCCACTCTCCTAACCCAGCATGACATAGCTACTGAGTAAGATGACATCAGTCATTGATATTCAATGACACGACTTCAGAGTAGTAAGAGACATGCCTGTATAGTGTGTGCTGAGCTCACTAGGAAGGGCTTGTATGAAGGGAGCTGCAGGGCACACTAGACTCTCTGCTGATGTGACATCATTGGTCAGAAGGGAGAGTTTTAGGAGGCCCAAACTGGGCAAATCTTTATAGGAGCTGCAGCAAGTAAAATCCTCACATCAGGGCCTCACCCCTGCCAAATTTCAAGTCCTAGATGCCCATAGGACCTAAATTGGAAAAAGGTCAGAAATAAACAGGATGAAATTCAATACAGACAAGTGTGAAGTACTGCACTGAGGGAGGAACAATCAAAGGCACAAACACAAAATGGAGAAAGACTAGCTGAGTTGCAATACTACAGGAATGGACCTGGGGCTTACTGTGGATTGCAACCTATTGAATCAACAGTGGAACATAGTTGCAAAAAAGCAAACTGCGTATTGAGTTATATCCTAACAGGAACACAGTATGCAAAGCACATAAAATAGGTGTGGGCAAAATATGGCCCATGGGCTGTACCTGGTCCACCAACTAATTCTATGCAGCCCACACGTAAATTTTGGGTAGACCTATATCGTGTTTGTTAGACTCCAAATAGATGGAGAACCACTGCTGTGTGTAGCCCCTCTGGCTGCCATGCCAGCCCTTGCCCATTGGAAAGAAGCAGCACTCCAGATGCGGTCTACAGCAGCCACGTGCAATGGCAGGGAGAGCAACACATGCACCCAGAGGCATTGGGTGTAGTCCCCTGCAGTGGTGGGAGTAGAGCACATGGGCCCCAAGCCACTGTACATGCAGAAGGACAGGTCTGGCTTGGCACAAAGCAGCCCAGAAACGTCCTGCAGGAAGATGAGTGGCACCCGCAGCCCCTGTCCACTTTCTTCCCAGACCCATCCCGAGTGCCAAGGGTCATGGCCGAGCAGCAGGTGGACACAGGCTGCTCCTCCACAGCAGTGGTCTCCAAAGTGGGGTGCACGCACCCCAGGGGGTGTGCAAGATGATCCACTGGGGTGTGGGAAGAAAATATTAGAACTTCTATTTATATTTATTTTTTATCTAAAAAAATAAGAAAAAAATTAAGCTTTACTAATATTTAATATATGGATTGACATTGGCACCCTCACTTGGTCCGTATGTCAGATGGTCACATGTCACGTACGGTACGTGAGGTATCCTGAGGGAAGAGT